>NC_090411.1:31297097-31637931 GCF_036365525.1 Heterodontus francisci | reverse complement strand
TCTATTCCCTAATTCGAGTTGATGGTGACTTTGCCTGTTTATCTGGCGAGGCCAGCCCCAGGGCAGGGATTGAGAGCTGTGTCACGATGATGGATAATTTAAACTGTCGTGCTGCAAGCTGACTCAGCGCCTGTCAATGAATGAAACCAGGGAAGAATTTCTGGGTATTTCATGGCTGATCCTGTGTTTCTATTGTACTTGTGTAATGAAGTCTGACTGATCATTAGTGCTGGATTTCTGAGTACTACTCATCCAGCTAAATCCATGAAACACAGTCCCGCAAGTTCTCTGTTCATATGAGATTTGAAAATGCTCTTAGTTGTGCAAAAGATGGAGAACTATTTTGGTATGAATGTTGCCATTATCAAGTTGAGGGGCATTAATGCTGGGGAATCCAATACTTTCTGTCTGAGGTGCCCAGTTTAGCAAGGTTTAGATGCAATGTAAAGCCCCTTCTACACTACAGTGGACCAATGGAAATTGCTGTCTAGACAAGGATGTGACCTGTTTTAGCAACATGCACTATTTTTAACGCCCATCATGCACTCATGCAATATGGAGAAATGTACTTCATAAGTGTATTATTCACTTAACTAACATCTGCCCCATTCAGTAACCAAGTAAAGCACTCACAACCATCAAAATAAAAATAATCGCACACTCCGCTTTTCATTTTACCAACAACTCCATTGCTTCATATCCCCTTATACTCTTACCAAATGAAAAATCTCAAGTCTTGAAAATTTCTATTGACCCCTCTAGCATCCAGACTTTTGTGGGGGGGGGGGGGCGGGGGAAAGAGTTCCAGATTTCCATTACCCTTTGTGTGAAAAAGTGCTTCCTCATATCACACCTGAACAGCCTAGCTCTAATTTTAAGATTGTTTCCCCCCCCTTATTCTGGATGCCCCAAAAGAGATGTTCAACCACATCTGGATAGCTCATTGGCCACATGTGGCTTTGTGATTAATGCTCAACACTGCCACAACAATGTACCACATCCCTGACCGCCCGCAACAAAGCACCCACTACGGGACTGATCATTTAGCATTTTCCATACCAACTGTCGTGCCCTCCTTATTGCAAATTGCCCTTTGGGTCAGTTTTATGCTGTGATGTCCAGAACTGCTCTCAAGCTAAATTTCATGTAGGACCCTTCCAGATGGGAGACCATCACCACACTGTTCTGGTTGGACCTGTACCCAAACTCCAGAAGAGGCCGCCCACTTTCCCCAGTGTATATAACTTTTTTTTAATACTTACAGGAATAATGCTTCCTCTATAGTTACCTTACTCTCATCTCACATCTTCCTCCCCTCAACCCCCATATCTGCTACCTGTCGACCCAATTCTTTTTCCAGTTGCACATCTTGTTCTCTATGGGACTATGGAGTATATGGGGAAGATTTTTCTTGGAGGTTAGGTTTGGGATGGAGTTTGAGCCTTAGATGTATTTTCTATACAATCATCAATTGCCCTTTAACTTTGGGTTTTTTTAAATGATTTCCAGCATTGCAGATAAAGGTGAAGAAAACTGCAAAGAAGCAACCCAGGCCTACAAAAGCTGCATGAAAACATTAGGATTTAAAGTTTAACAGCAGCTGACTGGTGAGAGTGATGGCTATATGATCATTTTGGTGTCCCTGTTTTAGTGGTAATTCATGGAATCATAGAATGGTTACAGCACGGAAGGAGCCCATTCGGCCCGTCGTGTCCGTGCTGGCACTCTGCAAGAGCAACTCACCTAGCCCCACTCTCCCCTGCCTTTTCCCCGCAGCCCTGCAGCTTTTTTCTCTTCAGATAATTATCTAGTTCTCTTGAAGGCCTCGACTGATTCAGCCTCCACCACACTCTCAGGCAGTGCATTCCAGATCCGAACCACTCACTGCGTAAAACAGATTTTTCTCGTGTCACTGTTGCTTCTTTTGCCAGCTGCCTTAAATCAGTGTCCTCTGGTTTTGGATCCTTACCCATTGGGCCAGGTAAACTGCTTCCATGGGTAAGTGCTGGAATCTGCACCCTGATCCAGCCAGAAGAGGTTATCAGTCTGGGCAGTAGTCTTTCCCACGTCCCCCATTCTGATTGTGTAAAAATCAGATGCCATGCCTACTTAGTGCACTGTCCGGTCTCCCAACTCTGGTTGGACATATTCCCGGAGATTTTAATCACATGGCCCCCTGCTTTCAACTCACCCAACGCAGGAGATCGGCCTCTCCTTCCACCCATCCCCACCTCAATTTTGTTTTACAATTAATAATGAATTTGAAAAAATCTCAATCTTTTTAATGCCCCTATGATTTTTCTCCTGTGCTGCAGTGTCTAGCAGATTAATCTTCAATTCTTAAAGGTTTATCAACCCTCATCCTTGATCTGCCATGAGTTTGCTCATCGCCCTCACTCGAATCATTCAATAAGATCAGCATGCTCACGGGGCCATATGGCCCACCCTTCCTATTTCTTATGTTACGATCAGAACAAGTTGAGTGGGGTTTAATCCAATATCGCTGCCTGATTGTGGTCGACAGTGCTGGTTTTGAGCCACTGATTTCACCACCCCCACCCACCCCCAACTTTACAATTGGAGCAATTGCCTGGTAACTACAGGAAGAAATGCTGTCTGACCAATCTTCCTACAACTCTCTCCCATGCTGGGTTAGGATAGAGGGGGCAGCTTGACATCCAACAAGCGAGTCTTCTCCCACCTTTAGCCTCCAAGCTCTCTCACTGTGTTATTAAACTGCTTATCTCTCCCTCGCTGTTCTATTATGACCAATGCTTCTCTCCAATTTCCTTTCCCTGCTCCAGCCTGATAACAGCACCCTCTAGTGTACCATTTTTCTACACCAAGCCTCTCCAGACCTGCTTGATTGACATTGTCAACTGCCTCGAAGGAGGCCACTTGCCCCGTCGCTCCTGAAAGAGCTATCCAATTAGCCCCACTGCTCTGTCCTTTTGCCCATAGCCCTGCCAAATATTTCCTCTTCAGGTACATATCCAATTCCCTTTTGAAAATTATTGAATTTGTGCTCTGTTTATGCTAAATTGAGGGGAACTTTGTTCTGTAAAATATACTCACTAAAAATAAAAAATGGATCAAGAGCATGCAAAATCAATTCACATCGGCTCCTTTCAGCCTGCAGAGAAAACTTTCATCCACGTGAATGGATGTGAACTCAGGGTATGGGAGCTGGATGCTTAGTGTTGGTTCCTGCTGCATCAACCAGTTTCCCACTTCATTCGAACTAGGATTATGTAACACTCAATTAACATGTCCCTCTCTTTCTGCAGGTACCTATATCTCTGGGCTGCCCGAATCCTCACCGCCCCTTCCAGAATTCCTCAGTCCGTTTCCATTATTATCCCGCTCACTAACAAACCTTCTGCTCGGCGAATGAACCACAGCAGGATAGTCGCATCGAGCTGTCTCGTTCTGATTTTATTTGATTGTATAAAGGATGTGAGATATACAGCTTATCCCACACCCACGAAGGATCCATCCCAGCTCACACCTGTGACATACAGTAGCCTTTCATTGGAGTAAGACTAGGTCAGGCAAGCAATATGATGCAAAGCTAATTCAGGGCCCATGACCCTTGACATTAAGTACAAGCAAGGTTTTTTTAAAACCTTCACCGCTGTTAGTGACGGAAAGCCTTGCATTTAAATAGAGTTGTGTCACATCTGTCCAACTATTCCAAACACTTAAACAATTAAAGCACTTCTTTCAGCAAACAATTTGTATACAGCATGCAAAAATAAAAGGCACTTAAATAATTAACGGCCGAAGGGCCTGTTTCAGTGCTGTCTCTCTAAATCTAAAAAAACATTAACCAGTTAGTCCATTATATGGTGCTGTTAGCTGGAAATATCGATTAACCTGCTCTTCCAAAATGCCATGGGATCTTTTACATCCCCCTAAAACTTGGTTTGAAGTCTCCTCCCTCAGTGCAACATTTGCCAAGTTTGTGTCCTCGAATGCTTCCAAATCAGAGCTGAGACTGAACCAAGCTCACACCCTAGGCAGTGAAAATTATCACCACTATTTCAACATTTTACTGAAGTTGCCCTCCATAGTTCTTCACTGCGTCAAACGCAGCCAATTTCCATCCATCGAGGAGTCCATTTTTGGCAAGTCCCAAGATATTCAGCTGTGGCAGAATAAATTATATTATTCTCATCTGCACCAACGGCCATTAGCTCCCCACCCCCAACCCAATTCCTACTACCCTACCCTCCCTTTATATTCTGCAATCCACTTTTAGTGGCATCTAACCACCACATTCTGGAACTTTCATCTTCCCTTCAAAAGCCTCCTACCTCCTCAACCACATTTGGTCACCACTGCCTCGCCTCCTCATCTATCACTTGGTGTCCATTCTTAGCTCTGCGAAGAGGCTCGAGACATTTTACTACATTAAAAGGTGCAATACCTTGTTCACGTGTTTCAGAGATGTAATATAGATCCACTTAAAGGCAAATGTTTCTTTGTCTCAATACCAACTCAAACTTCAGTCGTTGTCAGTCGGTGAACTCATTTGTGATAAAATTCAATTCACTTTTAAAGCAAACATCTTCGTATTTAATTTGCAATTTTCATTTCTAAGCATGAGCTATACAGCACTTCAGGTGTGTATGCACATTAATCTACACTAGTGGGATGTTTCAGCTTAACCCCCTCTCCACAACAACCTGAGCCACAGTGCTCAGTTCTTAGTGAAAGAACCTTTTCATGTCAATTCAATACTTGCAGTATTTAGGAGACTGAGCTCGAAACCATTCACGGTAAAATGTTACCACATGGAGAAGCTGGCTCTTAACATAAGGCAAGACCGAGCCCTTAATGAAATAAAGACAGAAAATGCTGGAAATACTCAGCGATGTTTTGATGAAGGGTCATCGAACTGAAACGTTAACTCAGTATCTCTCTCCACAGATGCTGCCAGACCGGACTATTCCCAGACTTTTCTGTCTTTATTTCAGATTTCCAGCACCTGCAGTATTTTGCTCGTGCCCCCGAGTGAGCAAGTTTAATCAGGTCGCCATGACAGTCAGACCACTATTGACATCTCAGTGTCCCAGTTCTCCATCCTGAATGGGGAAGCAGTGGAGGATGTAGAAAAGGAGGGAGGAAAAAAAAGTAAAAATCAGAATTTGAAAATGTTTCCCGCCAATATTCCTCCTCTCCCCAAAATAGGCAAGGCATCACAGTGACAACACGGAGAACAGAAAGTGCCTGAATCTGGACAGCTACCATCCATACCCACAAACTCAGCCACCAGGTGTCTGCCCTCCCCTCCAACCCCCATCGCCCCAAGGACATTTGCTACACCTCAACATTTTGGATCTCTTCCTGCTCCTAGTCTTCCCGCCAGTACGTACATGTTGACCAACCATCACCGTTGAAGATTCAGCCAATCTGCAACATGGAAATCTACTGAATGTACTGACCAATCACCAGTCTTCAATGAACCTCTGATGAAGTCACAGCCAATCAGTATCAGCTCTGGCACAGGGTTGAACAATCTGGTGCCAACCTACATTTTTGTTTTGAACCAACATTGCTTGGACAAATATTTTTAATATAATAAAAATATTAAAATTCTGCAACAATTAATACGGTTTAATTCTAGAATGAGTGCTGTTGCATCATGGACTTCAGATGAACGAGTATTTTTAGGGTCAAGAGGTGGTCAAGGAAGATTAGATTAGATGAGAACATTAGAACATTACAGCGCAGTACAGGCCCTTCGGCCCTCGATGTTGCGCCGACCTGTGAAACCATCTGACCTACACTATTCCATTTTCATCCATATGTCTATCCAATGACCACTTAAATGCCCTTAAAGTTGGCGAGTCTACTACTGTTGCAGGCAGGGCGTTCCACGCCCCTACTACTCTCTGAGTAAAGAAACTACCTCTGACATCTGTCCTATATCTATCACCCCTCAACTTAAAGCTACGTGACCAGAACTGCACGCAATACTCCAGGTGCGGTCTCACCAGAGTTTTGTACAGCTGCAGCATGACCTCGTGGCTCCGAAACTCGATCCCCCTACTAATAAAAGCTAACACACCATATGCCTTCTTAACAGCCCTATTAACCTGGGTAGCAACTTTCAGGGATTTATGTACCTGGACACCAAGATCTCTCTGTTCATCTATACTACCAAGAATCTTCCCATTAGCCCAGTACTCTGCATTCCTGTTACTCCTTCCAAAGTGAATCACCTCACACTTTTCCGCATTAAACTCCATTTGCCATCTCTCAGCCCAGCTCTGCAGCCTATCTATGTCCCTCTGTACCCTACAACATCCTTCGGCACTATCCACAACTCCACCGACCTTTGTGTCATCCGCAAATTTACTAACCCACCCTTCTACACCCTCTTCCAGGTCATTTATAAAAATGACAAACAGCAGTGGCCCCAAAACAGATCCTTGCAGTACACCACTAGTAACTAAACTCCAGGATGAACATTTGCCATCAACCACCACCCTCTGTCTTCTTTCAGCTAGCCAATTTCTGATCCAAAGCTCTAAATCACCTTCAACCCCATACTTCCGTATTTTCTGCAATAGCCTACCGTGGGGAACCTTATCAAACGCCTTACTGAAATCCATATACACCACATCCACTGCTTTACCCTCATCCACCTGTTTGGTCACCTTCTCGAAAAACTCAATAAGGTTTGTGAGGCACGACCTACCCGTCACAAAACCGTGCTGACTATCGCTAACGAACTTATTCTTTTCAAGATGATTATAAATCCTGTCTCTTATAACCTTTTCCAACATTTTACCCACAACCGAAGTAAGGCTCACAGCTTGTTTACTTTTCTGCAGATCAACCATCACCTACTCACCACATCCTGAATCCCTGTTATAGCACTGGAGGCCATTCAGCCTGTCGATCCCATGGCGGCTCTCGATACGAGCAATTTAACTAGTCCCATTCCCCGCCCTTTTCCCGTGGCCCTGCAAATTTTTTCCATTCAGGTGTATATCCAATTGCTTTTTGAAAGCCACAATTGAATGTGCCTCCATACTATCAGGCAGTGCATTCCAGATTATAATCACTCGCTTTGTAAACAGGTTTTCCCTCATGTCGCCTTTGGTTCTTTTGCCAATCACCTTAAATCAGTGTCCTCTGGTTCTCAACCATTCCACTAGTGGGAACAGTTTTTATCTACTCCAGGCCCCTCATGATTTTGAACACCTCTATCAAATCTCCTCTCAACCCTCGTTTCTCTAAGGAGAGTAGTTCCAGCTTCTCCAATCCATCAACATAACTGAAGCCCCTCATCCCTGCAACCACTCTCAAATCTTTTCTGCAACCCTCTCTAAAGCCTTCACATCCTTCCTAATGCACGGTGCCCAGAATTGGACACAATACTCCAGTGGAGACCTTCTTCTCACTACATCCCCAACCAGTTATCCAACTTTTCTTCATATCACTGAAACTCACCTTCTGACCTTGGGGTAGCGGGTGGAGGTGGGAATAGTAGCTCTTCACCCCTTGGCCACCTGCATTGCTGCCCGGCCTCCCGATTTCTGGTTCCGACACTAACTTCAAGGGAGTCTAAAAAGTCGCATCCAAAGTGAGATTCAGGGCTCCAGTAAAACTTCAAAAATGACCAAAAGGTGCATAATTTATTGTGACAATAAGACAAACAAAAAACAGCCTTCCCCAATAGAAAAGCACCCGCAAAAAATAATGTAGTGCAGGCTACAGCTTGCCCCAACTCCCAGCTCCAGATAATGGTAGAACATACATAACATACACTCTTAACAGCCCTCTCTATAATAGGAGGTGGAGAGTTTCACAAAAAGTGCATCACGACAGCTGCTTGTACAGAAGGCATCTTGCGAGGTTTCATTTTTAAAAAAGAAATGCAGGATTACACTGGAGGCTGTTGTACACTCGTGCATTACCATCAGCTCTGTAAGTACAAAAGACACACACACACACACACACAAGCATCCTCTTCACATACTGCCGAGATCTAGATTTCACATGCTAGCTATAGGCACAACGCCAAGGGCAGCGAGATAAAGTAACTCTGCTGTACAGATCTGAGGGAGAGTAGCATTGTACTGCTCTCACTCAATCGGTTATTAATACTTTACAATCCAAGCTCTTTAAACACAATTATTATTAGTGCTGTGAGAGATTGGGGTCGTTCATTGCCTTACAAACCAAACGTCTGGGATACAAATCTGTTCATTTTAATTTCAAGTTAATGACAAATAGCACATTTCACACCCAGCACCGTCTCCCCTGATTAACTTGCCCATTGAAACAGTATAGGGCCTGGACTTGCAGTCCCTACTCTGAAAACCCCCATTTGTGTTGTCTGCTTTTACAGGGTTATAGATATCAGGGAACTAGCTGGGGCTCAAAAACAAATGAAATATAGCAGAACGCACCCCACAGTGTTGTCAGGTGACTCACAGGAAGGTACTCAGGAGATCAGCTCACCCCTTGACACCAGAGGAGCAACCAGAGAGCACAACCACCCCTTCAAATTGCACCGTCCGTGCACATTGTCAGTTAATACTAAAGGTTTTACTCACTGCTGCAGCCCGCGATTCCAGGACACTCAGATCAGTCTCTCAGTTGCCGAGCGGAGGGGAACCCAGATATCCAGCAAGCACCCTCGGGATGTGTAGTGTTTGGACCGAGGGAGTGCATGCCTGGGCACAAATGACAACGTGGCATTTCATGCAGAGACAACATTGGACGCTCAGATCTAACCACAGCCCAGAATTTGTTCTTGCTCTTAACTTTGTGACACCTGTCATTCTTCCATATTTAATACCAATCAAGATCCTGTGATGTTACGTTCAAATGGGTAGTTAAAGTGTGGGGGATAATTAGACTAGGCTACAGGGACATAATTCAGGCCAAATTTAAATATTCTACCCTGAAATTTTATATAGTCATTAATTCCTATGTCCACTTTTATAGTGGAAACTCCTATGTAAACGTGTCATGTTATAAATACACCATCCCACCAATAGTGGCACTGTGACAGGAGAGTGTAATTATATTGTGACAAGTTTACACAAGCATATTCCATTATAAATGTTGTAGGAATTTTTCATGGACTATGCTGACAGGAAGTGCACACTAAGGAGAATCCCAATTTCAGTTATCAGTAGCAGTTTGACGCACAGTGAAAGGGTCAGCGCCAGACTGGAATCATGCCTCACTCTGGGTTTAGCACTCACTCCCTTAGATACAAGTCTATTAAGAAATAAACAAATCTTTAAAATTGGTGCTGGGACACCACAAACGGCCTCAGCACTTCTGAGGGGGCGCCAGAGTTGGGGTAAGTGGGGTAAGCATGGGGGATGGGGGTGGGGAAGGGTGGAAATCAAACTCCTGCTCCTCAGTGACAGGATGGAAAATGTGCACAGGATCAGGCTGGACTGCAATACCTTCCCAAGTTGAACAGCTGGTAGAGGCTCAACTTTAGGAGAGGAGGTGCCGTCACATGTACCGTGACAGCTGCTGCTCAGACCCGCTGGTGTGGTATTAAAAGAACGTGCACACACGGGCAGAACGGAAATTCCAATTCTACACCAGTGATCGTACAGGTTGGTCAATGTGATGTGAAGTGGTGCCAGTCTAGACGGGCATTGTTGTAACTGTACCCATTTCCACAGGGCATGCCCGCCAAAGGACATCACGGGAGTCGGAGTCCCTTCTAGCAATCACTTGGTAACCAGGAGAACTTCATCGCACCTTGCATTAAACAGAATCAAAAAAAATCTATGTAGATACACAGTCACATTGCCTTCCCATTTATCTGGTAAAGTTTTAATACCTTCCTTGAAGCAAGTTTCTGTGGAGATTAGGTGGCCAGAACTTTGTGCACTCTCACTTTGGTGGGTATCAACACACGGGTGGCAGAGGGAGTACAGGCAGGAATAAGAACAAAAAAAAGAAACTGCCCGCATATAAGATCCTATCTTTACCAGCAGGCTGCCTGGCTTCTGGAAAAAGCAGTGACTCTCAGTTTTTGCTCGTTTTCAAGTTAGCAGCGCTGTCATGCCATACTGTGTCAGGCACGTGTGCCTACAGGACAGAGAAGGTCCTGCAGAATCTTGCTCTTGTGCCAGCCGTATACCTTGACAATTATTCCCATAAACAACAAAAGAAAAAGGATAACAAAATCAATATCTCTCCATATTACTCATCCTCCCCTCCCCCCCACCCCCCGATTTAAAATAAAAACAAAGAAAAAAAATCGGCTCCCTCAGTCTTTACGGAGATTTTTCAGCCGTTTTTCCAAGTCGGCATCTGCGTCTTCCAGGACCACCGGTTCCGCCTTCTTCCCAGCAGCAACACTGAGTGACGCTCCAGTGCTCGGGAGGTCTGTAAATAAGGAGTGAACGGTGAGAAATCCTCTGGACAGGGGACAGTTCACTGTACCAGAATCAGCTCGGGACCACTGGCGATACCAACAATAACTTTCATTTATACAGTGCCTTTTATTTATTTTATTTAGAAATACAGCACTGAAACAGGCCCTTCGGCCCACCGAGTCTGTGCCGACCAACAACCACCCATTTATACTAATCCTACATTAACCCCATATTCCTACCACATCCCCACAATTCTCCTACCTACACTAGGGGCAATTTATAATGGCCAATTTACCTATCAACCTGCAAGTCTTTGGCTGTTAGGTAACAGAATGTCCCAGAGCGCTTCACAGGATCATAAAACAAAATTAGCCACCATGGCACATAAGGACATATTAGGGCAGATGACCAAAAGCTTCGTCAAAGAGGTTTTAAGGAGCGTTTTAGAGACAGAGAGGATTAGGGAGGGAATTCCAGAGTTTAGGGCCCAGGCAGCTGCAGGTACAGCCAACGGTGCAGCAATGGGGGTATTTAAGAGGCCAGAATTAGAGGAGCACAGATATCAGAGGGTTGCGGGCTGGAGGAGATTATGAGAGAGGGGCGAGGCCATGAAGGAATTTGAAAACAAGAATGAGAATTTTAGAATCAGGGTGTTGCTTGACTGGGAGCCATCTCAGGTCAGACTGCAGGCAAACTTGTGGGTAGGGATCTCACTTCGGAGGTCAGAAGCCATGGGTGCTAGAGCCCCACTCCAGAGAGTTGAGTACATAGTCCAGGCTGACACTCCTAGTGCCAGTACTGAGGGAGCGCTGCACTGTCAGACGTGTCATCTCTCAGTTGTGACGTTAACCCAAGGTCCTGTCTGCCCTCTCAGGAGGATGTAAAAAAAATCCCATAACTATTTTGAAGAGCAGGGAAGTTCTCCTAGTATTTATTTATCGCTCAACCAACATCACTTAAAAAAAACCAGATGATCTGATCATTATCACACTGGTGTTTGTGGGAGCTTGCTGTGCGCAAATTGACTGCCACGTTTCCTACAGCACTGACTACACTTCAGAAACACTACATCGACTGTAAAGTGTGTTGGGATGTCCTGAGGTTGTAAACAGTGCGCTATAAAACGCAAGTCCTTCCTTCTCGAGGTCCCACTTATGCACTGGATCTCCGGGCAACCATTAATCTGTACTTGAGTTTTGTGCTACTGTCAAACAGCCACCGGCAGTAACTTAGCACGTCTTAAAAGATGCTGATAGAACCATTAACACATGCAAGACAGGAAAGCATAACTAGTCAGCTCAGAAACAGCTCACTCATTAGACAAGCTGTTCGGATAACACTGCATAAGCAAGTTATCTAGGAATTTACAAAAGCCGCAATTTCTGACCTGTCCTATACGTGCAAGAGATGCTGCCAATCAGCAGAGATACTTACTGGACAGTTCATCAGTCAGATTCAGACCAAGTTCATCCAGTACCTGAGACACGATAGCATCACTACAAAGACAAAAGAGAGTTAGTTCAGCACCCAACTGAAGCTTCATCAATTTATTCTCTTCATATTAACTGCAGAGCGACCAGATCAGAGCCCTGAAGGTGAACAGTCCGAGGTCAGGATTGCCCTTTCTGAGCCTTGAGGCCAGACAGGAGAAAAGAAAATCTGAAGCCCTGATCCAGGGATCACCAAACTGACATGTGGACCACACAGCCAACGCCCCCTCCTCACCACCACCACCACACCCCCCCAATCCCCCGCCCAATCTGCAGGCTGCTCAAATAAAAGCAAAATGCCGCGGATGCCGGAAATCTGAAATAAAAACAGACAATGCTGGAAATGCTCAACAGATCAGGCAATACCTGTGGAGAGAGAAGCAGAATTAATGTTTCAGGTCTGAGTCCTTTCAACGTCCGATGAAAGGTCACAGGCCTGAAACGTTAACTCTGCTTCTCTCTCTCTCCACAGATACTACCTGACCGGCAGAGTATTTCCAGCATTGTTTTTATTGCAGGCTGCTCAATCCTATTTGTGCTTGCTGTTATTCACTGGTTTGTCCCGTTTGTATTTTGTGATCTGGAGATTTGGTACATAGGAACAAGACGAGGCCATTCAGCCCCTCATTCAATTAGATCATGGCTGATCTGTCCCTCAACTCCATCTTACCCACCTTGCTTCTGCAACCCTGAATACCCTAACTCAAAAAAAATCTATCCATCTCAGTCTTGAAATGTTCAATTGACCCCCAATCCCAACAGCTGTGTGTGTGGGGGGAGAAAGAAGTTCCAGATTTCCACTACCCTTTGTACAGAGGTGCTTCCTAACATCACCCCGAAAGGCCTAGCTCAAATTTGAAGGTTATGCCCCCTAGTTCGCCCCTCACCAGAAGAAACAGTTTCTATCAACTCCTTTAATCATCTTAAACCCCTTATATAGATCACCCCTTAATCTCCTATACTCGAGGGACTACAAGCCTTGTCTATGCAACCTGTCCTCAGAATTTAACCTTTTGCCCCAGTGCTGCACCCTCTCCGAGGCCAATATATCCTTCCTGAGGTGAACACAGTGCTCGAAATGGGGTCTAACCAGAGCTCAGAACAGCTGTAACATAACTTCCACTTGTTTGAATTCCAGTCCCCTAGAGACTAAAGTCTGTTCTTAGTGTTGTTGCCTCATTAGTATAAAATGGCCAGAATAAGTAGCAAACCTGAGGATTGGGAGCAGTTTAGAATTCAGCAAAGGAGGACAAAGGGAATGATTAAGGTGAAAATAGAGCATGAGAGTAAGTTTGCAGAGAACATAAAAACTGACTGTAAAAGCTCCTATAAATATGTGAAAAGGAAAAAGATTAGTGAAGACAAATATGGATCCCTTACAGTTAGAAATGGGGGAATTTATAATGGGGAACAAAGAAATGGCAGAACAATGAAATACACACTTTGTTTCTGGCTTCACAGAGGAGGACACAAATTACCGCCCAGAAATGTTGGGGAACATAGGGTCTAGTGAGAAGGAAGAACTGTATGAAATCAGTGTTAGTAGGGAAATGGTGTTAGGGAAACTGATGGGATTGAAGGCCGATAAATCCCCAAGGCCTGATAATCTACATCCCAGAATACTTAAGGAAGTGGCTCTACAAATCGTAGATGCATTGCTGGTCATTTTTCAAAATTCTATTGACTCTGGAACAGTTCCAACGGATTGGAGGGTAGCTAATGTAACCCCACTATTTAAAAAAGGAGGCAGAGGGAAAACAGGGAATTATAGACCGGTTAGCCTGACATCAGTAGTGGGGAAAATGCTAGAGTCCATTATAAAAGATGTAATAGCAGAGCGCTTAGAAAACAGTGACAGGATTGGACAAAGTCAATATGGATTTACGAAAGGGAAATCATGCTTGACAAATCTACTGGAATTTTTTGAGGATGTAATTAGTAGAATAGATAAGAGAGAACCAGTGGATGTGGTGTATTTGGACTTTCCAAAGGCTTTCAATAAGGTCCCACATAAGAGATTAGCGTGCAAACTTAAAGCTCATAGGATTGGGGGTAAGGTACTGACATGGATAGAGAACTGGCTGGCAGAAAGGAAACAAAAAGTAGGAATAAACGGGTCTTTTTCCCGAGTGGCAGGCAGTGACTAGTGGAGTACCGCAGGGATCAGTGCTAGGACCCCAGCTATTCACAATATATATTAATGATACAGATGACACAAAGCTGGGTGGGAGTGTGAGCTGTGAGGAGGATGCAGAGAAGCTCCAGTGTGATTTAGACAGGTTGAGTGAGTGGGCAAACGCATGGCAGATGCAGTGTGAGGTTATCCACTTTGGAGACAAAAACAGGAAGGCAGATTATCTGAGTGGCGATAGATTGGGAAAGGGGGAGGTGCAGCGAGACATGGGTGTCCTTGTGCACCAGTCGCTGAAAGGTGCAGCAGGCAGTTAAGACGACAAATGGTATGTTGGCCTTCATAGCAAGAGGATTCGAGTCCAGGAGCAGGAATGTCTTGCTGCAATTATACAAGGCTTTGGTGAGACCACACCTTGAGTATTGTGTGCAGTTTTGGTCTCCTTATCTGAGGAAGGATATTCTTGCTATGGAGGGAGTGCAGCGAAGGTTTACCAGACTGATTCCTGGGATGGCAGGACTGACGTATGAAGAGAGATTGGGTCGATTAGGCTTGTATTCGCTAGAGTTTAGAAGAATGAGAGGGGATCTCAGAAACCTACAAAATTCTAACAGGACTGGACAGACTAAATGCAGGAAGGATGTTCCCGATGGCGGGGGAGTCCAGGACCAGGGGTCACAGTCTAAGGGTAAGGGGTAAGTCATTTAGGACCAAGATGAGGAGAGATTTCTTCACCCAGAGAGTGGTGAACCTGTGGAATTCGCTACCACGGAAAGCAATTGAGGCCAAATCATTAAATATATTCAAGAGTTAGGTATAGTCCTTAGGGCTAAAGGGATACGGGGAGAAAGCAGGAACGGGTACTGAGTTTGGATGATCAGCCATGATCGTATTGAATGGTGCAGCAGTCTCGAAGGGCCGAATGGCCTACGCCTGCTCCTATTTTTCTATGTTTCTATTGCTGGATGAATTCTAATCATGGATTTCCAACGTAAAGATCCATCCATCACACGTTAATAAACATTAGCAGACTACAGGCTCCATCATAGGCAGCATTCCCAGTCTGAGACTGGGACTGGAAGCTTGGCCGAATGGAAGGAATACTGCAATGTGTCACTTCTCTCAGTGTGGTGCTGCACAGAGACAGTCCCACCATGCACGTGAATATCCAGAAACAATTTTATAAATGATCTCCAGCCAACCAAATCTCATGAACAACCAGGTCATCCGGTCACACAGTCATCTCCGTCTTTCTCTGTTCCCGAGTTACTACCTCCATCTCTCGTGAAACACAGATTCTCGCTGGGGTGTGGTCTCATGGCACCCAACAGCCCATCGAGCACATTGCCCAATCTCACATGCAAGTGCAGTCTAGTTGGGGTGCACTACATTCCCACAGACAAACCCAGTCCTGATCACACCCACCGCACACACACATCATCTTCCATCTGTGTTTACTGTTCTTTAATCGGGGAGAAAATAATTTCACTGGACGATGAATCAGTAACTAGAGGACACATACAAACATACGAATTAGGAGCAGGAGTAGGCCACTCAGCCCTTCGAGCCTGCTCCGCCGTTCAATAAGTTCATGGCCGACCTGATTACTCCACATTTCCACCTACCCCCAATACCCTTTCACCCCCTTGCTTATCAAGAATCTATCTACCTCGGCCTTAAAAATATTCAAAGACTCTGCTTCCACCGCCTTTTGAGGAAGAGAATTCCAAAAACTCATGACCCTCAGAGAAAAAATTTCTCCTCAGCTCTGTCTTAAATGGGAGAACCCCTTATTTTTAAACAGTGACCCCTAGTTCTAGATTCTCCCACAAGGGGAAATATCCTTTCCACATCCACCCTGTCAAGACCCCTCAGGATCTTGTATGTTTCAATCAAGTCGCCTCTTATTCTTCTAAATTCCAGCGAATACAAGCCTAGCCTGTCCAATCTTTGCTCACAAGACAGCCCGCCCATTCCAAGTATTAGTCCAGTAAACCGTCTCTGTACTGCCTCCAACTCATTTACATCCTTCCTTAAATAAGGAGACCAGTACTGTACACGGTACTCCTGATATGGTCTCACCAATTCCCTGTATAGCTGAAGCATAACCTCCCTACTTTTATATTCAATTCCCCCCCCGATAAACAATAACATTCTAATAGCTTTCCTAATTACAAGCTGTACCTGCTTACTAACTTTTGCAAATCATGCACTATGACACCCAGATCCCTCTGCTTCTCAGAGCTCTGCAATCTCTCACCATTTAGATAATATGCTTCTTTTTTATTCTTCCTGCCAAAGTGGGCAATTTCACACTTTCCCACTTTATATTCCATTTGCCAGGTCTTTGCCCACTCACTTAACCTATCTATATCCCTTTATAGCTCACATATGCTCTCTTCACAAGTTACTTTTTTTTTTAACCAGTTTAAGATAGCATGCAAAGGAACAACAGAAGATGCCAGAATTTCTTTCATTATCATGCAGAGGCTTGTGAGGACAGAGTTTAGAATGCTCGATCAGAAACAACGATAGCAGAATCTGTAATAACTTTTAAAAAGGAGAGTGGACGGAGATTTGAAAAAAGATTTTAATGGGTATGGGGAAAGGGAGTAATTGGATGGCTCAGAGCACAAATACAGAAATGACGGGCTGAATGGGATGCTTTTGTGCTGTAGGACATTTTTATTTTCGCAGCTACAAGTAGTAGGTCACACAGGGCACTCCTGTCCAAACTGCGCCCCCTGATGGGCAGTGTGATGTGCCTGGCACCAGCAATTCAAGACAGAGTGATCTCCTTGATCTCTGGAAACCAGCAGTGAGTCACCAGGGTGGATCACCATCACATCAGGGAGCTGGCAGAACCTGGGACCCGAGACCTGGTAATGGGTCAAGCCAAGACTCAAAATAAGGATATGATCATGAATGGTTGAACAGGATGGAAGGGCTGAAAGGCCTCCTCCTGTTCCTCATGCTTAAAGGGGACTATACTGCTCCACATCCCGCTTCCCCGTCATCTCCCATGGGATGCTCTTCACTGACCTCTCTTCCTCGTCATCTTCATCGCCCATGGCATCATCAATGGCATCATTCATCATTTCCTCCTTCATGTCCATGATCTCCGACTGCTTCTCAAACTCCATCATGATCTTCTGAATCTGAGGCAGTTTCAGCTGGAAAGCAGAGCACAGGGTGGTGGGGTGCGGGGATAAAGGTCGGGGTCTCGGCTCCGCGTGACAGAACACCCGGGTATAGAATCATATAGAATGGTCACAGAACAGGAGGAGGCCATTCAGCCCATCGTGTCCATGCCGGCTCTCTGCAACAGCATCTCACCTAGTCCCACACCCCCGCCTTTTCCCCGTAGCCCTGCAAATGTTTTCTCTTCAGATAATTATCAATTATCCAATTCTTTTTTGAAGACCTCAATTGAATCTGCCTCCACCACACTCTCAGGCAGTGCATGCTAGATCCCAACCACTTTCTGCGTGAAAAAGGTTTTCCATGTCGCCATTGCTTCTTTTGCCAATCCCCTTAAATCGGTGTCCTCTGGTTCTCGAAACTTCAACAACAGGAACAGTTTCTCTCTGTCTACTCTGTCTACCACAAGTGCAGGACTACTAATCCCATTGTCAAAAGAAAAACTACAAATAGTGGACACTGAAATAGAAGACAGATGTCTATAGTGAAGTCTGGCTACTAGGATGAACACAATAAAACACACTGCAAATTCACATCAGGGCTGTCAGCATCTGTAAAAGGACAGTTGAATAACTTGGGTGGGATCTGTCAGTTCTGATGTAGAGTCTGCATTCAAATAGTTACCCATCTTTACTCTTCACAGTCACTGGTTAAGTGTATATTCCGTGTATTTTTTATGCAATCGTGGTTCATTCCAGTCACCCCTCTGCATCCGTGTAACCTCCTCCAGTCCCACAACTCTGCCTCTGAACACTCCGTTGCTATGACTCCTTGTGCAATACACTGGCTGCCAAACATACAGCCAACGAGGTCCCACTGTCTGGATTCCTTCGCTAAACCACTCTCTCTCTCCTTGCAACCTGCTTTCAGTGGCCCACCTAATTTCCCCAGTATGCGTGTCCCTCACATAGAATGTTTTTCTGTATGAAGAGAACAGGGTATGGGTGGCCACCTCACCTGTTTGTTCATGGTGGCCATGGCCTTGGTGACTCCCTTCATGGCCTGGGCCATGGTGTTGTTAGATTTCAGCGTCTGGATCTTCAGGGACACAGCCTGGATATTCGCCTTCATCATGATGAACTTTTTCACATAGCGTCGTGTCCGCACCAAGTCTTTTGCCATTATTTTAACCGCATCCTAGGGGTTCGAAAAGAGATGCATTCAGTGAAAGTCTACAGCTACTCAATCACAAAGGATGACATCAAATTTACAGCACAAAAACAGGCCATTCGGCCCAACTGATCTATGCCGGTGTGTCTGCTCCACACGAGCCTCCTCCCACCCTACTTCATCTCATCCTACCAGCATACCTTTCTATTCCTTTCTCCCTCATGTGCATCTTAAATGCACCTACGCTATTCGCCTCAACTACTCCTTGTCAGAATGAGTTCCACATTCCAACTACTCTGCAGGTAAAGAAGTCTCTCCTGATCTGTATTGGATTTATTACTGAACATTTTATATTTAGGGTCTCTAGTTCTGGACTCCTCCATAACTGGAAGCAACTTCACTATCTCTACCCTAACAAACCCTTTCATAATTTTGAAGACCTCCAATAGGTCACCCCGAGCAGCTTTCTCTTTCTAGAAAAAAAGAGCCCCAGCCTGTTCAGTCTTTCCCGATATATACATCTTGCACACCATTACACAATTCCTGCAATATTTTGGGCAAAACATCTTGGTTACACCAAATCACAAGATGTATTTGAACCCTGGCAATGTACTCTACTACATCTGACTGGCTCATTCATTCCATGTCATTGACTCCTAGATCTGCTCCTACCAGCCTTGCCTTCCACTTTCTCAGTCTATACCTAGAAAGTGTTGAGGGCAGAATGTAGAAAGCTTAAATCGTCCTGATTGTAAGAATCACTCCTATAAGAATCTAATCATCTCTCCTTGATGTTCAAAGGCATTACCATCACTGAATCCCCCACTATCAACTTCCTGGGGGTTACCATTGACCAAAAACTAAACTGGACCAGCCACATAAATACTGTGGCTACAAGATCAGGTCAGAGGCTGGGAATTGTGTGGCAAGTAACTCACCTCCTAACTCCCCAATGCCTGTCCACCATCTAAAAGGCACAAGTTAAGAGTGTGATGGAATACTCTCCACTTGCCTGGATGGGTGCAACTCCAACAACACTCAAGAAGCTCGACACCATCCAGGACAAAGCAGCCCGCTTGATTGGCACCCCATCCACCACCAGAAATATTCTTTCCCTTCACCACCGATGCACTGTGGCAGCAGTGTGTACCATCTACAAGATGCACTGCAGCAACGCACTAAGGCTCCTTCGTCGGCAAAACCCACGGCCTCTACCAACTAGAAGGACAAGAGCAGCAGATGCACGGGAACACCGCCACCTGCAAGTTCCCCTCCAAGCCACACACCATCCTGACTTGGATATATATTGCCGTTCCTTCCTGTTGCTGGTTCAAAATCCTGGAACACCTGCCATAACAGCACTGTCGGTGTGACTACACCCCAAGGACTGCAAGCGGTTCAAGGCAGCAGCTCACCACCACCTTCTCAAGGGCAATTACGGATGGGAAATAAATGCTGGCCTAGCCAGCGACGCCCACATCCCACAAACAATTTTTTTTTTTTAAACCCGCTGTAACAGACCATGGAGAAGTATGTTACAACAAACTGAATGGTTCAAGGCTGGGGGCTCAATATAGGAAACCTTAAACTCTTTAGGAGTCATTCTTACAATTAGGACGATTTAAACTTTCTACATTCTGCCCTCAACACTTTCTAGGTGTTGAACAAAACCATCTTAAAGGAATGCGCATTTCACCTCCCTCTCTCACAAAGAACATACCAATTCCACAAAGTCTAGAATCTGCATTATTAAACAAAGCCTAGATTAACAGCCAGATCTACAACAGACAGCAGCATTCATTTCATGAATCTACAGGAATTATACCTGCTAACTTTAAAAGGGTGACACACCTGCATTCTATCCAATGGGGAAAATCAGCATTCCTATCCGGATAAAACAGCGGATTCTCTGACTTACCACAAGCAGCGTCATGATGGGAATATAACAGATTTCCTCTGTAATTGCTCACAGATAAATGTTGAGTTGGTTCATCTCATAGGATGTACACTGCCAGGGTCACTAATTTACAGTAACTAAATAACTCAGTGTTTTGCTTCCTTCTAGTTCAAATTCTATGATTTAGTGCACATTTGTCTGGAATCAGCAGCCGAGATACCAATTAATGGTCATTTAACTATGTAGTTAACCACTAGGAAACTGTGACATAGAACTCCATCTTATACTTCACAACAGGTGGAGCTCCGTAACCAAAAATAGCATCAAGCTACCCTCCCCACAATGAAAGAAGTCCTTAAGACACTTCTCACACACATACCATTTGTCCTTGTTTTGCCATTTTCTTGATATCCGCAATGATTTTCTTCTCCTGCTGTTCCAGTTTCATTCGCTCACGGTCCAGCTCCCGCATAGCCCGATTCAGGGCCCGCTGGTTCTGCCGCAGCATCTCCTCCGGGGTCTTTCTCCTACCAAATATGGCATGCATGGTGGCTTCACTGAGCTGTGGGAGCAGGATGGGAAAAAACAGCGAGATGGTCAGCAGAGTTTACCAGGCAATCCTGCCTAATTCACACAGAAATCACAATTCTCCCACAATCTGCCTCACTTCCTTTCCTGAAGATGCCAGTGGGCCTCCAGTATCGGAGCCAAGTGTCGGAGAGCTGGCTCAACCACAATGGAAGGGGAAGAAAACACATGCACTTCTACAATGTCCCAATGCACTTTACAGCAGAGGCGTACCGTCACTGTAGCAATGTATGAAACACATCAGCCAACTTGCACACAGCAAACTCTCACAAACAGCAATGTGACAACAACCAGATCATCTGTTTTTGTTTTAAAGTGATGCTGGTTGAGGTACAAATATTGGCCAGGACACCAGGGAGAACATCTCTGCTCTTCTTCCAATAGTACCAAGGGCTCTTTTACATCCACCCAAGAGGCCAGACAGGGACCTCGGTTTGACATCTCATCCAAAAGGTTGCATCTCTCGCAGTGCAGCACTGGGAGTGTCGGCCTGGGCTATGGGCTCAAGCTCTGGAGTGGGGACTTGAGCTCACAAACTTCTGACATTACAGCGCTTTCCACTGAGCTATGGCTGACCCCAAAATGGCGTCACTAACAAACCCAAACTTTGCCAGCTCTAATGGGTGCTGGCTATTCGGCCCCTCGAGCATGTCCTGCCATGCAATGAGATCATGGCTGGTTCCAACTCCTGGGGCCAGTACAGAACCCCAATGGGAATCCCAGCAGAGCAGGCAGTGGCACAGTGGCACAGTGGTTAGCACTGCAGCCTCACAGCTCCAGGGACCCGGGTTCGATTCCGGGTACTGCCTGTGTGGAGTTTGCAAGTTCTCCCTGTGTCTGCGTGGGTTTTCTCCGGGTGCTCCGGTTTCCTCCCACAAGCCAAAAGACTTGCAGGTTGATAGGTAAATTGGCCATTATAAATTGTCACTAGTATAGGTAGGTGGTAGGGAAATATAGGGACAGGTGGGGATGTTTGGTAGGAATATGGGATTCGTGTAGGATTAGTATAAATGGGTGGTTGATGGTCGGCACAGACTCGGTGGGCCGAAGGGCCTGTTTCAGTGCTGTATCTCTAATCTAATCTAATCTAACTGGGGCCCCTGGTGTGGGGAGCTCAGTGCTAGCCAGTGGTTTTACCCCTTTTCCAAGGGGGGGGAGATGGTGGTGATAGTGGAGCAGGGGTGGAGCAGGGGTTGGCCCAGGAGCGGATTTGAGACCAGGGATGGAACCGGGGAGAGGGTTGGGCCCGGGGTGGAGTAGGCCCTCCTCCCGGTCTCATTCCCGACCCTGCCTAGTGGTTTGGAAGGAGTTTAAATACCGTCTGGATCCCAAACCAGGAGCGGGGGGATTCGCGGGGCCTTTAAACCGGGCCCGAGAGCGAGGCCTGGTCACCGGCGGCGGGGAGGTGCCGAGTATCGGACTGACCGATCTGGGGCTGCAGCTCGGACTCTCGGTTCTTGCGGCCTCCACTTCCTGTTATTGTCGATGACGTCACGCATGCCGCCGACCAATGGGAGGCCGCGGTCTGGCGGTGACGTGCTGATACGTGACATTCCAGGCGATGCCGTCATGGGACTGATTACGTCATCGCCCGTGCCGCGCAGGCGCCACTGCCGGCACCCAGCCAGCCAGGGGCAGCTGCGTCGGCGCAGGGCGACATGCAAATACATAGTAACAGGAAATCTGAAATAAAAACAAACAACGCTGGAAATACTCTCTCCAAAGGTGCTGCCAGACCTGCTGAGTATTTCCAGCGTTTTATATTTTTTTTAATGTAAATATGTAGCCTGCGAACAAGATTCAACTGTGCAAATGTTACAGGCTGACACTGCTGCTTCATGGGGGCAATGACTTTGTAGTGTGGGTCACTGCTTATATGATGGGGGCAATTAATTTGTGACATGGGTCAATGTTTATATAATATATAATAAAAACAAGAAATGCTAGAACCACTCAGCAGGTCTGGCAGCATCTGTGGAAAGAGAAGCAGAGTTAACGTTTGGAATACTGCGTGCAGTTCTGGTCGCCACATTACCAAAAGGATGTAGATGCTTTGGAGAGGGTGCAGAGGAGGTTCACCAGGATGTTGCCTGGTATGGAGAGCACTAGCTATGAAAAGGGGTTGAGTAGATTAGAATTGTTTTCATTGGAAAGATGGAGGTTGAGGGGGGACCTGATTGAGGTGTACAGAATCATGAGAGGTATAGACAGGGTGGATAGCAAGAGGCTTTTTCCCAGAGTGGGGGATTCAATTACTAGGGGTCACGAGTTCAAAGTGAGAGGGGAAAAGTTTAGGGGGGATATGCGTGGAAAGTTCTTTACACAGAGGGTGGTGGGTGCCTGGAACGCGTTGCCAGCGGAGGTGGTAGACGCGGGCACGATAGCGTCTTTTAAGATGTATCCAGACAGATACATAAATGGGCAGGAAGCAAAGAGATACAGACCCTTAGAAAATAGGCGACGTGTTTAGATAGAGGATCTGGATCGGCGCAGGCTTGGAGGGCCGAAGGGCCTGTTCCTATGCTGTAATTTTCTTTGTTCTTTGTTTCAGGTCAGTGACCCTTCTTTGGAACTGACAAATATTTAAAAAGTCACAGGTTATAGCAAGTGAGGTGGGGGTGGGACAAGAGATAACAAAGGAGAAGGTGTAGATTGGACAAGGCCACATAGCTGACCAAAAGGTCATGGAGCAAAGGCAAATAATATGTTAATGGTGTGTTGAAAGACAAAGCATTAGTACAGAGAGGGTGTTAACGGACTGAAGATTCAACAGCAGGAAGTGCAAACCTGAAAAAAAACAGTGGGTAAGCAAACTGAACAAATTAAGATGAAACAAAATAAATGCAAAAAAAAGATCGTAAAAAAGGAAGAAAAAATAACTAAAAATGAAAGTAAAATGGGGGGCTGTCATGCTCTGAAATTATTGAACTCAATGTTCAGTCCGGCAGGCTGTAGTGTGCCTAATCGGTAGATGAGATGCTGTTCCTCGAGCTTGCGTTGATGTTCACTGGAACACTGCAGCAATCCCAGGCATGAGAGCAGGGGGGAGTGTTGAAATGGCAAGCAACCGGAAGCTCAGGGTCCTGAGCGGAGGTGTTCCGCAAAGCGGTCACCCAGTCTGCGCTTGGTCTCCCCAATGTAGAGGAGACCACACTGTGAGCAGCGAATACAGTATACTACATTGAAAGAAGTACAAGTAAATCGCTGCTTCACCTGAAAGGAGTGTTTGGGGCCTGGGATAGTGAGGAGAGAGGAGGTAAATGGGCAGGTATTACACCTCCTGCGATTGCAGGGGAAGGTGCCATGGGACAGGGCCAAGGTGGTGGGGGTAATGGAGGAGTGGACCAGGGTGTCGCGGAGGGAACGATCCCTTCGGAATGCTGACAGGGGAAGGGAGGGGAAGATGCGTTTGGTAGTGGCATCACGCTGGAGGTGGCGGAAATGGCTCTTATGCTCACATCTCTGTCCTGGGATTGCTGCAGTGTTCCAGTGAACATCAACGCAAGGTCAAGGAACAGCATCTCATCTACCGATTAGGCACACTACAGCCTGCCGGACTGAACATTGAGTTCAATCATTTCAGAGCATGACAGCCCCCCATTTTACTTTCATTTTTAGTTGTATTTTCTTTTTTACAACCTTTTTTTGCATTTATTTCATTTCATCTTAGTTTGTTCAGTTTGCTTACCCACTGTTCTTTTTCATGTTTGCACTTGCTGCTGTTCAATATTCAGTCCGTTAACACCTTTTCTGTATTAATGCTTTGTCTTTCAACACACCATTAACATATTGTTTGACTTTGCTCCATGACCTTTTGGTCAGCTATGTGGTCTGGTCCAATCTAGACCTCCTTTGTTATCTCTTGCCCTACCCCCACCTCACTTGCTTATAACCTGTGACATTTTTAATATTTGTCAGTTCCGAAGAAGGGTCACTGTCCCAAAACGTTAACTCTGCTTCTCTTTCCACAGATGCTGCCAGACCTGCTGAGTGGTTCCAGCATTTCTTGTTTTAATTTCAGATTTCCAGCATCCACAGTATTTTGCTTTTATTTCAATGTTTATATAACAGGCAATGACTGAGATGGGTAAATGGTGATGATGGGGGCAATGACCCATTGGAACAGGCCATTCAATACGATCATGGCAGATCATCCACTTCAATGCCTTTTTCCTACACTATCCCCTTATGTCTTTTGTATTTAGAAATCTGTCAATCTCTGCTTTAAACATACTCAGTGACTGAGCTTCCACAGCCCTCTGGGGTAGAGAATTCCAAAGATTCACAACCCTCTGAGTAAAGAAATTTCTCCTCATCTCGGTCCTAAGTTGCTTCCCCCTTATTTTGAAATTGTGTTCCCCCGGTTCTCGACTCCTCAACCAGGGGAAACATCTTCCCTGCATCCACCCTGTCTATCCCTTTAAGTATTTTGTAGGTTTCAATGAGATCACCTCGCATTCTTCAAAACTCTAGAGAATACAGGCCCAGTTTCCCCAGTCTCTCTTCATAGGACAGAACTGCCATCTCAGGAACAAGTCTGGTGAACCTTCACTGCACTCCCTCTATGGCAATAATATCCTTCATAAGGTAAGGGGACCAAAATTGCACACAGTACTCCAGGTGCGGTCTAACCAAGGTGTTATACAATTGAAGCAAGACTTTGCTACTCCTGTATTCAAATCCTCTTGAAGCCGCTTTGTATCTTGCTCACAACACATTCCCACCAGTTTTGTGTCATCCGCAAACTTGGATGACTATGTGAGAGGGAGAGAACCAGCACCTGCGCAAAGATGCAGGTCACGCCAAGATTCACAAGAATAGTACCAGCTCTGCATTATCAAACTGGGGGCAGTATGAAACACCCTTGAATAATCTGATGCAAATCCTGCACTGTTGGGAGGTACTTTCCACTGCCTCCTTTACCTGATGAAACATTTTATATTCTCCCTGATCTTGCCTTTTAAAAAAAAATTGTACCTATGTTGCCTGGATGTACAATTGCGATTTAAGTTGAAATAGTCCTCAATTAACCTTTCCACACAATATTGGATATAGCTCCACAGATCTCTGATCCAACTCCTTTCAAAGCTGAAGGATGAGTTTTTCTATGCTTTCATCATAAACGCTGTACTTCACACTTCCAGGGTTTGAATGTTAGTTTTGTTCTTGGGTGACCAGAACTAAATGGAATATCCAAGATGGGACTTACTTACAGCACTATACATCTTTAGCCTGGCAGACCTGACATTCTTCAATAATTCCAGTCTCAGTCTCCCACTCTAATGAATTAACAGATCTCAACCCAGGTAACAGTCTGAATTAGAGAGAAAATGCTGGAAAAACTCAGCAAGTCAGTGACAGCATCACTGACGAAAGTGTTAACGTTTCATGTCGATGACCTTTCACTGGAATTCCTGCTTTTGTAACACAATCTCCCTTTTTAACCACATGCATTACACTCAATAGGAAAATGACTGGGTCAGGCCATGAAGGCTTCAGCTTATGATACTTATATGTAAGGAAAACCAAGCTAAAGCAACAAGTTCCTTCAGATGGAGACACGATAGGATGGATCCTTTGCTGTTGATGCATCAAGGCTAGGATTAGTTTTTACATCATTCAAAGATTTCCACTGTTCAGATTAAGCGATAAGCAACAGAATTATATCCTTACCAGGGAACAGAATGACAAGATCACCCACACACAAGTCTGGCAACAAGCATCAAAATCTTCCTTGGCATGGGTCAGCAATAGAAGTGTTATCTGCTGCGATTTGTAAGAGTGGAAACATTTCTGTGACGAACTAAACTGAAAGCGAAAAAAAAAAATACCCAAAGTGCAAAATAGCTTTGTGCCATGTGAGAGGTTATGCAACTGTATGGGTCTCTGTGCCAAGCCAATGTTGGGAGAACTGCAAAAAGAAAAAGCCATCAGCAGACCATCCTATGCTGTGATCAGTGATTTTCAGGAAGCACCAGCAGGTGCAAGAGAAAGCTGGAGAAACTTCTCTCACACGATATACCACATGCAGGCATTACCGTGGTGGGAAAGGGGGGTGGGGGCATGGTGCATTTAAAATTGCCAGGGTATCTTTGTTGCTTTAAGGAGGCTCCCTGCCCTATGCCAAAGTCACCTGTAAACTTTTCACATAAGAGCTCCTGTACCCAGGTGCTTGCCCAGATAAAAACTGTACAGGAACCAAGCAACTTCCTCTCCCCAGATTTTTGGCCAGTGGGCACCAGCTCCACATGGCCATTCGTCGAGTCACCAGGATATTTGACCATGACAACCAAACCCGATCCTGGCCTGCTCCATCTGCCATCCTCCTCCCTCACCCAAAATTACAAAACCACCTCCACCACAGCTGGGATCCACAAACAGCAGTCCCAGAATTAAACATGGGATCTTCCTGGCCTATTTACGGCACAGTGCTGGATCAAAGCTGGGGGGGGGGGGGGGGGAAAGAAAGAGAAGAGTTGGGTTTAGGGCAAGTTGAAGCTAAATAAACAAGCAGAATAAAAGGCAGCAGCAGGTTACATTTAAAGGGATAGTTAGATGTAACTGAGTTTGTTTTTATTATTTTTGAAATAAAGCGTGGTCAGTAAAAATTAAACATCACAGACTGGGTGAAATCTCTTAAATTAAAACTGAACCATGAGTTATTTTTAAACAATCACATGAATACACCAACATCAGAAAAACTTGGCGATATGAAAACAGGTGCGATCATGACCAGCACGAGGTGCGACTAGGATGTGCAGATATAAGCACTCATTTCTTAAGAGGCAGCCCTGCTTTGCAGTTACGTTGCATAAACATGCACTCCTATGTAGAGAGTTAGCGAAATGATCGTTCAAATTTACAGCCAGGCAGCTTGGAAGAATGCAACAGCTTGAGCTTTGCAGGAGCTACACTGGCGAGCCAACCAACACTCCCGCATCAGAAGGGAAGGGTGGGAGCCAGTAACCTACAGTGGTACATGTATGGAGTAGAAACTGTACTTGTTAACATTCTATTACACGGTCAAGAAAATAACCTACGACAAACAAAATGGGAGGGAACTCTTCATTTAAAAAAAAATCTATACAACTTAATGAACAAGCAACACATTCAAAACAGATCAGATGCAGCGTTACAGTAACGTCTCTCTCTCTCCAGATCCAACTGGCACCTTCCTCCTCCTCTGGAGCGTCCTGCACGTTTTCACCTACAGCAGAGGCGATGGGACTGGGGGGGGGGGGGGGGGGGTGGGGGGGGGTAGGGTAGGGGCGGGGCAAAAATATTCCAGAGACATTTAAAAAAATTTTATTAACATAAAGACGGCAGCACTCCTCAAGTGAAATACACTTACAATAAACTGAATTGAGGGGGAAGTGGGGTTGGAAATTGGTGGGGTGGGGGAAGAGAACCAAAACTATTTTGAACTTCCTGGCATGCTCTAGAGCTATTACAACAATCAAGCAGTCTTTTTATTTAAAAAAAATTCCAATTCGATTTTCTTCCTGGGGCAATACGCGGAGGAGTGTAAGTGTGAAACTCCTCATTCTCTCTATGGCCCTCCTGCTTTCGGTCGAGTTATGTTTTTATATATTTAAGTATGTCAGATTTTTTTTCTCCATTTTCTCTCTCTGGCTTCAGTTTGTATGCTCTGAGCCCTATTTAAGGCATCGCTCGAAGTAAGTGGAGCCGATGTAGCCGCCCCGCATGGATCGCTGCACATTCTGTTCAAAGAGGCGTCTGTTGTTCTGAAGGACCTCTGCTGCTTCCTTGTTCAGGGGGTCCTCAGGGTTAGGTTCCTGAGAGCAAGAGATAAAAGAAAAAAAACATTGAGATCTACCCATGGTTTTGCACACCAAAGGTCAGGAGAGAACCAATTCCTCTCATCAGCAGTGGCTTAGTTGGTAGCACTTTCACCTGAGTCGAAAGGTTGTAGGTTTAGGTCCCACTCCAGGACCTGTCCCACAAAAGCTGAAACTCCAGTGCAATACTGAGTGAGTGCTGCACTGTCAGACATGTCGTCTTTTGGATGAGACGTTAAACTGAGGCCCCGTCTGCTCTCTCAGGTAAATGCAAAGATCCCACAGTCACTATTTTGAAGAAAAGCAGGGGAGTTATTCTCAGGAGCCTGGGCAATATTTATCCCTCAATCAGCATGACCATTATCAATTTGCTATTTGTGGGGGCTTGCTGTGTGCAAATTGGCTGCCGTGTTTCCTACAAGCGACCACACTTCAGAAGTACTTATCTGGCTGTAAAGCGCTTGGGGACATCCTGAGCTTGTGAAAGACACTATATAATTGCAAGTCTTTCTCTTCTTTTTCAGAGCATGCTAGCGACACTTTGCGTATAGTCCCCACTGCTTATAGCAGGTGTGTTGGTACGAAATCCATTTGCCCACTATATGCGATGGCCAGTAAACTTATGTGACATCTGAGGACCCAAATGCCATAAAAAGTTGGGATTTGCTGCACTCTTGTCAGGTAAGTAAAAGGGTGCTCTTAACCAGGGGATCTCAGCTTTCATAACTATGTCCAGCATAAAGATGGCAGTAAGTTGTCTACTTGTCCCCTGGACATAAGTCCCCTTGAAAGGTATTTGTAATATCTATTGCTCCTATAGGAATGATGCTAAACAGCAGCTTGTATTTATATAGTGCCTTTAATGTCCCAAGGCACTTCACAGGGATGTTATCAAACAAAAGCTCAGAAACGTGACTGTCTAGACTACAGAGTCACTACTTGCTGGAAGCCACGAGTCACTACTGCCTGAAATAAGCAGATCACTGAAGATACTACAACCTGCACTTCGAAATTGATATTAATACAAGGGTTTTTTTTTAGGTCGATATAAACGACTGCCAGTTTTAAGTGGTGGAGTCTGTATTGGTGAGAGACACCGTGGCTTCAAGAGCTTGGGAAGCTCCATCCTGTGGTGGGACCACGTCACAGAATGACGACAGCCAGACAAGGAGTGACTGACAAACAGAGCAGATTTCATATTATAGATCAGACACAGAGAATTTTGTTTTTAAATCAACAGCTGGTAATAAGAACCAATCTTCCAAGACCAGCAGAAGCAAGAGGCTCAACCACTCGTGCACAGCAGGAAGTATCCAGCCTGTGGCCCATGAGCCCTGGTAACCCAATCCATGAAAAGCAGCCAATACCATTCTATATGCTCTTATACATCTTATTGCTGGTTTGTCTTATTCAATGCCCATAGACCTGGAGCTCTGGAGAAGGTTTAGCAATATTCTCAAATTGGCGGATACATCCACTATCATAGTACTAAGGATCTGCTCTGATGCAAAGCTTCAGATATGTAGTCAGTGAGAACATTGATACATGATCCTCGAGGCTACATAGTAAGCACCCAAGATTGCCAACAAATGCAAAAAGCTTTGACTTTCCTGATGTACAACATTTGCAAGAATGTGATTGTCAAACATGGCAGCCAGGAATACACTTCCCCACTCTTAAACAGCTTGTAGCAGTTTGTTCACTTACCAAAAACAGGTACTGCAGCCCATAAATTATAGAGTTTATTGTTAATACAGGTTTCCAGTCCTCTCTGTGCAAAAAAAAACAGAAGGGAGATTAGAGAAATAGTTTGTACAATTGCACACCAAGTGGTCCCTACCCTATTGAATAAACAGCAACGCATAATCCCTACCCGCTCAGTAGAACTACAGTTATTCAGTGAGTAACCCTGAGCTTGCTCCAGTACTGATGAACAATGCAGAATAACCGACCTTGGACAATCATCCCTTTTGGCATTTAATCACTCCTGTCGTGGCACAGGCCTTCCTTTTTGTTCTTTCCTCCCCTCACTTCTCCCCCTTTTCCCCCTGGCTCCATACTTGCTTATAAACTCTTAAATTCCTAACTTCTTCTAGTTTTGATGAAAGCTCATCAACCTGAGACGTTAACTCGTTTCTCTCTCGGCAGGTGCTGCCTGAGCTGCTGAGTGCTTCCAGCATTATCAGCTTTTATTTCAGATTTCCAGCATCCGCAGTATTTTGCTTTTGTTTTAAAAGGCTGATGGCTTCTAGATTTGGATTCTGAAAAGCTTATCAGTTCAGGGTTGATTGCTAAAGATTTAAAAAGCTCAAGAAAAGATAGGCATTGTGTTTACATGTTTTGTTTTTGAAGCGATGAAATGTTTTGAGCAGTATCTGAACGTGTGAACATACTGCATCATTGACTGGTTGCCTCCTGCACGATGACCTCTCAAACGTAGCTGACTAATCGGAGGAGAGTGACATCTAAGGAGCTGATTCATGAGCTGCACTGGTGGGAGGCTGGCAACATGATAGGCTACAGATGCTGACCTGGGATTACACAGGAGAAAACATAAATACAACCAGCACTGAGAAGATGGAGGTATTTATCCAATGGACTCCAATCTGTTGATGGTAATTTTATTCCTGGCACAGCTCAGTATAAAATGCAAATTTCACAATGCTCATCTCACACCAGTTCAGAAACTATGGCCCATCAATGATAGTCAGACTGCCTCAGTCTAGTGAGAAACGAGGACAGTATCAATCCGAGCAAATCTAGAGTCTGCAATCCAGGATCGGCCTTCTTGGGAATAACAGAAACGTTACAGGCACTTATTCTTGCACTGATCCCACAAAACCCACAGGTTTCCAATCACATAAAGAAGCAGCATGTCCAACTTGCGCTCATCCAAGTAAAAGAGGAGCCGCTTCCATATAGAATAGAATCATAAAATGACACAGCACAGGAGGGCATTCGGCCCATTGTAACTGTACTGGCTCTTTGGTAGAGCAAAACAATCAGTCCTAAAGTACTGGCCTTTTCCCACAACCCTTTAAGTATTGATCCAATTCTCTTTGAAAGTAATAATTAAAACTGTTTCCATCACCCTTTCAGGCAGTGCATTCCAGACCACAACAAGTCACTGTGCAAAAAATTCACCTCCAGTTCTCTTCTCAATTACCTTAAATCTGTGCCCTCAGGTTACTGACCCCTTTGCCAGTGGAAACAGTTTCTCCTCATTTACTCTATTAAAACCATTCATGATTTTCAACACCTCTACCAAATTTCCTCAATCTTCAAAGATCTGTGTACATCCATTCCCAGATCTCTCTGTTCCTGCACCCCCTCTAAAATTGTACTGTTTATACGGTTTACTTCATACTGCCTCCTCTCCTTCGTCCTACTAAAATGCATCACTTGATACTTCTCTGCGTTTCTGATTAAACTCATGTCAGCGATATAAACTTACAGATCAAATGCTCCCATTGCACAGTTCAGATTCTTCAACTTCTCCTCCCTGTCTCACAGGAATTTCTAAAGACTAAACCTTTTACTAATTTAAAATGCTGCCCCTTCTTCCCCTTTGTGTGGTAGATTCAAACCCAAATAACATTGTGATCACAGGCATCCCCATACTGCTCTGTTGTTAGCCTTCAGAGGGGCTGAGGTACAACCCCTGAGGAATTTCCATCCACCTCCTTAGCCAGTGAATTCATGCAAGGATCTGACTGAGATCTACCTGTGAAGCCATTGGCATGCAGATCCTACTCAAGACTTGAACTGAAACCAGGATTACCAGCTACACCGTGCTAAGTTAATGAGTGGCCTTGCATACTGTAGCCACATGCATACACCACTTACACGCAAACGCTTACATGGCATAACCTGCCCACAGGATGATATGACCTACAACTGAAACATACAATGACAGCTCGAAGCCTGAGAAGCAATATAAGACGTGCAGGCAGCGCACACGCCTTTCAATCTGACCTTAGCCTACCTGAGGATGTTTAGACAAACGTTGCCTTCTAAATCGATGTTCGGGTGATATACCATGGTTTCACATTTCACCTTCGGAGGGTCGTGAGGATACCCTTGTCCAACCTGCAAAACATACAGATACATAAGAAGGAGCAGGAGTAGGCCATTCGGCCCCTCAAGCCTGCTCCCCCATTCAATAAGATCATGGCTGATCTGATCTTGGCCTCAACTCCACTTTCCTGCCTGGTCCCCATAGCCCTTGGCTCCCATCAAGTTCAAAAATCTGTATCACAGCCATGAATATACGCAACAACTCAGCCTCCGCAGTTCTGTGGGGTAGAGAATTCCTAAGATTCACAACCCTCAGAAGAAATTCTTCCTCATCTCAGTCTTAATTGGGGCCCCTTATTCTGAAACTATGCCCCATAATTCTCGATTCCCCCACGAGGGGAAACATCCTTTCAATATCTACCCCGTCATGCCCCCTCAGAATCTTAAATTTCAATAAGATCGCTCGTTCTTCTAAACTCCAATGAATAGAAGCCCAACCTGCTGAACCTTTCCTCATAAGACAACCCCCTCATCCCAGGAATCAACTGAGTGAACTTTATCTGAAATGTCACCATAGTAAGTATACCCCTCCTTCAATAAGGAGACCAAAACTGTATGCAGTACTCTAGATGTGCTCTCACCAACACATATATATACATATATTTCAGAAGATTACCCAACAGATCGAAGTGTACTGAGGACTCTTTACACTGTTGGTGGTGAACAGAGCTGCACATTAACTTGCCTGAGGGCATCAGGAGGAGATCAGCCTGAATTTTTCTTAGGTTGGGAAGGTCAAGTTTATGCAGACTTTTGTCCAAATTGGTGGAAATCGCACTCTCAAACCCTACTGGAACACTAAAAGTAGTGAGAAATTCCTGAAATCTGGCCTTTGTCCATTGCCTTGAACAACCTTAAGACTGCAGTTTAAAAGCTCAAGCACTGAGTTAAATCTTTGCAGCGAATAATTCTCACGGTTGCAGAATCTGTGATAACAATGTTACCCTTCACTTACCTTAAAGCTAAACACAAATTTCCCTCCTTTATAGAACCCCTGAAAGTGGAAAGAGCAAAAAGTTTAAACCAGAAAAAATCAACAGCATTTTATATTTTAAAAAATCCCAGTAAGCATCATGTCAGGGAAATGAACCAGATCTAATGAGATCCAAAATAGATAAAACTCTTTCCCATTCACAGCATCACAACGTCAAAGGACGCAACCCCATTTGTTCCGAGTGTGCTGAATCCCAGTGAAACAAAACTGTTACCCATGAGATAGAATCCAAAAGGACCAAATTCCTTTTCATTCATTCCCAATGTACCAGAGGACACAGATTTAAAATAACTGACAAAAAAGTCAAGGGTCAAGGTTAGGGTTAGAGGAGAAATGAGTTTACTCAGTGAGTTATGATGATCTGGAATGCACTGCCTGAAAGAGTGGTGGAAACAGATTTAGTAACTTTCAAAAGGGAATTAGATAAATAAATAAAAAGGATAAATACGTGTACCTATAAGGAAAGGGTGGGGGACTAATTGAATAGCTGTTTCAGAGAGCGGGTACAAGTATGACAAGCCAAATGGTCCCCCTTCTGTGATGTATGATTTTATGACGTACAGAATCTCAATAGTCCAAAACTCTTCCTTTTCATCCCAATTGGACAGAATTTCACTAGGAACATGGGAATAGGAGGAGGTCATTTAGCCGCTCAAGCCTGTTCCACCATTCAGTATCATGGCTGATCTGCGACTTCACTCCATATTCTGCCCCATATCCCTCAATACCTTTGGTTAACAAAAATCTATCAATCTTAAGTTTTAAAATTAATTGACCCAGCAGCAACTGTCATTTGCAGAAGAGATTCCAAACTTCTAACAGCCTTCGCATGTATTTGTGTTTCTTAATTTCATTCCCGAAAGATCTAATTTTTAGGCTATATCCCATAATCCTAGACTCCCAATCCATTTTCCATTCCTGACAACCACCATCACCCCCATGCCAGATGTAGGATCCCTCTTACATTTACCCCCACTGGATAAAGCAGCAATTATGCAAAATTCTGTGAGTCACAGGCGATAGAATTCCTGGCCTGTTCATGATCTGCCCCAGAACACTGTGTTGTATAAATAAGTTGGGGGTGGGGAGGGAGGTCCTCACTTATGAAACATGTTTCTGTTTAGGGTGTGTAATTTCATGAAGACTCAAAATATAGCTAATTCCACAGGAATCCTATTTCAGGTGGAACTTCTCTTGACAAATTATTAGGAACCAGACCATGGAATATATGGGAAACTTTGACTCATCCGCCCACGACCTCATAATAAACTGATTCACCTCCTGGCAGTGATAGAAACCTGCCTTACTGAAGCCTCCCCGCTTGGGTGCGAATTCCACCAACGGTCACCCTATCCAAACCCTGCTACTCATGGGGTCCACTTCAGTGGGCTCTTCTGATGTAGCACACAAAAACATTCTCCACGTGTGAGTGGTGTATGACTATTCAACCGTGGAAGGCATCACACCCAAGCCAGTCCTGTACTCAACATCTGTATGCGTACACACACACACACACACTTCCAAGGAGGGGCAACTGGGCAGGAGTCAACAGCTGAAGCCTTGGCTGACCTTCCCCCATGCTGGCCGAGGCCAAGTGTTGCTCTTTGCTGCTCCCCTGTTGAGACCAGCTAAGAGCTGGGAGTGGCATCTGGGGCCTGGAAACCAATGCAGCTCTCCAATTCACCAGCATTGGTACACGCGGACCTCGGTGTGGGTGGCTCTCCCCCGAACTGCTGCGTTGAAGAGGATTCCACTGTGACAGAGAGACTGTTAACATTTCTGGCTTGAGATCTGAGAACCGAGGCCTCTGACAGATTTTTAGACGTTGATAGTGTATTAAAAAAATTTGCATGCAGACACACAGAATTCACACCCTGACATAACGCTTTATCTGTTTCCATCAGACATTGCAAATGCCTGTGTAATTAGTGGCAGTGGGAATACCCCCTGTAAACAGGACCCAGTGACGCTTTAGTTGAAGACTGTGGCCACTAGGTGTAACTGTAGCTCCACTGTATCATTCGAGGCACCGAGCTATGTCATGTGTGATTAAGTAAAGGTTTTTCTCCCGTTCTTTCAATGCCAAACACGTAGCCCTCTTCCCCCACCACCTACCTCCCTCTCCCCACAACCCCGCAATCAGGCACATAACAGCATCTGATCACTTACTTCGTCGGGACAGATGATAAGTTTGAAGTTGAGGAGGTCATCAGGATCTGGAAAAACTATCTCACAGGTTTTAGGTAAATTCAATTCATTTATATCTGAAAAAGAAAATCAAAAAGGAGAAGGCAGTAAGGAACCAGAATGTCAACTGGCAAGGGGGTGTTGGAAGGAACAGGCTAGACAATGTAAACAAAGAACAGAAAACGCTGAGAAATACTCAACAGGTCAGGCAGCATTTCCACAGTTTTCTCTTGCAGTTCAGTGGTGCTGAGCTTGCCCTCACTGCGACCTAGTCAGTTTCTGTGTAAATTCTACGTAAAATTCAAGGTTTTCTCATTCACCTTTATCAATGGGAGGGCAGGCTTGTGTCGATCCCGAGCCCAGAAGCCTAGCAGCTGAACGGCAGAAATAAGCTGGTCGGTCACACAAACAGACGCTCGCTTATGTATAAAGTATTACACTACGAAACGATTTGACATTTGTTGCCACTGTACCCCAGTATGTGCTGACATTCTCCTGGTCAAAGCCTTGCATGCAGCACGGGTAACTGCTGGGCATCAGACACGCAGAGAAAATCTCAAAAGTCACCTCTGCATCTGGGTTTACAAAGCCAACGTGCACCGGAGGAATCTCACAAGGGGGCCCATTGTTGCGAGATTACTGCCACGGACAACACATTTAATAAAGCAAGAAAGGGAAAATCCACCATTCTCACTGAAGTCAATTAGAAAATCCCAAGTTCAGTGTGTTCAGCCTAATGCAATACTCCAGGGTCAGCACTCACCAAACCTCAAATTGCAGCAGATACATTTTCTGTGCACAGGCCCCGTTAACCCTCTGTGCCGTAACTTTTCTCTGGTTCGATGGTCTATGATATTTTCTACCAGTATTTTGAGTTACCATGATCAAAAATAAAAGATGTACTTCTACAGTGTCGTATCACATCTCTTGAGTACAGTGGATGACTGTGAAGTGCGATGATCTAGGCAAATGCAGAATCCCAGACAGTCCTGGTCTCTGAAATGACATTTACTTTCAAAAGTGCAATTATTCCATTTACTTCAGGCCATTCTTTCTGACCTGCCTCCCTAGTCTCTCCAGGCTCCGACTGGTTGCAATAAAATGCATTGTGATGAGCGAACATTTTTATGCCCACCTTCTTCCACCTCCATATAGCCAGTTTCCGCCCTCCTGTTTCTGAAAACCTCATCCTTGCCTTCGTTACTTCCAGTCTCGACTACTCCAATTTACTGGGGAGGCGGTGGCGTACTGGTATTGTCACTGGACTAGTAACCCAGAGACCCAGGTATTGCTCTGGAGACATGGGTTCAAATCCCACCACAGCAGAAGGTGGAATTTGAATTCAATTAATAAATCTGGAATTTAAAGCTAGTCTAATGATGGCCATGAAACCATTGTCGATTGTTGTAAAAACCCATCTGGTTCACTAATGTCCTTTAGGGAAGGAAATCTGCTGTCCTTACCTGGTCTGGCCTACATGTGACTCCAGATCCACAGCAATGTGGTTGACTCTTACATGCCCTCGAAATGGCCTAACAAGCCACTCAGTTCAAGGGCAATTAGGGATGGGCAATAAATGCTGGCCTTGCCAGCGACGCCCACATCCCATGAAAGAATTTTTTTAAAATTCTCTTCCGTAAACACGAGCTTATCGACAACTCTGCTGTTGGTATCTTAACTCGAACCAAGTCCCATTCACCCATCACCCATGTGTTCGCTGACCTACGTCCGGCAATATCTCAATTTTAAAATTCTCATCCTCATGTTAAAATCCCTCTGTGGCCTTGCCCCTCCATGCCTCTGCAATCTCTTCCAGCCCTAACACCCTCTGAGATCTCTGCCCTCCTCCAATTCTGAGTTCCTGTGCCTCAGAGTCAGATTTGAGGATATCTAAGATGAAAGTCCAGTACAAAATTGAGGGAGTGAAACCTTGTATTACATTCACCTGACTGGAGAGAAACAGTCAGAGAGAAGATTCATCTGCTGAGATGTGACACTGAGGCGCTGTCTGTCTGTAACTGTGATTCACGTAGATGCACTATTTCAGAGGTGCAGGGAGGTCCCCAAACCTCCTGGTCAAAATTCATTTCTCCCAACACCACCATATAATCAGATTACCATCTGTGGGATTCTGCATTTGCCTAGATCACTGCACTTCAAAGTCATCCACTGTACTCAAGAGATGTGATACAACACTGCATAGAAGTACATCTTATATTTTTGATCATGGCAACTCAAAATACTGGTAGAAAATATCATAGACCATAGAAAAGTTACGGCACAGAGAGAGGCCATTCAGCCCATCGTGTTTGTGCTGGCTGAAAAAACTAGCCGCCCAGACAAATGCTCCCGATGCGCAATCAGACAACTGAACCTTGTGTGAAAATGTCACCCATCACCAACACAGAGCTGGGTGGGGAGGTGCTGCAGATGGGCAACCAGGAATATTTTAACACCCTCCAACAAACATTATAATCTGTGTTTCTCCTTTGATTGCGCAACAGTTGTGCACTCGGACGACTAATGTGACAAACTGGGTCAGGAAAGGGTCTGTGCCAGTTGGCGGGTCGGATAAAGACTGCCCTCAAAAGAAGTGGTTAAGGGACTTTTAGGACTTAGAATACTCGACCAGAAACAATGGGGGAAGCAGAATCCACAATAGCATTTAAAAGGGAAGTGGATAAATATTTGAAAAGAAATATTTAAAGGAGCATAGGGTAAGGGCAGGGGAATGGAAAGAAACAGGCTGGCTGCTCCTTCAGATCCTATGGAACATTCCCACATACAAGGAAAAGGCAATGGGTAGCCACCTTCTGTATTAAAGTGGCCTACAGCAAAGCACCTCATGACCTCACACTCACAATGCCAGCTCCGAGTACAAGTTGATGATCTAACAGAACTGCTGCATTTTTCTTTCTCCCCCACAGATCCAAGGGGACATGTGCAAACGCCCAGATTATCCTGCACCAAAACCCGAGCCAGCGCTCAATTGATGAATAATTGGGATTGAGGGGTGTGACAGCAACGGGTGAACAATCCCCCACAATAGCAAAAACAGTGAAATGCAGAATAAATAAGGAGAGTCCGTAGGAGTCTCATTACAGAGCCCCAGATTTAACATGGCTGAGTATTTGTCTTTTTTATAATAATGGACAGGGCTCACAGCCAGTTTCCTGCCCACGTGATGCGAGGTCATTTTTATTACAATGTGGTGCTACAGTGCAGTGGTTATGTTACTGAACTAGTAATCTAGAGGTCACGTCCCATACACCAGGAGACAAAGGTTCAAATCCCATTGTGGGAGTTTGAGATTTGATTTTATTTTTAAATCAGGAAATAAAAATCTGGTCTTGGTAAAACTGACCATGAAGCAGTCCAAATTTCAGCAATTACACAAACAGTTAATTAATATTCTTTACAGAAGGAAAGCTGCTGTCCTTAACCAGTCTGAGCTTATATGCAACCCCAGTCCCACACTAACACGCTTACCTCTTAACTGCCCTCCAAAGTATCCCAGTGAGCCAGTCATACCAAACGCAGGGCTACTCGGGATGGGCAATAAATGCTGGTCTCGCCAGTGATACCCAAATCCAAAGAATGAAGAATGCATTTTATGCATATAAAATAAAAGCAAGCTTGTTCGAGAATTACAGGATGGTGAGTTGCTCTGAAGGCGTCTTCAATTAAATAGACCGAAACCACAAACTGATTCAGTTTCGCCCAGCAACCCAAGTCTTCGTACCCACTGTGGCTACAAGAGCAGGCTGCGATGAGTAACTCACCTCCTGTCTCCCCAGTGCCTGTCCACCATCTACACGGCACAAGTCAGGAGTGTGATGGAATACTCTCCACTTGCCTGGATGGGTGTAGCTCCAACAACACTCAAGAAGCTCGACACCATCCAGGACAAAGCAGCCCACTTGATTGGCACCCCATCCACCACCTTCAACATTCACTCCCTTCACCAACGACGTACAGTAGCAGCAGTGTGTACCATCTACAAGATGCAATTCTGCAACTCAACAAGACTCCTTCGACAGCACCTTCCAAACCTGAGATCTCTACCTCCTAGAAGGACAAAGGCAGCAGATGCATGGGAGCACCACCACTTGCAAGTTCCCCTCCAAGTCACACACCATCCTGACTTGAAACTTTATCACCATTCCTTCACTGTCGCTAGGTCAAAATCCTGGAACTCCCTTCCTAACAGCACTGTGAGTGTACCTGCACCCAAGGACGCAGTGGTTCAAGAAGGCAGCTCACCACCTCCTACTCAAGGGCAATTAGGGATAGGCAGCAAATGCTGGCCTAACCTGCAACACCCACATTCTATGAATGAATAAAAGCTATTCATCCGTGATTGTTATCACTGGGATCTCTGTGCCCATTCTGTTTTGCACTTCCTCTACTTGATTTGTGATGTCGTTAGATTCCCGATTCCAGGATATGTGCCGGGAGAAGGAACTTGGAACTTGAAGTCAATGAGGCAAGCTACGGCAGATCTGTTACAGCCGATTTGAGATGAATTAAGTGAACCAGACAAATAATATATTGGCAGCATTTGTGGAGAGAGAAGCAGAGTTAACGTTTCAAGTCAACGACCATTCATCAGAACAGGAGTTTTGAAGAAACGTCACTGACCTGAAACGTTAAGTCTGCTTCTCTCTCCACAGATGCTGCCAGACCTGCTGAGTATTTCCAGAATTTCTTGTTTTTATTTCAGATTTCCAGCATCCGCAGTATTTTGCTTTTATTGACAATATGTATTGTGTGACCAGCTTTTCCAGAGTTCTATGGGTGTTCTTCATGATCGCCCATGTCAGGATCGCATGAGTAATCAGTGGCACACTGAGGTTGTCATCTGTTGATCAAACGGCGAATGTCTAGCTCTGTTCCTGAAACTAGTTTGTCTCAGACCCATTCTCTCTGTACCTGATCAGTGGCCCCTCCCCATCTCTCAGACCCTTACACTCTCTCTTTATACCTGATCAGTTACCCCTCCCATCTCTGTCTCAGACATTTCTTCTCTCTCTGATCAGTATCCCCTTTCTCTTTCTCTATATCTGATCAGCGATCCAGACCCTCCCTCTTTCTCTGTACCTGATCAGTGGCCCATCTCTCAACACTGATCAGTGGACCATCTTTCTCTCTGAACACTGATTAGCAGGCGCCGTCTCTCTCTCTGAACAGCTGATCAATGGGCCCCTTTCTCTGTGCCTGTCTTTGTGTGTATGTAATCGACTAATCCCCAACATTGGATAAGTCACATCACAGTTAAGATGTTGGGCCCCTACTCCTTTCAAAGACACTCATGGTTCAGTTATGACTGAAGTTCTGCATAGCAGCCCTCCTTAGGGCATTACCTCTCACTTTGGTTTAAACCCATGACTTATCAGTGGATAATGACGCTAAGTGCGTCCCTATGCTGGGGGAAGAGAGAAGCTCCTTCCAGAAATCCAATGCCTCCCCATGGAGAAGCATGAAGAATGGTTAGCTGGGGCACCAGCTGGTGCTGCCACCTTTTGCCAAAGTGCCAAGGATTAGAAATGGATGATTGATTATGTCAGGACATCTCAAAAGGAGATGGGCATCCATGTGATCTGTCCCAGGGAACAGGCTAGCATTGGTCCATTCAAACTGCAAGTGGACGAATGCCAAAACGAAGAACAATTTAAAAATGACAGCACGCAAGTCAATTACATGGCCCATCATGTCAGTGCCAACTCTCTAACTGAAACTATATCACCCCTTTCCCCTGTATCTTTTTATATCTTTTCCAATGCTTACCCACAACTATCTAATAACCAGCTGTGAAAAATTCCTTCCAACTTCCTCCGCCTTGCACCGCCAATAATCTCGCCCGAGCACCACCACTTGATTCATCAATCTGCAGATACTACCTCATACCAAACACCTTTCATAATCTGATTAAACCTCCGCCCAATGCCCGTTGTTGACCTTCTCCGCTCCAGTGGGAATGAGCCCCAATTTCAAACAGAGTTGTGACCTTTAAACTCGACACTGAACAGAGTCTGCCTCTTCTTTCCCGTGCCACATTGTAGTGATGTGTGGTCGGGATGAGGAGAGCAACACATTGGGGCAGAAACAGTTGGCCCAGTTTCAACACAAAGTTACCGAGACGGTCGATCCAGAAATCAGAGGCATGGCGACCTTACAACAGATGCTGATGGTGGGGGAACAATGGTTGGGGACACCCAGAGGGAGAGGGGATTGAAGGAGGGGGGGCATGGGGAGGGGTATCACAGTGTTGACAAGAGGGGTTGATGAATTGGCAAAGACAACGGATTCCAATTGTAGATAACCAGGGGGGCAGGGTCCCAGCAGCATGGATTTAGGGGTTCAGGTGTGTATCTAGGGGTCAAAGCCTGGCACCAGCTGTTACTGGGTGGTTACCAGGGAGGGGGAACAGTTGACAGCCCCGGGGGGTGAAGTTCTGACACTCAAAGGCAAGTACCTGACCCTCTCCTCCAGGGCAGAGCCAGGCCATGGAGGAGGGGGACAGATGTACCTCCCCCCCCCCCAAACCCTGGGGGAGAGGGGGCTTGAACAGCTCCCCTCCCTCCCTCGTAACTCCCCCGAGCTCCAGAGGGGGACAAAACCGGGGACTCTGCCAACCCAGGCCGGGTCAGCCCTTCTCCCCTTCCGGGGGAGTTTCCAAATCAAGCCCGAGGCTCCTTCTAAGGCTTAGGCGCCTCTAGGCCTTCCCCCGGGTCGGTGGCGGCTCTTCGCACCTCCGGGGCCTAGGCCGCAAATCCCCGGGCCTCGCCCCCTCCCATCCCCCGCCACCGAGCCCCGGCCTCCCGCTACCTTTCTGGATGCGGAGCTGGGCGGCCGACGCCTTCTTGGTGCCGGTCTTAGCGGCTCCGGCGGCGTCCTCTTCCTTCTTCTGCTGCTTGAGCGAGAACAGCTTGATCATGGTGCGGCGGCGGCGGGGCCTCGGGAGTCAGGCTCGGGGTCGGAGCGAGAGACGGAGCCGCCGCTCAGGCTGGGGAGCAGAGCGCGGGGCAGCGTGGGAGCGGGGCAGGTCAGAGGTCAGTGGGCGGGGTCCATGGAGAGGGGCGGGGTCCATGGAGAGGGGCGGGGCTGGGAGCGGGGGGAGGAGTCTGTCTGGACTTGTGTCTCCCTTTAAATTCAAAGTGTCAATCTCTGCCCATATCCCACTGATACAGACCGGCAGCACCCTTAGGTGACACACTTAGGGGTATGGGTGACACATTGAGGGGGAATGGGTGACACACTCGGGGGGCTGGGTGACACACTCAGGGAATGGGTGACACTCAGAGGGAATGGGTGACATGCTCCGGGAATGGGTGACACTCAAGGGAATGGGAGAGACATACTCGGGGGGCTGGGTGACAGGAGGATGGGTGACAAAGAACAAAGAACAGTACAGCACAGGAACAGGCCATTCGGCCCTCCAAGCCTGCGCCGATCTTGATGCCTGCCTAAACTAAAACCTTCTGCACTTCCGGGGACCGTATCCCTCTATTCCCATCCTATTCATATATTTGTCAAGATGCCTCTTAAACGTCGCTATGGTACCTGCTTCCACCACCTCCCCCGGCAGCAAGTTCCAGGCACTCACCACCCTCTGTGTAAAGAACTCGCCTCGCACATCCCCTCTAAACTTTGCCCCTCTCACCTTAAACCTATGTCCCCTAGTAATTGACTCTTCCACCCTGGGAAAAAGCTTCTGACTATCCACTCTGTCCATGCCGCTCATAACTTTGTAAACCTCTATCATGTCGCCCCTCCACCTCCGCCTCAGGGGGAATGGGAGAGACACACTCGGGAGGGTGGGGGGTGCTGGGTGACACTCGGGCACACCTGGGGGTTGGGAGACACACACAGATTTATGGGGGTCATTCAGGGGTCAGTGAGACAGGTATGGGGGACTCAGTAGAGAAATGTCAGGTGAGGGAAGCTATGTGTTTGGGGGTCTCCAATGTGCAGGGTACAATTAGGTTTGGGAGTAACTCATTCCACAATTACCAGAAAGGAAATATTATGAACAAGTGACCAATTTCATTCCTCATCACCTCCCAGTTTAAAATTTCCCCTTACTTTGCACAGGTTTAGTCTGAAAGTTTAACACGATCATTACCTTTACCACAGTGTCTCAGAACAACATCCTCATGCCGGTTAGTAGGTGCCTAAACGTGAGTCTCTGTGGAACTTGAAGAGGCTCGGTGCTTTCTGCTCATTTCAATGCAGTTGTGTGGTTCACCAACTTTTTCCAAAAGACCAAATTGCAAATAAAGTAGGAGAACAATTGCTTGTTTATAACATCAAAATAGAAAGTAACAAGGGATCAAAGATTGGACTAGTAGCAGACAAAGCTTCGTGAGATGAGAAGGGATTGGACCCATATTTACTGGGCAGAAAAGTTCACAAGTCAACATGTTAGCTGTGGGAAATCTTCAAACATGTGGTGGAGAGAGTCTAAAATAAATACATCTCTATCAGGCAAATGTTGGAGTTCTGTAGATAAATAGAGATATTAAAACTAAACTGAAACTTTCAAAATGTATGAAAAATTCTGCTAACAAAACTAGGAAGAAAAAAAAGAAAATGCTGGAAATACTCAGCAGGTCTGGCAGTATCTGTGGAGAGAGAAAGAGAGTTAACGTTTCAGGTCGGTGACCTTTGATCAGAACTGAGAAAAGTTTGAAATATAATAGGCTTTCAGCAAGTGGGCATGGGGAAGGTGGAAAGAAGAACAAAAGGGAAGGTCTGTGATAGGGTGGAGGGCAGGAGAGATTTATGACAAGAGGCTTCATGGTGCAAAGCCACAGAGAGTTAAAATGGGACAAGTAAAGAAATATAAGATTTGTCTAGAAGCAGTGAGTATGACAGGATAGTTACCGTCTGAAAGCAAAATAAAAGGAATTAGGAAAGAAACAAGAACAAAAAACATGAAACAAATGGGGGCAAAGGCTATGATTTAAAATTGTTGAACTCAATGTTGAGTCCAGAAGGATGTAAAGTGCCCAGTCGAAAGATGAGATGCTGTTCCTCAAACTTGCATTGAGCTGCACTCAAACACTGCAGGAGGCCAAAGACAGAGAGGTCAAAGTGGGAGCAAGGTGGAGAATTAAAATGAAAGCAAAATACTGCAGATGCTGGAAATCTGAAATAAAAACAAAAAGTGCTGGAAATACTCAGCAGGTCAGGCAGCATCTGTGGAGAGAGAAGCAAAGTTAATATTTCAGGTCTGTGACCTTTCATCAGAACAGGCAAATGTTATAAAAGAATTAGGTTTTAAGCAAGTGAAGGGGAGGGGGGATGAGGGGGGAGAACAAAGGGGGAAGGTGTTTGATAGAGCAGGAGAGATTAAATGACAAAGCTGTCCTGGGACAAAGATAAAGAGTGTGTTAATGCTTGTGGTGAAAGACAAAGCATGAGTCCGCAGAGACTGTTAATGGCAGAATAATGAGCAGCTCTGACTACATGAAAAGCAGACACTTGGTTAAAAAAATTAAATATTTTTTAAAAAGGCCTGTCATGCTCAGAAGTTATTGAACTCAATGTTGAGTCCACAAGGCTGTTGAGTGCCTAATCAAAAGATCAGATGCTGCTCCTCGAGCTTGCGTTGATGTTCACTGGAACACTGGAGCAGGCCAAAGACAGAAATATTAGCATGAGAGCAGGGGGGAGTGTTGAAACCGGAAGCTCGGGGTTATGCTTTCAGACTGAGCGGAGGTGTTCCGCAAAGCAGTCACCCAATCTGCAATTGAGAATTAAAATGACAGGAGACCGGAAGCTCAGGGTCACACTTGCAGAGTGAACGAAGGTGTTTTGCAAGGCGGACACCCATACGAGAATTGCATTTATATAGTGCCTTTCATACCCTCAGAACCTCCCAAAGCATTCTACAGCCAATGAAGTACTTTTTGAAGTGTATTCACTGCTGTATTATAGGAACTGCAGCACCCACAAACAGCAATGTGACAATGGCCAGATATTCTATTTCAGTCATGTTGTTTCAGGAATAAAGCAAGTCACAGGCCATTCTGTTTCTTTTCTTGTGTATGTTTTATTCATTTCCTTATTGTATGTCAGCTGTGGCTCAGTGGGTATTTTTTTTATTCATTCATGGGTTGTGGGCGACGCTGGCCAGGCCAGCATTTATTGCCCATCCCTAATTGCCCTTGAGAAGGTGGTGGTGAGCTGCCTTCTTGAACCGCTGCAGTCCATGGGGGTAGCACAGTCACGAGTTAGAATGCTGTGGGTTCAAGTTCCACCTCAGAGACGTAAGCACAAAAATCAATGTTGACACTCCAGTGTAGTTCTGAGCGAGTGTCGCACTGTCACAGGTGCCATCTTTTGGATGAGATTAAACCAAGGTCCTGTCTACCCTCTCAGGTGGGTATAAAAAATCCCATGGCACAATCTCAAGGAAGAGCAGGGGAGATTATCCCCCGTATCCTGGCCAATATTTATTCCTCAATCAACGTCACAAAAACATATTATTTGTTCATTATCACATTGCTGTTTTTTGGGAGCTTGCTGTGGGCAAAATAACTGCTGTGTTTCGTACAACAGTGACTACACTTCAAAAGTCCTTCATTGGCTGTAAAGTGCTTTGGGACATCCTGATGTGAAAGGCGCTATATAAATGCTAGGTTTTTCCTTCTTTCCCTTCTTCTGTTCCTTTTTAAATGATGTCCATCTGTAATATCTTACAATCCCGAGGATGGCTTTTTACAGCTGACTTGCCTGCATTTCCTGTGCCGCACCTGTTGAGTATTTCCAGAATCTGCTTTTTGGTTGCTAATTCTCTGAACGGCAGACATCGAACCAGAGGACCTTTCTGTTCGAACTGACAAACTCACCGAAGAGGCTGTGATTCCTTCTTCCATGGCCGACACTTGTGCTCACTCTTGACAAGTACACGAGATGCTCCACAACTTTGCCTGCTGGATGAATGGGTAAATGAACATGCTGACGGTGAAAACACCCAGGCCTCAGCCAAGTTGCCTGATCCCTCCTGGGGAAAAAACTGGCCTTAGTGCCACTGGGTTCGGGTGGAGCAGAGGCAGGGGAAGGAGAAGCCGAAATGTTTGCCAGCATTCCTGCTCTTTATTGCTTATCAGTGACTTTTGCTGTCAAGCACATGTCACATACAACTGCAGACTTTTGATTTCATTTCATCCCCAAACCAGCCATCTACTGAAAATTTGGAGCCAGACCATTCGGGAGCAAAGTTAGGAAACACTTATTCACACAAAGGGCAGTGGAAATGTGAACTCCCTCCCATGCAAAAAGCAGATAGATGTTTTCTCAATTAATATTTTTAAGTACATATCCAAATACTTAAAAATGCAATAAGGGTTTCTGCCTTTACCACCTTTTTAGACAGTGATTTCCAGATCCCTACCACCCTCAGGGCGAAATAAAACCTCTCAACTCCCCTCTAATTCTATTAATTATTTTAATACTATACCCCCTAGTTATTGCCCTCTCTAAGAGAAATAGACTTTTCCTATCCATTCTATCTAGGCTCTTCATAATTTTGTACACAATTAAATCTCCCCTCAGCCTCCTCTGTTGCAAAGGAAACAATCCCAGCCTTTCCAATCTTTCTTCATAGTTAAAATTCTCTTACATTCTATGCCTCGACTAATAAAAGTGAGTTTTTTGTATGCCTTCTTAACCGCTGTCCTGCTGCCTTCAGGGTTCTGTGCACTGGCACTCCAAGATCCCTATGTTCTTCTATATTTTTCAGTATCCTACCATTTATTGTGTATTCCTTCGCCCGGTTTGTCCTCCCCAAATGCATTACCTCAGATTTCTCCAGATGGAATTTCATTTGCCACTTTTCTGCTCACCTGACCATTCCATCGATATCTTCCTGCAGTCTACTGCTTTCTTCCTCACTATCAAGTCAATTTTTGTATCACCTGCAAACTTCTTAATCATTCCCCCTACATTTAAGTCTAAATCATTGATAGATAGCACAAAAAGTGACCCAAGACTGACCCCTGCGGAACCCCACTGGAAACAGCCTTCCAATCACAAAAACATTCATTGACCATTACCTTTTGACTCCTGCAACTGAGCCAATTCTGGATCCAACTTGTCACTTTCCCTTGCATCCTATTTACTTTGCTTATCAGTTAGCATGTGGGACTTAGTCAAAAGCCTTGCTACAATCCATATAGACGACATCAAACGCAGTCCCATCATCAACCTTTGACTTTTTTTGAAGGAGGTACCGATCAAGTTAGACACAGCCTTCTCCAACAAAGCTATGCTGACTACCCTCGATTAATCCACGCCTTTCTAAATGACAAAAGATTTGCTCACCACTGGAGGTTAGACTGACTGGCCTGTAATTATTTGGTCTATTCCTTTCACTCTTTTTTAGCAGTGACGCATTTAATAGTGACGATCATATTTATGCTGCCTAGTTTTGGATTCCTCCACAAATGGAAACATCATCTCTACATCTACCCTATCAAACCGCTTAAAAAGTTTAAACGGTCTCTATTTGGTCACCTCTCAGACTTCTGTCTGGAGAGAAGAGTCCCATGTAATGCCATAGCTTTGACAGATACTTGGCTTCAGCTAGAAAAAGGCTGGGAGCTCAACAATGCTGAATTTAACAGTTTCAGAAAAGATGAGGGAGAAGGCGGTGCATTACCAATTCAGCAATGGAGCGAAGGGATGTTATTAAAGGTCCAGACTGAGGGGTAGATCTTGACTTTGTACAATAGTGTGAAAGGGATATGGTTAAAGATAGACACTGACTTCAGATGGCTCTTTTGAGTTTGTGATATCTTCTCCAAAGATTCTTGCAAGAACACCAAGTTGTTGTCTGCTGAATTATTACAATGTTAGGTCTAGAATTGGAACTTTTATGTTAGCTTTTAGTAAACCATGTTTAATTAAGACCACGTCTGCCTGTTCAGGACATAAAAGATCTCGTAGTACACTGTCAAAGACGACCATTGCATTTTCCCAGTGTTCAGACCAACATTCCTTCCTCAACCACCACCAAAACCAGCTTATCTGCTCATTAATCACACTGCTCGTCTGTGGGACCACAGCTGCCATGTGAAAGACTTTCCTTTTCATATTTTAATTACAATATTGGATAGCAAAAAATCTACCCACCACTACGTTTTATTCATGAAAATCTAAAGTTGCATTAACGTCAGACAGGATGCGGGCTAAGGAAATATATGCTGTGGCAAACATATTTGCAGCCATGCTGCACAATGTAAGCAGCAGTGAAAAGGGATGAGAGTGGAGATTCTGCTGCTCCCTTTAACTGAGAGGGGGGACTGGAAGCAACTGAAGAAATCTCCATTAAGCACGCCGCATTAAAAATGCTAACTGCAATCGAAATGCGGATCAGTAGTGTGTGTGTTATCTCGCAGGCTACGTGCAATGATGCAGACAGAAATGAGGATCCCTGGCTCCATCCCTTTCTAAGCTCATCTGGCTCATCTCCATCAGGGGCAGCAGTTGGCCCCAGTGTTTCCTCTGGCTAGTACTGGGTGGATGGAGAACCAGTGGCTTCCAGCTCCCCCTGACAATCTGAGCTCCATCCCATCCTTTGTGAGGGAACAGCATCAAGCTTGCCTTTAATGCTCCTGTGCCAACACTAACTGTTAGGGTTCAAGTGGTTGACTTGGAACCATATCCCAAACATGTAGAGGACAGGAGGGGAGAACAGAGAGTGAATATTAGGAAATGAAGTGTTCAGAAATTCCAATATAGGTGGATTTTTTTCAAGCTTTTATTACTGAGATGTAGGATGCCCCCTCAGAGAAATGAGTTTATTTCATTTTCTGTTTTACTACGATCCAGTATGAATTTCAACATGAAATACAGACAATGTATATTACACATTATCGAATTCTTTATTACATACAGTTTACATATAGAAAAACACATCTCTGGCTCTGAACTCTGCTTGTAAAAGTCTCAGTAAACCCAGGACCAAGAAAACAAAATATCTCTGCACTAGTTCTCCAGAACCCAACACTGGACGAAAGCTGAAAAGTATTTTTTATGTGGTTATCTCCCGAGCCCAGGTTTATACTTTTCACTAGAGTCTTTTCAGCACACCGCATACCTGGACACAGTCGGGGCTCTTTTGTGTATTTACAGATTTGTCGAACATAAGTCATTTCAACAAGATTGGTCTGAGTGGCCAGCTCTCAAATCTGTTGTCAACCATTCATCTGAAGTTATGAGTCTATAAACGCAAGTTTCCCATCCAAAGCAGCTAGTCTTCATCAAGCCGCCGTCTTTTAGCTTGCACCGGGCTGCTGTCAGGATCGTCTGTAGAACAAGCCGGCTCCTTTGTGTCAGTTTGGTCACAGTGTTTGCTGTCCAGTTCCAACTCCGCAACATCCACTGAGGGCGTGGCAAAGGTTTTGCCACTGAAGACAACAGTCAACCTCTCCTCAAAGAACGACTGGAGCATCATCACAGACTCGGCCACCCCCTTCTTGTCCTTCAAAAAAGTTCAATAGGAAACAATTGCTTTGTAAATTACTGTAATTACACAAAAAAGGACCAGCTGAACATAAAAACAGAATGTGCTGGAAATACTCAATAGGTTTGGAAGAATCTGGGGAGAGGGGGAGAGAAACAGAATGAACGTTTCAGATCAATGATGCTTCATAAAAAATATAACCTTTTGAAAAATTCTTCTGTTTAAATAAATCCCACAGGTTATCCAATGATTTAGTGGACACCACAATCACTTTTATTTATATAGTGCCTTTATCACAGTGAAACATCCTCAGATGCTTCATAGGAGTGTGCTAAGACAAAAATTAACACTGAGCCACATAAGCAGATATTCGCACAGGTGACCAAAAGCTTGGTTAAAGAAGTAGGTTTATGGAGAGTCTTAAAAGACGAGAGAACGGTAGAGTGACGGAGAGGTTTAGGAAGGGTCCAGTCAGCTGAAGGCTCGGCCACCAACGGTGCAGCAATTAAAATCAGGGATGCACAAGAGGCCAGATTGGAGAAGCAGAGATATCTTAGAGGGTTGTATGGCTGGAGGAGGTTACAGAGATAGGGAGGGGAGAGGCCATAGAGGGATATGAAAACAAGGGTGAGATATCCAAAAATTGAGGCACTGCCGGACCAGGAGCCAATGCACTATTCAGGGAGGAACTCGGCTGCAAATCCCAGGAAGATCCAGGTCTGTGCTGAGTTGGCAGATTTTAGTCTGGGTTCCGGTTGGCCACGACAACTGGCCTTAGACTCCTGGACTAAGGGGATGGGAGAAACAAATTAATCACCTAGGGTTTCTGCTGGCAAGTGTATACATATATGTCAGGTCTGGAGTCTGCTGCGGTGGACTCCAAGGTTAAAAGCTTGTTGGCATTCAGTGGCCAAGCTCATTGGGAAAAATGGTCACTTGGATAAGTAACCAAAGGGCTGTGCCAGCAATCCCAGCATCTTCAGGTACATTCTCCTCAGTAATCTCCATCTGTCACTGGGACTGATAGTGAATTACAGGGACCTGGGCAGCCTCTCCAAACTCTTCTGCCAATAACCTTTCTGCAGGCTTGTTTAATAATCTCTTGGTTTTTCCGATTCTTTACCTCTGCTGCAGTCATCAGACAGTGACTTGAAAAACAACTGAAGATTCAGAGTTGCTCATTTGCTACAATTAATTTGTCACATGTAGACACCCTGCAGCATTCCGATCTTGAGGTTAACAAATGTTTGAGAAAGAAATAAAGGAAGAACTTGCAATTATATGACACTCTTCACAACCTTAGAACGTCCAGAAGTGTTTCAGTGCCAAATAAAATATTTTTACATGTAGGCACGATGGCAACTGTATTGGGAAATACAGTAGCTGGTTTGCACACAGCAAGCCCAAATGAACAGCAATGTGATAATGACCAAATAATGTTTATGTGACATTGATTGAGGATTAAACATTGACCAGGACAGCCTTTGCTAGTCTTCAAAATAGTGCCACGGGATCTTTCATATCTACCTTGAGGGAAGATCTTGTTTGACCAACTTGATTGAATTTTTTGAAGAAGCAACAAGGAAGATAGATGAGGGTAGTGCAGTTGATGTGGTCTACATGGATTTTAGCAAGGCTTTTGACAAGGTCCCACATGGCAGACTGGTTCAAAAAATAAAATCCCATTGGATCCAGGGAAATACAGCAAGGTGGATACAAAATTGGCTCAGTGGCAGGAAACAAAGGGTAATTGTTGGCGGCTGTTTTAGCAACTGGAGGGCTGTTTCCAGTGGCGTTCCGCAGGGCTCAGTACTGGGTCCCCTACGTTTTGTGGGGTATATTACTGATTTGGACGTAAATGTAGGGGGCATAATCAAGAAGTTTGCGGACAACATAAAGATTGGCCGTGTGTAGATAGCGAGGAGGATAGCCGTAAGCTGCAGGAAGATATTGATGGTCTGGTCAGATGGGCAGAAAAGTGGCAAATGGAATTCAACTTGGAGAAATGTGAGGTGATGCATTTAGGGAGGTCAAACAAGGCAAAGGAATACACGATAAATGGGAAAATACTGAGAAGTGTAGAGCAAGTGAGGAACCTTGGAATGAAGGTCCACAGATCCCTGGAGGTAGTAGGACAGGTCAATAAGGTGGTTAAGGCGGCTTATGGAATCATTTCCTTTATTAGCCAAGGTATAGAATATAAGAGCAGGGAGATTATGCTGGAACTGTTTAACTCATTGGTTCGGCCACAACTTGAGTACTGTGTGCAGTTCTAGTCACCTCATTACAGAAAGGATGTATTTGCACAGAGAGGGTACAGAGGAGATTTACGAGGATGTTGCCAGGGCTGGAAAAATGCAGCTATGAGGAAAGATTGGATAGGTTGGGGTTGTTCTGCTTGGAACAGATAAGTCTGAGGGGAAATCTGATTGAAATGTACAAAACTTTGAGGGGCCTGGATAGAGTGGAGGTGACGGGTCTATTCACCTTAGCAGAGAGGTCAGTGACAAGGGGGCATAGATTTAAAGTGATTGGTAGAAAAATTAGAGGGGAGATGAGGAAAAACTTTTTCACCAAGAGAGTGGTGATGGTCTGGAATTCACTGTCTGAAAGGGTAGTTGAGGCTGAGACCCTCAACTCATTCAAAAGGAGTCTGGATATGCACCTCAAGTACCGTAAGCTGCAGGGCTACAGACCAAATGCTGGACGGTGGGATTAGAATAGGTGGAGTGTTTTTCGGCCGGCACAGACACGATGGGCCAAGTGGCCTCTTTCTGTAGCTTAAACCTTCTATGATTCTATTCGATGACAGACCGGGCTTCAATTTAATGTTTCACCTGAATGGTGGCACCTTAAGTGTCAGCCTTGATTTTGTGCTCAAGTCTCTGCAGTGGGGCTTGAGCCTGCAACATTCTCATCTGGTGGCAAGAGTGTTACCACTGAGCAGAGACCATCACAAATGTTCAGACACGCTAGATAAGTTTTAAAGAACTGCTTGCGAATCCGCGTGCTGCCTGCTTGCAAATGAATCTGCATCTACTAACTTCACTGAAAAGGCCAGAAGGTTAGATTGTAGGAAATGGAAAGGTAATGATGTATTTCAAACACTGAGGTTTTCAGTCTATTCAGGTTAGCTTCCAATTTGTTCCATTTCTGACACAAATGCAAAAGTGTTCTTCTGTTCATTCAGATCACCTTGCACTTTTTCAGCACCTACCATAAAAAAACTACCCATGACACTTCGGAGATGTGAAGAAAATGGATGCCACACCAAGCCAAAGACAGGAAGCTGAGGGATCAAAGACGTGTTTGTTATGGAGTGTTTTAAAGGAGCAGAGAGAGTAGGGAGGGGTTTAGGGAGTGAGAAGCGTTTACATCTTTGTCCTGACCACAGGAAGCACAAATAAATGAACCGGAAGAAAATGAAGCAACAGGAAACAACTATCTGGGCTTCTTACCTGAATCAGTTTGCCAAATGTCTTAAACATTAATCGTATCTCCAGCACAAACTCATCAGGTGAGGAGTAACAGGTTGAGCTTGTCTTCTCAAGTTTTGCTCTAATGGAAGACAGATCTACTCGCTGATTTTTCAACTGCAACAGAAATGACAAGAGCAAGGTTAGACTTGGGTCCAGGGTGGGGAGTAGACTGAGCAAGTGCCTTGGAAAGTGGAGGGGGTGAAGTAAGAATTGAGAGAATTTGTTTAAGGGTAGCTTATAGTTGAAGTGTTGGCTTCATAATGCAAAAAGCTGACTGAAAGTGCATCCAGACATAAAGAAAAGTAACTTGCACTTAATTAACACCTTTCAAAACATCAGGATGTCCCCAAAGCACTTTATAGGCAATTAAGTACTTTTAAAGTATATAATGCAGGAAACACTGCAGCCAATTTATGCAGAACAAGGTCCCATAAACAGCAATAAGATAAAGAGGCCAGATAATTTATTTTAGTGATGCTGGTTGAGGGATACATATTGGCTTGAACACTGGAAGAAATCAGCTGATCTTCTTTGAAATAGCGGCCGTGGAATCTTTTACATCCACCCGTGACGGCAGGACAGGGCCTTGGTTTAATGTCTCATCTTAAAGACAGCCCCTCCGACATTGTAGCGCTGCCTCAGCACTGGTATTGAAAGTGTCAGTCTGGATTATGTGATCAGGCCTCTGCAGTGGGGCTTGAAAGCAGACGAGAGTGCTACACACTGACAGATTCTTCATGTATTATAGATAGATATATCTGACATCTTCATTAAACAAGTTGAGCAAGGGAATGTCACACAAAGAGCTCACTGAAGACCTATTAGTTAACTACTTACTTGAGAGAGACCACTGGGGTTGTGGAGGGCCTGACTCATCTTATGAGAGAGCAGCAGCAGCAACAAGCATTCACATTTCTGTAAAAACATGCCACAATGAGACACACAAAACTGGCAACACTGTATAAACACGAACACACCCCCAACACAGAGTACAGACTCTCGATTTCACTGCTTTGGTTTTGCAAATAACCCTTCACCTCCCCCCAACAACCTTTCGAAGGGCGACTAATGTTGTATTGCGGTTCCACAGATACTGGGCCAAGTGTGTGATCCTCGACCAGTGAATGTTGGCAGACTCGTCACTGATTTCAAGCGTCACCTTCGCTCGGTTTGCACACGCCTCTGCACTTTCTGGACAGCTTTCAAGAGAAGGAACTTTGGTCGATATTTCTGTCCCTGGCCTCTGCTGCTCAACAGCCTGCTGAAACTCACCGTCAGGCACACACACGAGGAATGGTTGGACTGGTAGCTTTCCAGAGTAGTTGTTCTTCCCCAGCAAGCCCATGATTGTCAGTGAATAGTTTGACAATGGAATGTACCACAACCGAGTCAATCCTACTCTCACCCAATTTATTTCAGCGGGATTACACAGGATTGCGATCGTCTTCACTACCCTCGTCAAGGGCCGCTCAGGGAAAACTGTTGCCCTTAGTTAAGAGCAGCTAATTCAGTAGGAACTGAGATTATAACCGGGGACATTCAGGTCTGAGTGCATTTGTAGCGCACACTAATTTAACTATAATATGAGCAAATCACACAGTGGAACACGAATACTGCTGATACATCACATGAATATGTATTTCTAGTTTTAGTACAAACCCGCTGATCAAGGGTACCGAGGCCCTCCACTGCAGTACCACTGCTGCTTTCTAATGCTGTAGGTGAACTTTCAGTCTGTATTTCAGATACTGCCAAATCTACACATATCGAACATGTCCATTCAACACTGCAGAAAATAGAAACAATGAATTTTTTTAAAATATGTAATACTAGCATGGTGTTGGTCAAGATATGATATATTTTATAATGACAGGAGCACCATAATGCACTATACAAAGAGTGCTGTGGACACTTCTGAAAATTACAAAAAGCGATATATAGAGGCACTGGAGAAGCTGCAAAAAAGATTTACAAGGATAATACCAAAACTGAGAGGTTATACACGTGAGGAAATACTGAACTAGGAATTCAGGAGAAACCTTTTTACCCAGAGAGTGGTCAGAACCACAGGGAGTGGTGGAGGTGAAAAGCATAGATGAATTTAATAAGAATCTGATAAACACATAAGAAAGAAAGGAACAGAATGATATGCTGATAGGGTGAGACAAAAAGGAGAGAGTGAGCGAGGAGGCTCGTGTGGAGCACTTGCACCAATGTGGACCAGTTAGGCCAAGTGGCCTCCTTCTGTGCTGTAAATTCTATGCAATGTATAATGTTTCTGCTAAAGAAGTTGTGTTTAAGTTGGCCTGTTATAAGGCTACAAAACACAGCCTGAGGTCACTCAGTTTACTTGTTCTTTGGCCAGGGAACCTTGCCGACTGAAATTTGCACCTCAGATTCAGGTTGCAGTTCAGTAACACCCAGCATTGTAAGATTGCTTTGCCACTGTAATAAGGTATGACACCTGAAATACATTCTAGATAGATTTCCAAATACTCGCTCCTCTACCAACAACTGCTGCTGCTGGGTACTGTGCCATGGATGCTGGCAATTCTCCTCTACTACACCTGACAGGTCATTCATCATTGGTAAAGCTAGGAATTAAGTCCTAGTCCGTGCTGAGTTGGCTGGAGATAAATAAAGCTGGAGCATTGCAGGGAGGGAGAAAGCCAGCCATGAATTTAGCTTCTAATTGTTTTCCTATGATGTTTGCTGGAAAGTGCTCAAGAGGATGGGCTAAAGAGCAAACCTAGCACTGAGTGGAGATTGAAACTTACATATTCAGCTTGAGCTATATGGCTCAACACTGCCTTAATCAGCTAGATCAAAGGAGCTGTTCAGCACTTATTATTTCAACCTCTTTCGTGTTGGACTCACCTGGGCATAGTTGGCAAAGCAGGAACGTGACAGTCAATGTGAAACATCTTCAAGCAACGTCGACAACATGGCAACTCGCCTCCTTTTCCACAAACGACACAGATGACCTCATCGGACTCCTCACCTTTCTCACCGACGCTGCACAGCGGAGACGCCTTGAGGTCCGGTATGCTTCCAGGCGACTTTTCACTGGGGGAAGGCGTTGGGCTCAGGGGGTGGTGGGAACGCTTGTTTGCTATCTCAGTCCTCTCACTGAACACAAATTCAATTTCAGTTTCTGATGCGGGAGAGGCCGAGTTTGGTGGTGTCAGAGTGCTCTCCAGAGTCGGTGCCTGCAGGTTAGAAACAGAGTTACTATTTCCTCTGGTGGGGGCGTAATTCAGAACGGGGGGGGGGGGGGGGGGGGGTGAGGGTGTGGAGTGGATAACCTTAAAATTAAAGCTGGGCCATCCAGGTGATGTCAGGAAGAAATTCTTCACACAAAGCGTACTGGAAATCTGGAACTCTTCCCCAAAAAGCTGCTGAGGCTGGAAGGAGGACTGAAAATTTCAAAACTGAGATTAATAAGATTTTTGTTAGGCAAGGGTATTATGGGTTATGAAGGGCAGGCAGATAAATAAGAGTTGAGATCAGTCATGATCTGATTGAATTGTGGATTCAAGGGGTTGAATAGCCTATTCCTGTTCCTATTTTCCTAATTATTTGTTATACATTGCCTTGTGAACCACCAGTTTCTTTTTCTGGTTCCCTTCAACTACTCTTCCCCTCAGGCATGGTACGGTGTAGCAGAGCACAGTGTACAGATACCTCTGCTGGTATCACACAGCAGGATAACTTAACAGACAGCTACTTCATGCAGCACCATGAGACTACACAGGGGAAGTCAATCCCTGCCTCACCGAGCATGCAAGTGTGCATCTTCATAGCTGAAGCAGCACTGATTTGACTCCGCACTTACTATCTGCACCACTCCAGGCTTCACCCCGGATCCTCAGTGAGCCTGTGCTTACTGGAGTTTTGCAGTAGTACTTGTGGAGTATGATGCGTGCCTCAGCTTCACAAAGAAGCCATCAGCTGGAACATTTCATTGGAAAAGTCAAGCCTTTGAAGTGTAGAAAAGATTTCACAAATGATGAAAAAAATCCAGCTCACATTCCCACAATATTCACAAGTAGAAGTTTATGAGGATACTAGCCCTCCGTCTGTACTGCTTCAATTAACTCAATGGTTCTCAAGCTGGGGTCCATGGACCCTGGGGGTCTGGAGAAACATTCCAGGGGAACAGCGAAATAATGCAAAAATGTGAGCCAGGAGGCAGGAGCAGGGTACAGTCACCGAAAGTACAGCGCAGAGTGGGCTGGCTGTATCATCTAGGGGAGCACATATGGAGGAGCACTGACAGCAGCACAACCGTAAATACCTGTTTTCTTAAAAACCATTATTAAAACACTCTTCACATGCAGAACTTTCACTTAAGTACTATATGTATCATAATTTAGATGGGGGTCTGTGATTTCTAATCCATTTGAAAATGGGCCCTTCAACCAAGAAAGTTTGAGAACCACTAAATGTACTGTCCATCCAGCTATAGAATATTTGCTACAAATACCAATCTGTCGATTCAGATGAGTTAATCATACAATTTTTGGAGAAAGGGGAAATAACTTTCCAAGAAGTCTGTCACTCAACATAACACCCAGGAGTCCTGGGTACTGATGTGTAAAAGGAATGCTTCCCATACAGAGACACAGTTTATATGGTATCTCCCTTCTGACAACTTTCTTCCCTCCATCCCTCTTCCTGCCCCCAAGCTCATCCACTCAGATATCAAAGTTGGTTAGGGTATGAGTCCATGAGAACCAGGCACATTACCACACCTGTGAACTAGCCTAGATAGTGAGTGTTAAGGTATTTGAACAGCAGGCATTACGGCTGAGCATCATTCTGCCTTCCACTGTTATTCACACGTGCACTTTGCAACAGGTGTCAGTAGGGAACCATCAGGAGTGAGAACCCGGTTTCATTTTTCCCCTCCTTGGCCCTAATGAGGGAGGTCAGTCGTAGCACTACTGCAGCAGCCTAAGTAAGTCGGTAACTGAACTTGGCATTGTAGCATTTGTAATGCACACTGCATTTATCAACTTGGCTCTCTTCCTTTCACAATAAAATCAGAAAATGCTGGAAACGCTCTACAGGTAAGGCACCCTCTGCAGAGAGAGGTGGGCAGGGTTAACATTTCAGGGTGCCAACTGCTTGTCAGAACCGGAACACGTCACAGATTCCGCCTAACCTGCCAAGCATTGCTGGGATTTTCTGCCTGTATTTCAGATTTCCAGCATCTTCAGTATTTGGTTTTTGAGCTTTGTCTTTTAATGCCTTCAACAATATGTTACTGCAAGCTTTCACTCAAGTTATACCCTAAACATTTACTCCCTCCATCATTGGCACACCATGGCTGCAGCGTGTACTATCTACAAGATGCATTGCAGCAAGTCGTCATGGCTTCTTCAAACAGTACCTTCCAAACCTGCGGCCTCTACCACCTACACGATCAAAGGTGCATGGGAACAGCACCACCTTCAAGTTCCCCTTCAAGTCACACTTCATCTCTACCTGGAAATATAGTCACCGTTCCTTCATTGCCACTGGGACAAAATCCTGAAATTCCCTACCTAACAGCACTATGGAAACACCTTTACCACACAGATAGCAGTTGGTCAAAAATTAGGCTCATCTCCACCTTCTGAAGGAACGAGGGTTGGGTAATTAGAATTAGAATATTACAGCGCAGTAATATGTAGTATGCAGTAATAAATGGCCATCATGCCAGCAACACCCACATCCCAACAACAAATTTTTAAAAATACACCTCAGTCTCCACCTTCCGAGCCTTGTACAAAGTATGATGCACATTTTATCTAATAGAAAATCTTGTTTGCAATCTGGTTTACATGCTTTAATTAGCATAAATAATAGGACCTTCCAAAAGGCATAATCATACTCCCCAGGTTTCTTAAAAGGCAGGAAACACAATTTAAGAATACCCTACTTTTTAACGGGCTGAATTTACATTGGGTCTTATCACAACACTTTAATAAGTTACTTCCAATAGAACAATTAGGGGGAAATATTCCAATGTGCAGCTCCTCACCACAATGGGTATGCATTTCGCAAAATTGTGTTCTCCCAGCTTGTCATTTTCCATTCACTGAAGCTAACAGAACATCCATTTGCAGCAAATGCCAAGGAACAGCGAAACTGAATTGTTTTTTGATTGTTAAGTTTTATGAAGATTCACCTTATTCTTTTTAGTTACAGGATATGCATTTTCTACGTCAACTGAATCAGCATCTGTAAGTCCAGTTTTATCAGCACATGAACAGTTGGTCTCCAATCAAGATAATGATTACGCTCCAAGGTCACCTAATGTGTGGATTTATAATAGGAAGGAAGATGTTTGCAATGGTCAACAAATTTTCACTAATTTGAACAGAGCAACCTATTCAGAGCGGCACAGTGGTTAGCACCGCAGTCTCACAGCTCCAGCAACCCGGGTTCAGTTCTGGGTACTGCCTGTGCAGAGTTTGCAAGTTCTCCCTGTGACCGCGTGGCTTTTCGCTGGGTGCTCTGGTTTCCTCCCACAGCCAAAGACTTGCAGGTTGACAGGTAAATTGGCCATTATAAATTGCCCCTAGTATAGGTAGGTGGTGAGGGAAGGTGGGGATGTGAGAGGGTAATGGGATTAATGTAGGATTAGTATAAATGGGTGGTTGATGGTCGGCACAGACTCGTTGGGCCGAAGGGCCTGTTTCAGTGCTGTATCTCTAAATAAATAAAAAATAAATAAATTTGCTTTGGAAAAAGAGACGAATTTGGAAGTGACCTAAACCGGAGCAGTAACTAAACTGGAGGGAGGAGATTACTGTATTTAGCATTTAATATTTATTGAAGAAATCTAGCGCGAGGGACCATATAGTTAATTGTAACTTAATTTAGTACGGATTTAATAAGTATTTAGAACATTAGAACATTACAGCGCAGTACAGGCCCTTCGGCCCTCGATGTTGCGCCGACCATCTGACCTACACTATTCCATTTTCATCCATATGTCTATCCAATGACCACTTAAATGCTCTTAAAGTTGGCGAGTCTACTACTGTTGCAGGCAGGGCGTTCCACGCCCCTACTACTCTCTGCGTAAAGAAACTACCTCTGACATCTGTCCTATATCTTTCACTCCTCAACTTAAAGCTATGTCCCCTCGTGTTTGCCACCATCATCCGAGGAAAAAGACTCTCACTATCCACCCTATCTAACCCTCTGATTATCTTGTATGTCTCTATTAAGTCACCTCTCCTCCTCCTTCTCTCTCACGAAAACAACCCCAATTATTTTAATTTAATTTATTAATTAGTGCTAGAAATGTCAGTTAGAGGGGTAAAATGCTTCACCTGAGAGATGTGGGAGGTCCGTGACGCTTCTAGCGTTCCAGACAACTACACCTGCAGGAAGTGTACCCAATTGCAGCTCCTCACAGACCGCATGGATCAGCTGGAGCAGCAATTGGATGCATTTTAGGAGCATGCAGGTGGCGGAAAGCATCATAGACAGGAGTTTTAGAGACGTGGTTACACCCAAGATGCAGGCAGATAGATGGGTGCTCGCTAGAAGGGGCAAGCAGTCAGTGTAGGAATCCCCAGTGGCTATCCCCCTCTCTAACAAGTATACCGTTTTGGATACTGTTGGGGGGATGGCCTATCAGGGGAAAAGAACAGCAGCAGCCAGAGCAGTTGCACCACGGATGGCTCGGTTCTTCAGCAGGGAGGGACAAAGTGCAGAAGAGCAATAGTTATAGGGGACTCGATAGTCAGGGGCACAGACAGGTGCTCCTGTGGACATGAAGGAGACTCCAGGATGGTATGCTGCCTCCCTAGTGCCAGGGTCAAGGATGTCTCTGAACAGGCAGGAGGCATTCTGAAGGGGGAGGGTGAACAGCCAGAGGTTGTGGTACACATTGGTACTAACGACACAGGCAGGAAGAGTGACGAGGTCCTGCAGGGGGAATTCAGGGAGTTAGGTAGTAAATTAAAAAACAGGACCTCCAGGGTTGCAGCTCAGGATTACTCCCTGTGCCACGGGCCAGTGAGGCTAGAAATAGGAAGACAGTGCAGCTAAACACGTGGCTAAACAGCTGGTGTAGGAGGGAGGGTTTCAGATATCTGGATCTCTTCAGGGACAGGTACAAGAAGGACGGGTTACATCTAAACTGGAGGGGCACAAATATCCTGGCTGCGAGGTTTGCTAGCGTCACTCGGGAGGGTTTAAACTAGTGTGGCAGGGGGTGGGAACCAGAGCAGTAAGTCAGCAGGTGAAATAACTGAGGGGGAACGAGTGAATAAGGCCAGTAAGACTGAGAGGAAGAGCAGGCAGGGAGATGTTGCTGAGCACAGCGGGACCGGTGGTCTGAAGTGCATTTGTTTCAATGCGAGAAGTATAACAGGTAAGGCAGATGAACTCAGAGCTTAGATTAGTACTTGGAACTATGATGTTATTGCTATTACAGAAAATTGGTTGAGGGAAGGACAGGATTGGCAGCTAAATGTTCCAGGATTTCGATGCTTCAGGCGGGATAGAGGGGATGTAAAAGGGTGGGGGAGTTGCATTACTGGTTAAGGAGAATATTACAGCTGTACTGTGGGAGGACACCTCGGAGGGATCATGCAGCGAGGCAATATGGGTAGAGCTCAGGAATATTGCAGTCACAATATTGGGGGTTTACTACAGGCCTCCCAACAGCCAGCGGGAGATAGATGAGCAGATATGTAGACAGATTTTGGAAAGATGTAAAAGCAACAGTGTTGTTGTGGTGGGTGATTTTAACTTCCCCTATATTGACTGGGACTCACTTATTGCTAGGGGCTTGGATGGGGCAGAATTTGTAAGGAGCATCCAGGAGGGCTTCTTGAAACAATATGTAGATAGTCCAACTAGGGAAGGGGCCGTACTGGACCTGGTATTGGGGAATGAGCCCGGCCAGGTGGTCGAAGTTTCAGTAGGGGAGCATTTCGGGAACAGTGACCATAATTCCGTAAGGTTTAAGGTACTTGTGGATAAGGATAAGACTACTGCTCAGGTGAAGGTGCTAAATTGGGGGAAGGTTAATTATAACAATATTAGGCAGGAACTGAAGAATTTAGATTGGGGGCAGCTGTTTGAGAGTAAATCAACATCTGACATGTGGGAGTCTTTCAAACGTCAGTTGATTAGAATCCAGGACTGGCATGTTCCTGTGAGGATGAAGGATAAGTTTGGCAAGTTTCGGGAATCTTGGATAACGAGGGATATTGTGAGCCTAGTCAAAAAGAAAAAAGGAAGCATTCGTAAGGGCTAGAAGGCTGGGAACAGACGAAGCCCTTGAGGAATATAAAGAAAGTAGGAAGGAACTTAAGCAAGGAGTCAGGAGGGCTAAAGGGGTCATGAAAAGACATTGGCAAACAGGTTTAAGCAGAATCCTAAGGCTTTTTATACGTATATAAAGAGCAAGAGGGTAGACAGGGACACGGTTGGCCCACTCAAGGACAGAGGAGGGAATCTATGAGTGCAGCCAGAGGAAATGGGCGAGGTACTAAATGAGTACTTTGCATCAGTATTCACTCAAGAGAGGGACTTGGTGGATGATGAGTCTAGGGAAGGGAGTGTAGATACTCTGGGTCATGTCGATATCAAAAAGGAGGTGGTGTTGGGCGTCTTGAAAAACATTAAGGTAGATAAGTCCCCAGGGCCTGATGGGATCTACCCCAGAATACTGAGGGAGGCAAGGGAGGAAATTGATAGGGCCTTGACAGAAATCTTTGTATCCTCATTGGCTACAGGTGAGGTCCCTGAGAACTGGAGAATAGCCAATGTTGTTCCTTTGTTTAAGGGTAGCAAGGATAATCCAGGAAATTATAGGCTGGTGAGCCTTACGTCAGTGGTAGGGAAATTATTGGAGGGGGTTCTTCGGGACAGGATTTACTCCCATTTGGAAACAAATGGACTTACTAACGAGCAGCAGCATGGTTTTGTGAAGGAGAGGTCGTGTCTCACTAATTTGATCGTGTTTTTTGAGGAAGTGACAAAGATGATTGATGAAGGAAGGGCAGTGGATGTCGTCTACATGGACTTCAGTAAACCCTTTGACAAGGTCCCTCATGGCAGACTGGTACAAAAGGTGAAGTCACACGGGATCAGAGGTGAGCTGGCAAGATGGATACAGAACTGGCTCGGTAATAGAAGACAGAGGGTAGCAGTGGAAGAGTGCTTTTCTGAATGGAGGGATGTGAATAGTGGTGTTTCGCAGGGATCAGTGCTGGGACCTTTGCTGTTTGTAGTATATATAAATGATTTGGAGGAAAACGTAGCTGGTCTGATTAGTAAGTTTGCGGATGACACAAAGGTTGGTGGAGCTGCGGATAGTGATGAGGACTGTCAGAGGATATAGCAGGATATAGATTGGTTAGAGACTTGGGCGGTGAAATGGCAGATGGAGTTTAATCCGGACAAATGTGAGGTAATGCATTTTGGAAGGTCAAATACAGGTGGGAAGTATACAGTAAATGGCAGAAACCTTAGCAGTATTGACAGGCAGAGAGATCTGGGCATACAGGTCCACAGATCACTGAAAGTGGCAACGCAGGTGGATAACGTAGTTAAGAAGGCATACGGCATGCTTGCCTTCATCGGTTGAGGCATAGAGTATAAAAATTGGCAAGTCATGACAATGCAGCTGTACAGAACCTTAGGCCACACTTGCGTGCAATTCTGGTCGCCGCACTACCAGAAGGACGTGGAGGCTTTGAAGAGGGTACAGAAGAGGTTTACCAGGAGGTTGCCTGGTCTGGAGGGTATTAGCTATGAGGAGAGGTTGGATAAACTCAGATTGTTTTCACTGGAATGACAGAGGTGGAGGGGCCACATGACAGAGGTTTACAAAGTTATGAGTGGCATGGACAGAGTAGATAGTCAGAAGCTTTTTCCCAGGGTGGAAGAGTCAATTACTGGGGGACATAGGTTTAAGGTGCGAGGGGCAAAGTTTAGAGGGGATGTGCGAGGCAAGTTTTTTTTTTTACACACAGGGTGGTGAGTGCCTGGAACTTGCTGCTGGGGGAGGAGGTGGAAGTAGGTACGAAAGCGACGTTTAAGAGGCATCTTGACAAATACATGAATAGGATGGGAATAGAGGGATACGGACCCCAGAACTGCAGCAGGTTTTAGTTTAGGCAGGCATCAAGATCTGTGCAGGCTTGGAGGGCCGAATGGCCTGTTCCTGTGCTGTACTGTTCTTTGTTCTTAAACTGAAGAGCGTGAAGGAAATGGACATTTATGCAAGTAAACTCTTCACTCTGGAGAAAGCTTCCCATAAATGCAGCAACATACATAATTAAAAATGAACAGGCACAGGGCACACAATCATAGAAATTATAGACAGAAAGACACCGCTCAGCCCATCTCATCCGTACTGGTTCTAGCTCCTCATCTGAAGTTACCAATTCTGATCCCATTTTCCTTCTCTTTATGCTTTTAAAATCTTGTTTAAATACTGTCTACCTCTGATAACTTAGAGCTGTTCTGTGTGCTTAACATCAATTAGCCACTCATTTGAATTGAACAAACAGGAATAGCAGAATAAAGAAAGAATTTAGTGGAGAAATAAATTTGCTTTAAATTATTCTCTTGAGAACAGAGGAGGTTATGGGGAGACTTAACAGAGGTGTTCAAAATTATGAATGATTTTAACAGAGTATATAGGAAGAAACTGTTTCCACTGGTGGCAATAACCAGTGGACACAGATTTAAGATAACCGGCAAAAGAGTCAGAGGGGAGATGAGGAGAATTTTTTCTTACATAATGAGTTGTTCTGATCTGGAATGTGCTGCCTCAAAGAAAGCAGATGCAATAGCAGCTTTCAAATGGGAACTGGATAAACACTTGGAAAGCAAAAATGCACAGGACTGTGGGGAATGAACAAGAAGTGAGACTAATTCGAAAGCTCTTTCAAAGAGTCGGCACAGACATGATGGGCCAAATGGCCGCCTTCTGTGCTGTATGATTCTATGATCTATGAAGAGGTGACTGTTGCTATCTAAATTCCACGTTAAATGATGAGTAATGAGGAAAGTCAGGCAGAACCTCGTCACCCAATAACATCAGTTATGGAATAAGTGGCCATTAAATGTCAATGAGGGAGACAGAACAAGAAGGTAAAAGAATCAAGTAGTTGTGTTTCTGGAGAGTGTTGGAATCAGGAACAAAGGTGTGCGCAGGGTCAGAAATGTTACTGAGGGTCCAACTAGCCTGTGCAGATGTTTAAAAGCAATGCATCATTCTCTCTCGTACATTTCAGTCAATTTGCTAAAACTATTGATGCCTCTAATGTTTCTCAGGGCAGGGAAGTTAAAATGGTTTCATTTAAAGAGGCACCTGGCAAGGTGGCTCGATCCACCAGAAAGAGACAAGTTTGTTGCGATCTACTGGCGTTTTTATAATTCAGAAAAATTCACATGTGTAAACCTGTTCTGAGGTATTGAACAGCACTGCTATTGTTGCTTGACAGTGGATTTATTTAATAGCCCTCATCATAAAAAACTTTAAAAATTAAGGCATTTAATTTAGCAGACCTCTCTTTTTGCCACAGCTCAAAATGAATCTAAAACAGATAAACATATGTGGAATGTAATGAGATTGTTAGGCTGCAAACTCTGTCATTCTAAGTAAGGAAGAGTTAAAACAAGTACCCTGAAGGATGGATTCATAGGCAAGCCATCTCCTTCAATGACGATCAGGCTGAACTCATCCTGGCCAGTGCCTGGTAACAGTTTGAAGGTTGGAAGCTCGGTGTCAGTGGACAGATCGATTTGTAAGCGTTCTAAGCGCACGTATGGGATCTTTGTCCTCAATTTGGTTTCAACGCGGGAGTTTGAACTAAAATTGAAAGAAAAGCACACATCTTTATGCAATATCACCAAAACTAGAAAACACCACTATTAGAAATGTGAGAAATTGAAGATGGTGCAGCAGCGAGTTGAAGCAATATCCTTTCGCCTCTGAGGCTGGGTGATGCAGTGAGCAAATATTCTGTCTTTTCACCTCTGTATCTGGGTGACCATTAATATGCTGGCATTCTACATTGGGTCTGCCTTCACCTATGGGACTGGGTGCAGGGACCAGAAATGATTCCCGTACTGATCTCTCAGTCTTTGTCAAGAACTCCCAGGTCAGATTTGCATGCGAGATGCAGACTGAAGTTCCCTCTGTCCTGTCTCAACCTCAGAAGAGCAACCCCCTACTGAATCAATGATTTTGGAAATATGAAAATGTCAGTCAACATGTGGCTTGTCAGACTGAGTGTGTGAGCTTAATGTCAGGTTTGTGTGGTGGACTATGCTCTCTAGGAACTGGCGCGAGATTTTAAACTTCTTCGGCCTTTGACACCGAACAGTATTCATGCAAACAGTGTAGTGCATTGTGAACCCAGACTGAAATATTACTATGCACATTGGTGCCATCGATCTTCTATGCAAAATGTATCACCTTCTGTGGGCAGGCACCAAGCAGAAGCTTGGGAATGGAAAGAGAGGTGGGGCACCTCTTAACAGATAGTTTCCTAGTGCCCAGGGAAGGTGCTTGCTGCTGAGGAACAGTGAATAATGTGGAAAGAATAAGAGATGGGAAATATCTTCCCTGCCCATGGCTCATTTGGTAAAGCCAATGTGAAACTAAAACAATACAGATCAGAATATGCAAGGTCCGATGCCAGGGCTGAGGCTATGATGAATTAGCTGAACTAAGCCAGTGAGGAGCAGGGACAGTACAGTACACCTAGTCGTTGGGTTTTGATATCTGACTGCTGCCTGGTCCAAAAAATTGCATTTGTATAAAAACCAAACAAGGCCAAGATGGGACTCAGCTGAGACAAAAGCCCAGATAACAGTGAACATGTAGGTTCATGCATGAAAAATAGCCACTTGCCCAAGTTATCAGAAGATGAGCAACAACCATAGAAATCAAATCCCAGCATGAGTGCGAAGAAAAGTGAAAATAACTGGAGGGGAATTGAGGTGACAAAGGAAATGGAGAAAGCAACCCATTTAAAAAGTGAGTCTGAGCCTCAAACTGGAATATTTTAAATGCCTTACAAAGTATAGTTTGTTGTTCTATTCTCCAACAGATCTTCCTGCCTTTATAAACTGATTTATTGGGAAAGCAGATTGCAAAATACCGATCCTTACCTGCCACCATTGTGCTTCAAGGTACATGGCAAAGGGATGCGTCCAGACTCTAAACAGGTAAAGACAAATGCGACTGGTCAAAGAAGCTGTTTAAATAATAAATACAGAATTATATTTTACTTTACTACAGAATACACCAGCAGAACGGAAGTGGTTAATACTCCATGTGCACAGCTTAAAACTTAACTGTATTACTAAACTATACATACACTCTTTTTGAAAACAATTACAGAGCATTTAAGAAAGCAAAGCCCCTAATGTTCTGCTGTGGGGATGAATAGCCTGCTCCTGTCCTTGTACACAGATTGTTAAAATGTCATGGGTAAGTACAGAAAATAATGAAAAAGACTATTGGAATGCTAGCCTTTTTATCTAGAGGGCTACATTACAAGCAGGTAGAATTCATGCTTCAGTAATACAACGCCCTGGTTAGACCACACCTGGAGTAATGTGAGCAGTTCTGGGTTCCATACCTTAGGAAGGATATATTAGATTTGGAGGGAGTGCAGGGTAGATTTACCAGAATGATACCTAGACCCCAAGGGTTAAATTACAAGGAAAGATTATACAAATTAGGGTTATATTCCCTAAAATTTAGATGGTTAAGATTTGATCGAAGCTTTCAAGATATATGGGGAACAGATGGGGTAGATATAGAGAAACTATTTCCATTGGTTGGGGATCTACAACTAGAGGACACAACCTAAAAGTTAGAGCCAGACCTTTCAGGAGTGAAATTAGGAAACACTTCAACACACAAAGACTCGTAGAAGTTTGGAACTCACTTCCGCAAATGGCAATTGATGCGAAATCAATTGTTAATTTTAACTCTGAAATGGATAGATGTTTGTTAATCAAAGGTATTAAGAGACATGGGGCAAAGGCATATAGAGTTAGGTTACAGATCATCTATGATATTGAATGGCAGAACAAGCTCAAAGCCTCCTCCTGTTCTTATAACACATTCCAGAAGTGAAGGATCACCATCGGAGATGCTCCTGGTTTTCTGCATTCCTCTCCTGAAGCCACTGACTTTGCTGCTGTAATTAAGAATATTTTAACTGTCATGCAGGCCTCTACCTGCCAAGAATGACGCACATTGTTCATATGACAAAACCATTGATTTTGAACTGTTGCTGGAGCGAGGAAATTACTTGAACAGATCAGCCATGGCTGGAAAAAACATTTGCATACTAACAGACGATGTTTGTGTAGACAAAGGACCATTCCCTGACACATTCAACCCACACTGGATATTGATCACCGGACAGTGAGGGAGGTGGGGAAGTGCATTCCAGTGCTTGTGGGGGTGATGCAATCCACAGAGGCCAGGACTGGTTGGACCAGCTGGTCACATGACTAACTGGCTGTTCCAGGGTATTTTTTTTTTTTAAACAAGCCACAGAGTTTGAACTCAGAAAGACAGTTTTCTCCTGGACTGAGAAGATCTCTCCTGTCTGCTCCCATCTCTTTCTCACAAGCCTCCAAATCCACTGAAGACAAATGAAGCCCAAGCGAGAAAAGTCTCCTACAAGGTTTAAGAAGAATACTGTGCCCTAAAAAAAAAGCAAGATCTACCTACAATCAAGGACTCTACAGTGATCTCAAAGAACTGTAATAAAACTTCTTCAGATATTGCCTCAAATTTTTCTTCTGCTCTTTTCTTTCTCTATTTGCATGTGTGTATCACGTATGCATGCTAGCGTGGGCGCCTTGTGTATCTGTAGGTGTCAACTGAATTAGAGTTTAATAAATGTCAACTTTTCTTCTTTAAACCTAAGAAAACCTGTTTGTGCTGGTTTCTTTGCCTTATAAAGGAAAGCAGTGAACAATGATTCACCAAGGGGGAGCTAAAAACACGGTGTGTTAAAAATTAAACCCTGTTACGGTAAGACCAGGTGAAGGCTGAGAGGGACTCCTAGACAATTTTCTCACCTGGTCATAACATAATGCTTACATGGAACCCCTTCCAAAATTCTTGGAAAGTCTCATTTTCAATCATCAGATCACTGGCATAATTGTCTTATCTCATCAGCCTAGGATGCGATGCCTTCATCTCAGGATATTCTTTTAAAGTGTGTTACGAGAAGCCCAAGGCATGGTGCACAAGACACCAAGGTTGAAAAGAGTAGACAGAATCAACTGCCATTCAGCCCGTTGCGTCTGCGCCGCCTGAAAACACTAGCCGCCCAATCTAATCCCACCTTACTGATCTACCTGGTCAGTAGCCTTGCACGTTACAGCTCTTCAAGTGCAGGTCCAGGTTCCTTTAGAAGGTGACGTGAATGAAGTGGCAGTAATTAGATGATGCCAAGCTTGAGTATTGAATGTCTGTATTTGTAGAAAGGGTGGGGAAGAATGAGGCGTGTAAAGAGTTCCACTGTTTTGGGGTGCAAGAAAGAACTGGATGGAGTAGGAGACAGTGCCTTGAAACAGACAGAATTGATTGAGAATAAAAGGACAGGAGGGAAAAAGGAGGAAAAACGAATGAAGCATTCAAAAGGGTTGGAAGGAGGGATGAAATGGAAAAAGGACAAAGAGCCAATCACATTCTTGAACTTTTAGAAGTATGAGCAGAAAGGGATAGATGGGGAAAATGGCAAGAAATTTTTAAAAGGTTATGACAAAAATACATGGAAACGTCCTTATTGATTGATTCCTAGGCTGGCTGATGAGTAGAATGGGTCAATGTTCTCTGGAGGTTAGAAGAATGAGGAGTGATCTCATTGAAACATAAAAAATTCTTAGAAGCCTTGACAGGGCAGATGCTGAGGGACTGTTTTCCCTAGCTGGACAGTCTAGAACGAGGGGATCATTGTCTCAAGAGAAGGGGTTGCTCATTTAGATGAGGAAAAATGTCTTCATTCAGAGGGCTATGAATCTTTGGAATTCCCTACTCCAGAGGGTTGTGGATGTTCAGTCGTTGAGTATATTCAAGACTGAGATTGATAAACTTCTGGGCACTAAGGGAATCAAGGGATATGGAGATAGGCCAGGAAGGTAGAAGCTGAAGATCAGTCATGATCATATTGAATGGCGGAGCAGGCTCAAGGGTGCAAATGGCTTACTCCTGCTCCTATTTCTTATACTACCCATGAGAGACAGCAGTGGTACTTAAATTACAACAGTGACTACAATTCATTGGCTGTGAAGCACTTTGGGACGCCCTGGGGTTGTGGGAAGCACTATATAAATTATTCCGGTCTTACTCAACAAGAACGAACTAGATTTGCATAACACATCTTTAATCAGCTGACTGGCCTCATGATATTGGATATTTTTATTTATGTTGTGTTCAAGCCACAACAAGAACTGTACGTTGGTGCCAGTTACCTGAATTTCCCTGCAGTTCTTCGATGCGATTTCTCTGCTCCTCTTGCTCTGTGCTGCTACTGGCCTCCGGCAGCTGTTAACAAGGCAAAAAACATAATGAAGGCATTTTACCCTGGACGTTTCAGTCTAATCTGTGAAGTATCATGTTGTGGCTGTTTATTATTAGGTAGGATTCCATTGCCTTGATTTAGAAGGGAGGTTCGTGAGTGGGGAGGGGTGGTGTCTCATGCTGTCTGCAAGGGAACAAAGAATAATGAATGCGTACATCTGAGGAAAGGTACAAAATATGGCTGACTTCTTTACATCTGACAGAATGCCACTCAATGATACATCACTACAAAAAGACTGAATTTTAAGAGTGCAGTGACGAAGCAAGCTTCAACAGTTCCCCTCTCCTCCAGTCAACACTGGTCAGGTATGCCAGTCATGCTCTCCCAGCTAGCGTGAACCGCTCACCATGAACGTGCTCCCCTCATCCAGTGATCGGGAAACTCTCTTGCACTCTCCTAGGGAGTGGAAACTCTTCTCACACCCACCCTCAAATGACCAGGAAACCCACTTTTACCCCACCTCCCAAGTTGGAAACCCCCTCGTGCCCCCTCACAATGAGTAGGAAACCCCCTCACTTGGGAAACTCCATGCGCAACCCTTACCCCTCCTCACGAGTTGTAAACCTCCCCACCACCTCCTACCCACCCCCCGACAATGAGCTGTAAACCCCCTCACAACGCCCCGCAAGTGGGAAACCACCTCACAAAACGACTTCACAACCTCCCACAGGATGAGCTGGAAACCCCCTCACCCGCGCACCCACACCCCCAAAAGTGGCAAACCCTATTGTACCTCCTCCCCAATGAGCTGGAAACTCCCTTGTGGCCTTGCTCACCCTAGTGGGAAACCCCCTCAGCCCCCTCAATGAATGGCAAATCCTTCCAGCTCCCCCCACCCACCTCACAGCAAGTGGGAGACATGAAGAATAGAGATGTTGGCTTTAAGCCACTGCATTGTTTAAATCATTAAGACAAAGAAATGACTGTGGTATGATGCAGCATTAGAGTTAAATGTATCTAGATGACACTACATTGAACCTTCCATTCACAAAAATAAAACCGTGGAGAGAAATGGTTAAATTGAAGATGGAATGAGGGTTCACTTGGCCCCACAACGGGAACAAGACATGAAGGTGGCACAATTTGTTTTCTGCTAACCTTGAAGGGCATACCCCTCCTTGGTTCTGAAAAAGCACGAGGAACGCGATATGTAGGCTGCCCTTCAACAAATCCTTCCACTCCCGACTCAGACCAGGACATTGCTCCATCGGAAGTCAGAATCAGAGAGTACAGTAAGCTATCATCTCTACCAACCTGCTGTGGCACCAGAGAGGGGCTCGGATAGGAATACTGCAACACAAGACAGCATCTGGTAATGAGATAAGCAAAAGGAAAAACTCTGCAGAAAAGGGATTAATTGAATTACACAATGGATACAGGAATAACCAAGTTAAAACCAGGACCAGGCTCAATTCCATTGCAATTTCCGAGATGTAGCAACAGGGATCTTAGCCCTGATGTCACTCAAACTCCTTCCACCATGGTCTCAATCTCTCTGAATGCCATCTATTCTCTAATCATCATCGTTGCAAATTCTCTTTGCTCAAATGCTACCTGGCCTTCCCTAATGGTGGCCACAGGGCTCCTTCCTTTCCCACCACCGTCCCGCCCTCTGCCATTCCAGTTACCTGGTAGTTCCTCCACCCAAGACCCATGCTGGAAAGAGACTGACATATTTTCAAGATAGTTCATGCCCATGCAGGCACATCGCAAGTGAAAGATGACCGGGAGCTCTCCAAGTGCACCTGCCAGGCTTCCTGTATGTAAGAGACAGACGTCAGGACAGCTGGGAACAGAAGCCTTCCAAACCATGTCCTCCAAAACTAACTCATTCACCAAAGTAAAATTAGTGCAAAGTATCCAATTCATTAAAACAAGGCCAAAGAAATGGATATAATCACCTTGCACAGTTGACAACCGGGAATGAGAAGGCACAAACAAACACTTTTTGACAACGCACTAGCACTTTAAAAATATGCCAAGTAATCAAGATACCACAACAAGAACCCAACCAAGTTTACTAAACCCCCTTCTTATGAATTTTGTAGTCAAGGTCAGGAATAAGAAGTAATTTAATCTAGCCCCTTTTCTGGTAATTTCTCTTATGTTTTTAACTTATTTCCTTCTTTGACCTAATACTATTGAAGCGAGTTCTACTTTCCATTCAGTACCATATGCTGTCGATCCCTCTTCCTCCTAAGGAGCTTGACACTGAAGAGCAGCGGCAAAGGAATCAAACTGGTCACACACACTGACTGCTGGCCCTACCAGAGCTATCTGGCATGTCAGAGGAAATGTGCCTTTGTCACCCTACACTTTGGCCAGGGAGCTGCTGCTGAAGGTTGAGAATGGGCTCTTGATGCTGAAATTTGAAGGAGCATAGCATAGTGACAAGACGTGCATAACCTGCATGCTAACTTAAATGTCAATAATTGACTGTGCATCAGCTAGCTAGTTTATTGCACAATAATCTGAGGCATTACCTCCTTGGAAGATGCAAGTATAAAAAAAAAACTTTCCTTGTGTGCTGCATCCTGAAGTTGTGCTCATCGAGAGTGTGGGTTGGATGAAGATGCTGTTATAAGCTAAGTGAAGCATAACTTAGAAAGACTCAAAGTCATTCTTTTTACGTAGCTTCAGCTCACAGATTCTCCTCGTACAGAAATACAGTTCACTAACAGCCAACAGGTTTCTGTCATAATAAAATTCTAGTGAGAACAGCGATGGGAACTCCGGTGAAGCAAGTCAGTCCCACCACGCTTGCAACTATTTTTTATTTCTCACTTTTGGTTTTGAATCGGTCGGTAATTACCTGCTTCTGCATAAGATCGTGGGCATTGGCCGGACCATCTCTGTGGGGCAGTATGACACGGGGATAAGAGGTTGCCTGCTGCACCAACATCTTGAGTTGGTCAACTGGGCTGTTGCCAAGGCGACGGTTTGATGTTGGAGACTGACGGCAATTCACACCGACCTGAGTCTAGAGAATAGAAAATCGAAGATAAGTGTATTAATGAAGGTGGGACTGAATCTGTGAAGCATTAACTAGCGGGCAGAGGAGGAGCAGGATGGAGAATGATGAGTACCTGCGGTGTTATGTCGCTTCCTTCACAACTGGCCTCAAGTGTAATATCGGATGCATCCCAACCCTTGTGACATGATCAAAATGGACCTGTGGCCAATTATTATTTTTTTTTAAATCTCTTGTACTTTCCATGTGTTCCCACATTTTGAAGGAAGGTCATACAATTCCCACTGAGTTGGGGAATAAAATCTTATCAGGAGTCTTTTAAAAAGAAACAAAGCTGGATATGAAATCTGGCCTTATACTAATTCACAATGCTGTCCCCTGTGCATTGGCCTGGAGGAGACGCACCATAGGCAGTTGCATATGAGCAGACAGGCTAGGAATTGGACGATCCAGTTTATGACCTGCCCAGATGATTCAGTTGCTAAGGCATAACTTGCAATGGGCTGAGAAAGAGTGGAATTCAGGCAGCACTAGGGGGCCCAAATCTACTTCATCTCAGAACGACTGTGCCATTTTTGGAGTCTTGGCTGCTGCTGCAGCTTTTGTCAGTGGTGCTGCTTGTGTTTGGGAACAGCTGAAAGGTACAGGATCCAACACCAATCCAAGCCAGTGACTAAAGCCGTGAGGGGAGGGTGGGGTGGGGTGGGGTGGGGGGGGCGGGGTTGGGGGGGAACTTGCTAGCTAAGGTGGTGAGCAGCTGTGCTCACCTAGGCTAAGGTGGCCCCAGGTTCCCTCCCTGTTGGGGCCGAGTTAAAATATTTCAGCATGTGGCTAAAGTTAGGAAATGTACAACCAGGCTCGAGGGAGGCAAAATCAGCTAGTGCTCCTGATCTTGCATCGTTATTTGGCAATGCCTGCTGAAAGTTCATGTGCTCACAGGGTGAAGGTAGGTCTGTACCACACTCGTGATTGAAAAGCAATGGGGCAATTTTATGAATCTATGCTCTCAGTGGAGAGTAGTGTGGCGGTCGGGGAGATACTGCCTATATTACTGGTGTGCATTCCAGAGGGGAAGAGTTTCATGTTCATAAATGAATCCCTTAACTGTCCAGCCTCACACATAGAATAATAGAATGGTTAGAGCATAGGAGGAAGCCATTTGGCCTATCGTGTCTGTGCCAGCTCTCTGGAAAAGCAGCTTACCCAGTCCCATTCCCACCTTTTCCCCCTGTACACCTGTGAAATATTTTGCTTCAGATAATTATCTAATTCTCGTTTGAAGGCCTCGATTGAATCTGCCTCTGCCACATTCTCAGGCAGAGCATTCCAGATCCTAACCACTCGCTTCTTTTGCCAATCACCTTGAATCTGGTTTTCAACCCTTCTGCCAACAGTTAACAGTTTCTCCCGATTTACTCTGTCCAGACCCCTCATGATTTTTAACATCTCTATCAAATCTCCTCTTATGTCCTCTTCTCCACGGAGAAGAGACCCAGCTTTTCCAATCTATCCACGTAACTGAAGTTCCTCATCGCTGGAACCATTCTCATGAATCTTTTCTGCACCCTCTCAAACGCCTTCACATCCTTGCACCCTCACTAATTCCTTCATATGAACATGAAGAACAGAACAACAAGATGCCAACAAAGGCAACTAGTGGGCCAGAGAATCTCAAGCTGTGGCTGTCTGTAAGGGAAACGCTAGCAGAAATACATTACTGAAACTTAACCTCTTATTCCTCCATCGCTCCCACTTTCCAAATACAAAGTCATCCATTTCATCAGACACTGCATCAATTGCTCATACTGGCGTCAACGCAGATTTCCTTGGCTTGGATGTCCTGACGGAGTGGTGTGTTGGCGTACCAATGCTGTACACTAAACTGTTATGATTAAATGACATGCCCAAGACTTGCGATTTTGTTTTGAGTGGAAACAGACAGAGGGCGAGTCATTCGTCTGCTCTCATACATCTCCTTGTGGCTGGCTACACTCCAACACACAGGAGGCCACGGAGAAGGCCGTCTGCCCAACTTCATGGCATGCATGAAGACAAAAGGAGGAGGAAAATAACCAGTAACTCAGGAGATTTGTGGCTACAAACTGGCCTGATACACATGTACAAACATGACACAATGAAAATTAAACAAATTCACAGCAACAGGAACATAAAGCTGCAGATACATCACTCAATCAATATTCAGATACTGGCGTGAAAGCTGCTTAAAATTTGTCACATTTATAGTTTTAAAAAAATGTCTCCTTTGTCTCCTGGAGGGGTGCAGGAGCAGAAGGACCTGGGTGTATATGTGCGTAAATCATTGAAGGTGGCAGGACAAGGTGAGAGCGCGGTTAATAAAGCATACAGCATCCTAGGCTTTATTAATAAGGGCATGGAGTACAAAAGCAAGGAAGTTATGTAAAATAAGGGCAAAATACTGCAGATGCTGGAACTCTGAAATGAGAACACAAAGTGCCGGAAATACTCAGCAGGTCTGGTAGCATCTGTGGGGAGATTAAAAAAAAGTTTCAGGTCTGCGACCCTTCATCAGCACTGGCAAAAGTTAGAAATGTAACAGTCTTTGAGCAAGTGAAAGGGGGGAGGGCGGGAAGAAGAACAAAAGGGAAGGACTGTGATAGGATGGAGGGGAAAGAGGTTAATGACAGAGATGTCATGTGACAGAAAGCAAATGGAGTGCTAAACAATTGTAGTGAAAGAACAAGCACGAGTCCAGAGAGTACTAATGGCAGAATAATGAACAGCTCTGTACAAAAGCAAAAACATGAAAAATAAGTTAAAGACTAGCACATGGTTAAAAAAATAAATAAAATTGGAAAATATATAAAATATAAAAATAAACAAAAAATAATGGGGCTCATGGTCTGAAATTATTGGAACTCAATATTAGTCCAGAAGGCTGTACAGTGCCTGATCGGAAAATGAGGTGCTGTTCCTCCAGCAAAGTCATGTTAAATTTGTATGAAACACTGGTTTGGCCTCAACTGGAGTACTGCATCCAGTTCTGGGCACCACACTTTAGGAAAGATGTGAAGGTGTTAGAGAGGGTGCAGAAAAGATTCACGAGAATGGTTCCAGGGATGAGGAACTTCAGTTGCGCAGATAGACTGGAGAAGTGGGGATGGTTTTCCTTGGAGAATAGAAGGCTGAGAGGAGATTTGATAGAGGTATTCAAAATCATGAGGGGTCTGGGCATTGGTGGTAGGATCGAGAGGGCACAGATTTCAGTTAATTGGCAAAAGAATTGGCAATGGGAACATGAGGAAAAAGGTTTTCATGCAGCGAGTGGTTAGGATCTGAAACGCATTGCTTGAGATTGTGTCGGAGGCAGATTCAATCATGGCATTCAAGAGGACAGTGGATTATTATCTAAAAAGGATAAACGTGCAGGGCTTTGGGGAGAAGGCAGGGGAGTGGCACTAGGTGAACTGTTCTGTCAGAGAGACAGCACAGACATGATGGACTGAATGGCCTCCTTCTTGCTGTAACCATTCTGCATTTCTATGGAGACAACGACTGCTGCCACGTTTCAGTTCCAGGAATATTAACTGCCCTCCAATAACCCATGCAAGTGGGAAATCTAGATAGCGAATGCCGAGAGCAGTCAACCAAACAGAACATGGACTCTGATATTATAACATCCACATCTATATAAGACAATACTGTCCAGAGGATATTCAACTGTAGAGGCCATCACAGCTAACTCCAATCCTGCTTTCACCCAACATCCACACAGCACAAAACGTGGTAGCAAATGCATCCCTACCAAGGTCAGCAAATGCTTATTGACAAGGAATTAAACCTGGATCTGCAGGACTTGGTTCTATGCTGGGATACACCTTCATCCACTGGGCAATTATCAGAGGTTTTATAGAACATCTTTACTCCAATACGGATTCCAGATCAACTTGCAACAATGGGATGTCAGTCACAGTTTCAGACCAGTCTGAAAATGGTTAACTTGCAGCAGCAACAACAACGCTGAAGTAATGTAGTGGAATTACTTGGGTCACTGCATGAGTATTTAGAGGAAGTATCGTTCCTCTGTACTCTATTTTATAACCAGAATATCACAAAATAAAGAAATCAATTAGATGTCAGGTAGCATCTTATCTGAGCTCTCATCTGAGAGAATTGATAAGAGTTACTTTCGAGATACAGCAACTACATTATGTCGGCAAATAGCAGTCAATGCGCACACAGCAAGATCCTATGAACAGCTGGATGAATGACCAGTTAATACATCTGGTTTGGGGGAGGAATGTTGACTGGGACACCAGGATAACTCATTGTCTTCTTCAAATTGTGCCCCTAGATCTTTAACATGCACCTGAGCAGGTAGATGGGAGCTCATTTTAGCAGCTCAGCTTCCTCAGTATTGCCCCAGAGTGTCAGCTTAAATTATGTATTCAAGTCCTAGAGTTTGCCTTGAACCCTACACTTTTTAAATTGCAAGCTATATAGGACACAATAAAGAATGTGGCATAATAAATGTTGAATAGCGGGCTTGAGGAGGAAAAAGATATATCCTACTAAAATCACACAGGACTGTTCAGTACTGAATTCTGCCTCTGGAGTTTTCATGTCAGCTGTGATCAATGTCAGAACTCCTCCTAGTGACTAGATCAGATACAGCAGCATTAGTTTCTTCATCATCATTCCCCAAACTTCAATTCATGCCTCATCAGAATTTGAAACCAAAGCTTCGCTTGCTGAAGAGTGACTAAAATGAGCTATACACAAGGATACTAATTGACAAGAAAGTCAAACCAAAATGAGAATAATAGTGTTGTCTCCGATATTCCAATAAGGAATAGGAGAGGTGAGCGTGTGGCATTTATGCACTAAAAACACTTTTAATTCTGCCATATAATATGATTTTGTCTTGCCAAACTTGCCTTGTGTCCTGAAAGAGCATTCGGAAGAATGGAACCCAAGTGTGAATTATTGGTGGCTGGAGCTCCGTTGCTAATCAATGGTTGTGATTGAGGGAAGATTGAGGGAAATTTGAGACGTTGAATCAAAACAAGAAGCCCAGAGGCACAACATTACAGCATATTGCTTAAGTGTAATGTTTCTGATAGGAACTGGCACCAATATGTTAAATAAACCTAATGTTAATGAATTGAACAAGTAGCGTGCAAACCACACACTTATTTGATACACTTACACTTTGACTGGCAGCAGGAGTGCTGGACTGAACTTGCTGGGGAGCAGCGTTTGTAAGCAACCGTCGGCTGGAAGCAGTATTCGATCTGAGTGCTTGCTGCACTGGAGGAGAAGGTCGGCTGACAGGAGCATTTGGCTGCCTGATGGACGTAGATACTTGCTGCACCGGTGGGGACTGTCTGCTACCAGGTGTGCTGGGTCCAAAGGGCGGTTGCTGCCGCTGCGTAGGGGAAGGCAGTTTGTTAATGGCAGTAGATTGCTGGACGGGCATTTGCTGGTATACAGTAGCAGGCTGTTGCCCGCTGCTCAGTGTCTTGGCAGCTCCCTGAGTATGTCCCTGAGGCGGGTGGACCTACATCGAAAAGATTCAAATCGTAAAGATAACAAGAAAAAAAACTGTATGTGCTAGAAATCAGAAATAACAGATATTGCTGGAAATAGGCTCTCCAGCATGCAAAATGAATAACTTAACTAGTGAGTCAAACAACCCAAATTTTATTTCTGGAATGGTACCAGGAATGTGGGATTTCACTTATGTGGAAAGACAGGAGAACCTGGGGTTGTTCTCCTGAAAGAAGACAAGTTTAAGAGATTTAAATAGAGGTGCTCAAAATCATGAATGGTTTTCAGAGAATAAAGAAAGAGAACCTGTTTCTAGTGGCAGAAAGGTCATTATCCAGAGGGCACAGATTTAGGGTCATTGGCAAAGTAACCAAAGGAAACATGACGGGCTGAATTGGCTCCTTCTGGTCCTCAAAATTCTATTTTCAAAATACTGCTCCCTCGTTGATGAGAATGAAAGAAGAACGCAAACTGCAGAAGCTCATTGTGAGGATACACAGGGTCAGGGGTAACCACAGATACTCATTGTGAGGATACACAGGGTCAGGGGTAACCACAGATACTCATTGTGAGGATACACAGGGTCAGGGGTAACCACAGATACTCATTGGTGAGGATACACAGGGTCAGGGGTGTGAGGGAGGAGAAAAACACAAAAATAATTTCTAAATAGTTTGCTTACTTGTACTCCGTTCATCTGTGGCAGTAATAGCATCTGACTCAAGAGCTGCTGCTGCTGTTGCATCTGCACATTGTTCCTTTGTTGCACCACTTGCACCTGCATCTGTTGCAGGTACCGCCCATTAGCACTTTGCATTGCAGCTGTTGGTCTCACTAGTTGCACTGCTTGCTGCATCCGTGTCTGTCCGCTCACTGGCGGCCAGGGCGGGGCTGGGTGAGGCTGGCGCATGAGAACCTGTTGCGTGTTCTGTTGTGGAGGGGGTTGGCGGGGGGGTGGAAGCTGTTGGTAACTGGGTGGTGGAGGTCGATGAGAGGGCTGCAAAGGTACATGGCTTCGCCAAGAGTTTCCCTGGGTCACAATGATTCCATTCTGCTGGATGACGGGCTGGTGCTGGGACACGGGCTGGTGCTGGGAGACGGGCTGGTGCTGGGAGACGGGCTGGTGCTGGGAGACGGCCTGGTGCTGGGAGACGGCCTGGTGCTGGGAGACGGCCTGGTGCTGGGAGACGGCCTGGTGCTGGGAGAGCGCCTGGTGCTGGGAGAGCGCCTGGTGCTGGGAGAGCGCCTGGTGCTGGGAGAGCGCCTGGTGCTGAGAGAGCGCCTGGTGCTGAGAGAGCGCCTGGTGCTGAGAGAGCGCCTGGTGCTGGGAGAGCGCCTGGTGCTGGGAGAGCGCCTGGTGCTGGGAGAGCGGCTGGTGCTGGGAGAGCGGCTGGTGCTGGGAGAGCGGCTGGTGCTGGGAGAGCGGCTGGTGCTGGGAGAGCGGCTGGTGCTGGGAGAGCGGCTGAGGACAATAGCCAGATGTTGAAGGATGCTGAACTGGAACATGAGCTGACAGCGTTGGGGGAACTTCAATCACAACATTGCCTGTTGGGAAACAAACTACATGTGAAAATGTTTCCATTTATCAAGAGACTATTTTTGCAATATTACAATTACAAAAATCTACACACTACAACAACAACAACTTGCATTTATATAGTGCATTTAATATAGCGAAACATTACAAGGCACTTCGCAGGAGTGAGCCACACAAGGAGATATTAGGACAGATGACCGGGTGTTAAGGAGCATCTTAAAAGGAGAGAGGTAGGAGAGATTTAGGGAGGGAATTCCAGAGCTTAGGGCGCAAGCAGCTGAAGGCATAACTGCTAATGATGAAAATGTTAAATCAGAGATGTCCAAGAGGCAAGAATTGGCGGCTTGCAAGATCTGGGAGGGTTAGAGAGCTGGAGGAGGTTGCAGATATTGAGTGGGGGGGGGGGGGTGGTGGAGGAGCAGTGAGGGCATGAAGAGGTTTGAAAACAAGGATGAGAATTTTAAATTCGATGTGTTGTCAGACAGGGAGATAATGTAGATCAAGAAGCAGAGGGGCAATGGGTGAATAGGACTTGGTGCGAGCTAGGATACAGGCAGCAGAGTTTTGGATAAGCTCAAGTTTATGGAGGGTGGAAGGAGGAAAGCCGGCCAGGAGAACACTGGAATAGGCAAGTCAGAGGCAAAAAATTAGCATACTGGCTTGGGAAATCTGATCAAGTATTCCATTTTGAATAGCTGCTTACCAAAATTGGCCGCGTTCTTAGTCCAGAAAGCAGAGTCCCAGAGAAACGTAATAATGTCGTTCTTCAATTCCTCTGTGTTAACCTTGGATTGTAACCCTCTTTGCAACTGAAAGAAGATCTGCAAAGGCAAAACAAAATCCCCTGATCAAATAAGTTTCCTAAATAGTGATCGTTAGGGCTCAAAAGTTAACCTATAGCACCTGACTGACGTACGAGAAGGTTTAACAGGTGATAACCTCACCCCATTCACTGGGTTATGATGTTTCCTTAACTTTTAGTTGCTCTAACATACACAGGTATGCAATGTATAAGTAATAATACAAACAAAAATCAACAGTGGTCTCATGGGTGAAAGCACAGCCCAGCAATGACGTGACAGTTACCGCTCACAACCCCTTGGCAGCAGCATGTTATAATGTTGGAGTAGTTCAATGAGACGTCCTCTCAAGCCACAGTCTTGTTGCACTTCCCATAAGTTAATATCACGTCTTGAGAATCAGAAGCAGCACTGGAGCTGGGCCCGCATTCTGAATTAACTAATCAGCTTTACTTAGTTACAGAAATTAAGCAAGCAGGACACATACAGAACAGCACACGCTTATGTAAAATGACAGCAGTAAATTTGGCCCAACTTTTAAAACCACATTCTGCTCCTGACAATGAACAGAGTCTCCTTAGCAACAGGGTCCCTTAAGTGACATAATCTAAATGGTGCACGATTTCAATCCGAGATGACCTCACGTACGCATTGATATTGTCTATTCTGTGACAGCTGCGCCCATAATGTCTACAAACATACTTTCCACTCCAACACCTTTCCAACCACTGAGGTGGCAATTAGTGCAGATATGAAAGTGGTTAAGCTCTGTAAGCAGAAATGCAGGTTATTTTTTTACATACCAATTTCTTGCAGAGCAGCAGGGCTGTGCTGTTATCAGTGCTGATGGCCCAGGAAGCAAATTTTAAGACGTGGTCCATTTGCCGGTACAGTTTGGACATAGACAGGTGTTGCTGCTCCAGCTTTAGCTGCCGCTCCTCTGCCAACTTCTATCAGAGTGCAAAGCACAAATTAGAAGCTCTCAATATATCTATCACTTGTCCACTCGCTCGCTAAGAGGGCAGCCAGGAGATCTGACCCCCAACCTCTGCTCCTACTCAAAAAAATCTCTCCCTCCCATTGGGGAAGCACCTTAGATAATGTGCATGTATCATGACTGCATCAAGCAACGAATTAATGGCATAAACTCGTGTCCTGTAGCTTGGAGAGAGTGCAGAGCTACAGAAGGCAATTCAGCACACTATAAGCATTAGGTTGTCAGAAAATTCTCTCAGACCAGGTGGTTTAAGATAAGAGGGAGAATAAGACAAAAATTAAACTTTAACTAGAGTTTAAACAAGAGTGACAGTTTAACATGAAGGGTTTTTTGCCCCCTTCTGTGGAAGGTGTCAAATCCTACTGTTATGCAGTCTGATCGCACATCAGCGCTCAGGCCCTATGACAGCAAGGGTTGACGGGTTGTTCCACTGCGGGGGGCATCGCAACCTAGCCCAACTCTGTCCTCAATCAACATCGACTTGGGCACTTTTCAGTGAGAGCTACTGGCAACGGGAAGCCTGCTGGAGTTTGCCAATCCTGAGAAGGGAAGCCGAGGTCAAATGTAGTGCTCCAATAACTGTGTGGCTATGACCAGCTATCTCAACACGGGCAGCAGTTGAAATTTGGTACTTTCTGCAGGCTCAGTAAGTACTACGGTAGGCAGACTTAAGCCACTGGGAATGCAACGTTTAGAAATGGCAGCATTAACCACGAGAGCTAGGTTTGTCTGGAACAATATCAGTTGTAAGCACTATTGTTACCTCTACTCTCTGGATGAGTGTCTTGCCCCTTTTATTTAACTCTTTCATTATCTGCAGGATGGCCATCTTGATCTCAACCTGGACCTTCTTTTGCATGTCCTGGACATCTCTTAACCTGCCGGATGAAATAGAACCACTTTGATTCAACCACAATCAGGACAAAACACCCAATCAATATACTGTCACCCCAAGGTTCCTTTGGGGTTTATAGAATAACTAAACTCACACAGCAAGATCAACACTCTACTCTAACAGGTTATTTTTGGTGCTATTTGAGAGAGGTGAGTTTGTAGACATCACAAGGAAATGTTCTCTTCTTGTCTTGAACACTTTGCAAACTGAACACAAGAAAATGCTTTGAATAAAGTGAAGATTATATTCCCAAAAAAAATCCTTTGTGAATTCTTTATTAAAAAAACTATTGGCATTTAATACTCAAGTTAAAATCTCTTCGCTCCCTGCCCTCCAAGAACTAGATTACTTGTTTAGCTAAACTCCTGGACTATTTTTAAATCCAACATTATGAAAGAGAAATCGGACAAAATGTTTAGTCACAACACCCTCTACCATAGCTTTCAACCTGTAAATGGTCAGAATTCTATTCTGATTTGAGCGCAGAGAGAGGGTGTTAGAAAGCCATATCTGCATATGCTCTCTTCATCAGGGACGCACTGGAAAGCAATCAGGACTGGGAACCCAGCTTTATTTTTTCTCTGTATCACAGGGATTGAATCAATTGGTTACATCAGCTAAGGCAGTAGAGGTCTTGGGGCTGTCTAACATGCGTATTTAATATTACGAAGGTCTATGCTTTTACTAAGCTATCAGGGCATAACTTTTGAAATGGCAGCTATAATGAATTTTTGCAGTTTGTGAATCATGTTGAATGCTGCTCCTGTTCTCAGTGGTGGTGTTTAATGTTGAGGCTTACCAATTAAAGCAGGATAGTGAGGTGTGCACTCCACATCAGGCACCATGGCAAACGCATTGCTCAACCTACAAGAGATATACCTGGTGCGGACTTGCTTGGTGGTCACTTGCAACTGGGTTTTCTTCTCAGTCAGCCGCTTCACTAGGTTTTCCAGTGTCAGCTTCTGGTTCTTAATGGCTTCTTCTAAAAACTGGTACCTGTAACACAAGTGAAGGTTTTGATGTTGTTTATTGTTAATGTAATTTTGTGCACTGCTCACTGAATATAACCAAAAGCCACCCTCCATTTATATACAACCGCTTACTGAAGGTTAAATCCCATTGAAATGAAGTTTCCTTTTCTGGTCCAAACCTGCACAAAATCTTCCTCTTAGGCCCAGTCAATTGAGTGTTGTATCACTGCTGTGCAGACCATTGCCCTAGTGTGCAATTATTGTCACTGAATGCTACTGTCACAGATGTCTAGTCTATTACACACTGGCAGTCACCATCAGCACTAAGGATAAAAATAGGTGTTATTAGGTGTTAAAGTTAAAGTATGAAATTTTAAAATGGTGAAGTTTAGATGAATGAGAAAGAAAATGAATGACTTGCATTGATATAGCCTCTTTCACAACCTCAGGTTGTCCCCAAGAGCTTTACAGCCAATGAAGTAATTTTGAAGTGTTATAATGAAATTGTTATAATGAAGGGAAACACAGCAGGCAATTTGCACACAGCAAGCTCCCACAAACTGCAATGTGATAATGACCGGATAACCTGTTTTCAGTGAAGTTAATTGGGGATAGATATTGGCCATGACACCAGGGAGAACTCCTCTGCTTCTCCTGGAAATAGTGCTATGGGATCTTTTATGTCCACCGAAAAGAGCAGACGGAACCTTATCTGAAAGACGGCATACCCGAAATGCAGCACTACCTCAGTCCTGCAGTGATGCATCAGCCTAGATTTTTGTTCCCAAGTCTCTGGAGTGGAACTTTGAACCCACAATCTTCTGAAGAAAGGCAGGAGTAACAGCAACGGAGCCACAGCTGTTGACCCCCTAGCCTGAATGATTCTATGTCACATCGTATTTCTTTTTAATTCTTTCATGGGATGTGGGTGTCACTGACAAGGCCAGCATTTGTTGCCCATCCCTAAATACCCTTGACAACTGAGTGGCTTGCTAGGACATTTTAGAGGGCAATTAAGAGTCAACCACATTGCTGTGGGTCTGGAGTCACATGTAGGCCAGACCAGGTAAGGATGGTAGATTTCCTTCCCTAGTGAACCAGTTGGGTCTTTACAACAATCGATTATAGTTTCATGGCACCATTACTGAGACTAGCTTTCAATTCCAGATTTTTTTAAATTAAATGATATTAATTAATTGAATTTAAATTCCACCAGCCATGGTGATTTGAACCCACGTCCCCAGGGCATTAACATGGGCCTCTGGATTACTAGTCCAGTGACATTACCACTACTGTCCACATAGTCCACGATTTGTTACTTGCGTAGATTTTCAAAGTTCGTCAATTGAGACAACTGAGTAAAACTAGCAGAGACCCACAAAACATTTGCAGTCAAATTAGAAGTTAACCAACTCCATCAACTCATCCACCCTTCCCATACCATCCATCCATCCATCCATCCCTCCCATCATCACCTCAGTTTCCTCTATATTATATTATGCTTTAACTCAGTTTCTCTCTATCTTATATTGGTAATATTTTACATAAGTCTCTCTCTATTTCATATTACATTGATTACAATGTAGTCAATCTCTCTCAATTTTATATTATACTCATTATATTTTATCACAGTCTCTATTTTTTCTTGAAATTCTGCGATGTTAATTCTGTTTTATCCCTATCTGCTGCCAAATCTTTCCAGTACCAATTACCATAGGCTTCTCCCCATGTGCCTCTGCATGCACCAGGCATAGCCCAAAGATTTCTTCCCCATTCACCAGGTGTGTTGTACCAAATCAATCAAAAAACTCACTCCACACACACTGTACTTTTGTGTTACAACAAAATGTTAGAATATCTGATCAACCAACTGTCAGCCCACAGGAGCGAAACTTTACTGGACCTTGCAAAACACTCCACAAATCAAGATCTACAAACCCAACAGAAGTAGCCCTATTTTTAAAAGGGTCTCCCTCTGCCATCCTTATATTACACTGAATAGACTACCTCAGTCTCTCTCTATTTGATATTACATTGATTAAATTTTACCTCCGTATTTCTCAATTTTATATGATAGTCTTCAGTGCGTACTAAACTCATCTCCCACTGTACATGTGAAAACCTTGAACATATCTACTTTAAACCTGATCTCGTTGGAGCCAACCTCTTATCACCTCAGTGTCTCTCTATTTTATATTTTACCTCAGTCTCTCTCCCTCTCTTTTATATTACTTTGATTACAGTTTACCTCACAAAATTGAGACTATTATACTTTACCTCAGTCTCTCAATTTTTTCTTTAAACTGCCTCCCGATTTTATATTATAGTCTCACAAGTATGTACTAAACTCACCTCTCACTGTACGTGTGAAAACCTTGAACATATCCACTTTAGCTATGATCTCTCATTTGCAGCCAAATCTAAACGCCAAAAAAAGTTTTCATTTGTACAACTCAACTCCCTCGGATAAACTTTCTGCCATGTGCTGGCTCCGCCCACAATTCAACCCACCTACCAATCAGAAAAGTGCAAACAGGCAGAAACTGTATTACTACAATAGATTATAGCTCAAATTGTTTAAATGGATTGAAAACTGGCTGAGCAACAAAACAGAGATGGGGTAAAATTCTCTACTTGGGAAAGTAGTTACAGGTGTATCACCTGGAACTATTCAGAGACCCTGCTGTACACAATATTTGTGAATGACACAGAACAGGCCATCTGCAGTACAGAGTTACTCAATTTTCTGATGACACAAAGCTTCGTAAATAGGTGAAGAGTTGGAATATTATCTTCAAAAGCTTGGATCAACTACAAAGGATGGATCTGAATGTGGATGAACGCAGGTGAATACTAACAGGATTAGGTAACAGTGAGCATGCAGTTTTTCTTGAGATCCCTGCTGGCAGAGAGGGGTGAGACTTGTGAATGATTAATCCCATCGTGAAAGCATCTGACCAGCGTGAAACAATTAATAAAACAGATTGGGAAGTGCATGTGCCTGGAAGGCACTAGATTGCAGGTCAGATCAAGTTACTCAATACAGGTCTTCAAAACAATGAAAGGTTAAAGAATAAGGTTAAAGTAAGCACATCATTTAATTTGGACCATAAAACAAGACTAGAGAATGAGGAAAAAACCTTCTCCCCCCTCACAAGACATTAGACATGTAGAAGGGAAACCCAGAGAACATAATTGATTCAGCATCCATCAAGAGCTTTTAAAACAGATCTGCATCATTATCCTTTGAGAAGGAAAACTTTATTACACAGAATTTACAGCACAGAAACAGGCCACTCCTCCCAACTGGTCATGCCAGTGTTTAAGTTCCACTGGGGCTTACTCCCACCCCTCTTCATCTAACCCTATAACTCTATTATTTTCTCCCTCATGTGTTTATCTAGCTTACCTATGCTGCTCACCTTAACTACTCCAACCACTGTAGTACAGCAAGACTCTGGTGCAAATTTTACATTCTAATTTAGAAACTGTAGTGTGCAAGGCTTTGCTTCTGTAGTACGGGGTGGGGGGAGTGGCGATGGAAGGAATCTTTTAACCGTGCAGTGCAGAGACTCTGAACCAAAGTGGCAGTCTGAATTATTAACCTGGAGAAAGTAGATAATCCAACTGGAGGAAGATGGGTAAGCCTCCAGTCACAACCTATTATGTCCAAATCACAAGTACTAAGAGCAATGGTCACAGAATTTGTAAATACAGCTTTCTACAGCAGGAGGTAAATGTATGGAGCAAGATGAGGAAGAATGGTTGTGAACTGGAATAAGTCCCCATACCTGGATAGTGCTGAGGCCGTGAGTTGAGTGTGGGGGATTTCGCTGGCTAGGGGGGTGGCAGAGGGGTTGTGCTCTCTTTTGGTCTCTCTCTTTTCTGCCTTTTCAGCCTCAATGGTACAGTGGATAAAGCTGATTGCAAATAGCTGGTAAGTTATTACACTAGCTAAATTTTATTGTAAAGTTAAGTAATGGCAGGGCAGCTCAGCCAAGTGGAATGTGCCTCCTGTCGTATGTAGGAAGTCGTGGGTGTACCCTGTGACCTTGCCGAACATATCTGCAGGAGGTGTCTTCAGCTGCAGAAGCCTGAGCTTCAGATTTCGGAGCTCGATTGGCGGCTGGAGTCACTGTGACGCATCCGCGAGGTGGAGGACTACGTGGATAGCATGTTTCAGGAGGTAGTCAACCCAGTGCCTAAGCGAGTACAGTCAAAGAGGGACTGGACAGCTAGCAGACGGACAAGGTGGTCAGAGCAGCTAGTGCAGGAGTCCCTGGAGGGCATCCCACTTTCTGAGTACCAATGGGAAGGAGGGTTCCTCTGTAGAGTGTCGTGAGAGTCACGACTGGAACATCATGGGTGACTCAGATGTGCTGGGAGGGAGGAAAAAGGACAAGACAGCAATAGTGATAGGGGATTCTATGGTTAAAGGAACAGACAGGTGTTTTTATGGTCACAGACGTGATTCCAGAATGGTATGTTGCCTCCCTGGTGCAAGGGTCATGGATATCACTGAGCGGCTACAGAGCATTCTGGAGGGCGAAGTGCACAGCTGGAGGTCGTGGTCCATATTGGTACCAATGATATAGCAAGAAAGAGAAATAGGGTCCTGCAGGCTGAGTTTAGGGAGTTGGGAAAGAGATTAGCAAGAAGGACAAGAAGGGGAATCATTTCCGGATTACTCCCAAGGCCATGTGCTGGTGAGTTTAGTATTAGGAAAATACACCAGATGAATGCGTGGCTGGAGAGAAGGTGCAGGAGGGAGGGCTTCAGATTTCTGGGGCAGTGGGACCAGTTCTGGGGTAGGTGGGAGATGTATAAGCCGGATGGTCTGCACTTGAACAGGACCGGGACAAATATCCTTGCAGGAAGGTTTGCTAGTGCTGTTGGGGATTGTTTAAACTAGATTGGCAGGGGGATGGGAACCTGAGCATAGTCTTAGATAGGACAATTTCAGGGCAGGGAACAGGACGCAGAAAATTCGCAAAATTGGTGAATGACTCTAAAAGACAGAAGAAGAAAAGGTTTAAACGTGTGCAACACAGGAATTTGGCAGTGTTAAAGGGTATTTATTTGAGTGCAAGGAGTGTAGTAAATAAAGCAGATGAGTTAAGATGGCAGATAGACACATGGCAACACGATATTATTACTATAACAGAAATTAGCTTAAGGAGGGGCAAGAATGGCAGCTCAACATCACCGAAATTTAGAGCATTCAGGCGCAATAGAGGGTGGTAAAAAAAAAAGGTGGGGGGCTGTAGCATTATTAGTCAAGGAATCAATAACAGCTTTGAGGAGGGATGGTATGCTAAATGAATCATCAAATGAGGCCATATGGGTGGAGCTCAGAAATAAAAAGGGGGCGGCCACATTACTGGGGGTGTACTATAGAGCCACAAATAGTGAGAGGTAGTTAGAGGAACAAATATGTGGGCAAATTTCTGAGTGCAATAACTTTAGGGCGGTGATGGTTGGGGATTTCAACTACCCCAATATCAACTGGGATACAAACATTGTGAAGGGCACAGAGGGGACAAAATTCTTGAACTGAATTCAAGAAAACTTTTTTAGCCAGCACGTAACAAGCCCAATGAGAGGGGTCGTAATTCTAGATTTAGTTTTCCATAATGAAGCTGGGCAAGTGGATGAAGTAACAGTGGGTGACCATTTTGGAGATAGTGACCATAATACAGTTAATTTAGCATAATCATGGAAAAGGACAAAGATAAAACAGAGCAAAGGTTCTAAATTGGGGGAAGGCACATTTTACGAAACGGAGAGGTGACCTGGCGAAGGTCAATTGGATACAGCTTCTTGAAGAAAATCAGTGGCAAACCAGTGGGAGGCATTCAAGAGCAAAATAAGTCAGGCACAGTGTAGGACTGTCCCCACAAAGATAAAGGGTGGTACTGCCAAATCTAGAGCTTCCTGGTTATCTAGAAACTTACAGGGTAAGTTAAAGCAAAAAAAGAAAGCTTATGATGATCACAAATATCTTAATACTTTAGAAAGCCTAGAGGAGTATTGAAAGTGATGGGGTGAAGTAAAAAAGGAAATTATAAAAGCAAAGAGAAGACAATGAAAATTATTGGCAGGTAAAATCAAGGAAAACCCAAAGATGTTTTATCAGTACATTAAGAGTAAGAGGGTAACTAAGGAAAGGGTAGAGCCTCAGAGATGTACAGGGGAACTTATGCATGGATGCAGAAGATGTAGGCAGGGTTCTTAATAAGTTTTTTGCCTCTGTCTTCACAAAGGAGAGGATTGATGCAGGCATTGCAGTTAAAAAGGAGGAGTCTGAAATATTAGATAAGATAAGCATAATGCGAAAGGAAGTGCTTGAGGGTCTGACATCCCTGAAAGTGGATAAATCGCCAGGACCGGATGTTTTGCATCCCAGGCTGTTAAAGGATGCTAGGGAGGAAATAGCGGATGCGCTGAGGATCATCGTCAAATCCTCACTAGATGCAGGCGAGGTACCAGATGATTGGAGGTCTGCGAACGTTGTACCATTGTTTAAAAAAGGTGCGCGGGATAAGCCAGGTAGTTATAGGCCAGGCAGTCTGACCTCTGTGGGGAGTAAATTGTTAAGAATTTATTCTGAGGGACAGGATAAATTGTCACTTGGAAAGGCACGGATTAATCAGGGATAGTCAGCATGGATTTGTTAAGGGAAGGTCATGTCTTACTGACTTAATCGAGTTTTTTTGAGCAAGTAACAAGGAGGATTGATGAGGGTTGTGCAGTGGATGTGGTTTACATGGATTTTAGTAAGGCATTTGACAAGGTCCCGCATGGCAGACTGGTCAGTAAAATGAAAGCCCGAGGAATACAGGGGAATGTGGCAGGTTGGATCCAGAATTGGCTCAGTGACAGGAAACAAAGGGTAGTGGTCGGCGGATGTTTTTGTGAATGGAAAGCGGTTTCCAGTGGTGTTCCACAGGGCTCAGTGTTGGGTCCCTTGCTGTTTGTGGTGTATATTAATGATTTGGAATTAAATGTGGGAGGCATGATTGGGAAATTTGCTGATGACACAAAAATTGGCCATGTAGTTAATAGTGAGGAAGAGAGCAGTGGACTCCAGAATGATATCAATGGTTTGGTTGAGTGGGCAGAAAAGTGGCAAATGGAATTCAATCCTGAGAAGTGTGAGGTGATGCATTTGTGGAGGGCAAATAAAGCGAGGGAATATAGAATAAATGGGAGGATAATGAGAGAGGTAGAAGTGAGAAACCTTGGAGTGCATGTCCACAGGTCCCTGAAGGTGGCAGGACAGGTAGATAGAGTGAAGAAGGCATATGGATTGCTTTCCTTTACAGGCCGAGGTATAGAGTACAGAAGCAGGAATGTCACGCTGGAGCAGTATAGAGCGCTGGTTAGGCTGCAGCTGGAGTATTGCGTGCAGTTCTGGTCACCACATTACAGAAAGGACATAATTGCTCTGGAGAGAGTGCAGAGGAGATTTACAAGAATGTTGCCAGGGCTTGAGGGTTACAGCTATGAGGAAAGATTGGATAGGTTGGTGTTGTTTTCCCTGGAATTGAGGAGGCTGAGGGGTGACTTGATTGAGGTGTACAAAATTATGAGGCGCCTAAATACAGAATACAGAAAAGACCTGTTTCCCCTGGCGGGGAGGTCAGTTGCCACAGAATACAGAAAGGACCTGTTTCCCCTGGCGGGGAGGTCAGTTGCCAGGGGACACAGATTCAAGGTGATTGGCAGAAGGATTAGAGGGGACATGAGGAGAACGTTTTTCACCCAGAGGGTGGTGGGTGTCTGGAATTCACTGTGAGGATTGGTGGTGTAGGCAGAGACCCTCAATTCTTTAAAAGGACATGCACCCGAGGTGCTATAACCTGCGGGGCTATGGACCAGGTGCTGGAAGGAGGGATTAGTTTGGGTGGATAGTTTATTCGGCCGGCATGGACACAATGGGCTGAATGGCCTACTTCTGTGCTGTATTTTGTTCTATGTTCTACCTGTGATCTTTATGCGTAAGCAGCTGACAGTCCCGGCATGTTAGGGTGTCGCACGTCTCGCAGAACAGCTTCAGGGTCTCCTGCCTGTGAATGGAGCAGAAGATCGGTCGTTCGCAGTTTGTTCTTCCATCAACTAGGTGGATGAGAGCAAGAGACAATCAGAACAGAAGTGAAATAAATGCAAAATATTGCAGATGCTGGAAATCGGAAATAAAAACAGTAAGTGATGGAAAAGGTCTGATTAAAAGTCACAGACCTGAAACATTAACTCTTGTTTCTCACTCTACAGATGTTGCCTGACCTGCTGAGTATTTCCAGCACTTAGTTTTTATTTCCGAATGGAAGTGAACACTATCAATTGCAGAGCTCTATAAATAATTGCAAGTCCTTTCCTTGACTGACCAATTGAACGTTTTAAAATCATAACTCCTTCAATTGTACCACCATGTTTAGACAAGGTGTTTCATGCAGAAACTAATTCTTTAACCAACTGACTGGTTAGTTAAACCTAAATCAGTCACCAAACCAAAATGCCATTATTTGAGATACTGATAACATGCGCTTGCAGTTTGACAGCTCAAAAGTGCTAGAAACTACTAATAGCCGTTGGATTTTTAAAAATGTGCTTCCACGCTGCAGCAATGTCACATTAACTTATCTTGTACATGATGGGACCATGCTTGGATTCAGCAGAATATTAACATATTGCTGTGTGACACAACAAGGGGCCATGCTTAACTTGGAAGTTGATTCGATCTGAATTGGCTGTGCCCCAGTATGCATTTCCTTTCCCCAATTCTTTGGCGACCGTGTGAATACCAGTGACAAAAGTGATGCCTCATGTTTTAGTATTCTGCTAGCATTCACTGTCTCAGCTCACGTACAAGATACAGAAGGCTTCCAGTGGAACCATATCCCAACTCTAAGAATATTGATATAGGAGCAAAAGGACCATCTTTTGCTTGGCAATATTATCATCATGCAATGCAAATCACCTCAAGTGTACCATTCTGAACTCTAAAACTGCTGACACAAGTCAAAAACTGATCAAGTCATGGGATCATTGTTCTTATTAGGATTGACTAATATTGGAGATTAGTCAGGGAAATAGGGAAGCAGGAACAAGTAGACAAGCCTGCAACTGCCAGATTGGTTAGGTGGTGTTAGATGCGAGGTGTTAAAATCAGATTGGCCAAAATAATGCAGACACAAAACTAAAATACTGAAAGCTACAGAATCACATCAACCAATTGAGACAGTTTCAATGTGACCGCATGTCCTTTGAAGTGCCAAGAACAAAACTACAGTTTAAGTTGGCAAACAGGATGGCCATTATTTGTTGAACAGAGGTGCTAATTAGTTTTGATGGTTCAGGAGATGGGACAGGTGTGTTGAATCGACTCTCCAGGGGACGAGAAGGCAGTCTGCATCTTTCTTGTTCTTTGTGTTTAAAAGCAGAGGCACGTCTGCAGTTCAGGTGGTAGGGTCAAAATCAGGAGTCACGCTCGAGGCAAAGGAGGAAGGCACAGCTTGATGGGCAACTGGTGAAGGGACACTGAGTTCTACCCAGAATAAGTGGGTTAATATCAATTCTTGCCTTATTCTTTAAAGTACTGCTTAAATACTTTCACATAGTGATCTTCTACTTGTTGACAATAAAGTAGCCACTGTAAACGCCGTCGGTGTCAGTCTTGACATTCAATCTTTACACCACAAATTAAGGTACAAACTGAAAGGACTTGATGGTTTCAAAAGGGAAGGAGGAAAGAAACTCGACAAAAAAAAACCTTGCTTACTTGCCCAGCTTAATGCTACATCTCAAAGAATTCATTCAGCAACCTCAGAAGACTGGCTGGTACCATCCCAGCTCCTTTGGGCGGGGGGGGGGTGGACACAGCAAAAAATGTAAATACTCACGTACTTCTCTGCAGTCCTCCCTGTAACAAGGTTTACTCCCTGGTTGAGCGCATGAGTACCTGACCCGAAGCACTGATCTCTGTGCTTTTATTCCATTCAGCTAGATTGGCTGAAGCTAGCAATTTACAGCAAGAGGAACCAAGGGGTGTCAGAAAGGAACCCACAGCTCCACGGCACCATGCACATCTCATCAAAAGAAATGAATGACGGCAGGAGGCCAGTGGTTCTTTTAAACTTTCAGCATCAGGGACCTCCTGTAAATATTAACACTGCTCCCCAGTGCAAAAACTGATATTCTGGAGAATCTTCCCTCTCACTGGCCACCCATCCTAACTTCTAAAATCTCAGGATCCCAGTTTGGAAACCTAAGAGCAAGACTTTGAAAACAGCTTCTAGTGGGAGATATTTCATACCATACATTATCCAGGATCCAGGTAGTGAAAGAACATCCCAAAGCGCTTTACAACCAACTAAGTCCTTGTGCAGTGTAGTCACTGTTATAATGTAGGAAACGCAGCAGCCAGTTTTTTGCACAGCAAGCTCCCACACACAGCAATGTAATAATGAGCAGATAATCAATTTTAGGTATTGCTTGAGGGATAAACATTGGCCAGGACACCAGGGCGAATTTCCCTGCTCTTCTTCCAAATAGCACCATGGGACCTTTTACATCCACCTGGGCGAGCAGTCGAGGCCCGAGTTCAACGTCTCATCCAAAAGATGGCACACCTCTGACGCAGCAGCACTCCCTCAATGTTGCACTGGAGTGCCACCCTAGGTTATATGTTAGTCTCTGGAGTGGTAAAGCTATGCTGGGATCATTATGATGCTTCTCTTGGACACGAGGGGTGAAGTACACCACCAAATAAAGAACAAACTGATCATTCTGCCGAGGAATGTTGAGCATCACCTAATTCCGAGAGGTGACTGCAGTTAAGCAGAAGGCTTATGGACTTGCTGGAACAGCAGGATTTATGACTGAGTGATGACTATACCTCAATTCCAGGCTGGAGCAAGCCCTCAAAAAAAAGCCATAGTCACCTAACTGTCTCGCATGATACTTCACTGAGTTGCACGGACACAGAATAATGCAATGTTTTGGAAACAATCCATCTGGAAGCAACTTTAGCTGTCTGAAAGGAGGTGCGAGAATGAGAGATACTTCACCCTTACCTGCACAAACTGACTGAAAAATACCAATGACATGTTCAGTCCATCCCTATTTTAATATCAAGGTTGAGCACAATGAACATTTCTATAATAAACTTGGCCAAGACTTTTGCTGGCAAGTGAAGAATGGTCAAAAAGAGCTTTCAGCATTAACCAAATCCAGCAGCAACAATTTCACCTGTATGTACCGAGCCATCACCTTGCATTAACTTTTGAGAGAACAATATTTTTTAAAAACTCATCACCAATTACAGAATTGTTTTTTCCTCCTGACCTTTCCAAAACACAAAGCTCAGGGAAATCCTCCACTCTTGGCTTGGGAATTGCCTTGAATGTTCATTGTCAGCAGCAAAGTCTATTAAAACATTACCATAAATTTCACCACAAGTAACCTTCACCTCTTTACTGTAGAGCATCTAACTTTTGGCTACACTGCTCAGCCCATCACATAGGACAAGACACAAATACATCTGCTCTCATAGCAGATCATCCATTAGCTGACAGGGAAATCTAATTGGTTATTCTTGGAAACACGCTGGCAACATTCCCTGCATTTAGAATGTTTTGTGCTTCATTGGATGCTGTCTAACTCTGGATGGTACATATATACACTGATCTGACTCCTCCCCATCTCCCTTCAAAGCAGCCATCACGAGGTGTCACTCACTCACTGTTCTTCGTGTTTAGTTTCACATATGTCAGGAGTTTGATGGCGCTTTGTTCAATAAAACCCTCAGTATTACACTGTGTCGACCAAGATTCTGTACTCAAGTATCTGGAGTGAGACTTAAATCCAACATTATATAAAATGTACAAATAGTGAAATGCAGGATGCACTCAGGGAAGAGCAACTCTTCCCTTTGGTTGATACCTCCCATTAAAGTTGCAAACCTTGCTGGTAAATACACCAGTGAATATTTTTTATTCTTCATGGAATGTTGGCAGAATGTAGGCCAGCATTTGTTCCCATCCCTAACTGCCCTTGAACTTGCTAGACCATTTCAAAGGGCAGTTATGAGTCATCCACATTGCCGTGGGTCTGGAGTCACATGTAGGTAAGGACGGCAGGTTTCCTTCCCTAAAAGGACAGTAGTGAACCAGATGGGTTTTTACAACAATCGGTGGTGGTGGTGTTCCCATTCACCTGCTGCCTTTGTACTTATAGGCGATGGAGGTTGAGGGTTTGGGAGGTGCTGTTGAGAAGTCTTGGCAAGTTGCTGCATGTCTAAGAGAAGGGGAAAAAACTGGGAATTTTACCCTAAAATTCGAGGCTATGAACAGGTTTTTTTATTCAGATTTATAAACTTTTGATTGCTAGGATTTAAAAATAAAAGTCCAATGTTAAAATATTGGAAATTAGTAACTCGGATGACAGAATTTAACTCTTAAAGTAGACTAACTTCTAAAACGCTTTACTGTAGTAAGGAAAAGGGCGAATTCATGGCCTGGTGGTTTGTGGGTAAATGCACGACATGCTGCAGTAACACATCATTCAAACCAGAGAATTCCAGGTTCAATTCTTTATCTAGAAATCAGTTGAGACATTACAATTACCCTCAGTGGCTCTGCGCTGAAAGAGAAGAAAAGTCACCCAAGGTTTCTGCTCCTGATCACTGGATCCTTACTAGAAAACAGATGGATAAGATTGGACTTGCTGTGAAGACCTGCATAGTTGAATAGGCTGCCAAGGTTCTCAGTCCATGCTAACAGCTGAAAAAAATGGGAACCTGGGTGAGGGCCATGTGGGCTACCTGAGGAACTGTAAAACCCAGCAAGAGTCAAAACCTCCAGAAGAGCGGAACAACTTTGGATGTATAACTGCAAAGGCTGGCTTACTTATGTCACGTGCATACATAAACATACACGCACGCAAACACATATGTGCACATATAAAGTTTCAGAAATCTGTACCCGTGAGCCCTGGGTTTTTCGTGCTCATAGTGTGGTCCTTTGTGAATTTCACTCTCTGGTGAGCCTCTACGCAGGCATCGCACAGCCACTCAGCGCACTCGACACAGAAGCTAGATGACACAGCATTGTCTTCACAGCTGGTACACACCTGGGGGGGGGGAACAATGGAAGAAAAAAAATCAGCAAACCGGTCAAAGTGCAATGACTTACTCTACTGGCAAACTTCCTTAATCCCACTCAAAGAATATGCTTCCTGCAGGCTGGTCTTTCAATTTTCAGAGTTGTTCCAGACTACAAGTGTACAAGGAAGGCCGCAAGAGTGATAGTGATAGGAGATTCGATAGTCAGGGAACAGACAGGCATTTTGTGGCCACAGACATGAATGCAGGATGGTGTGTTTCCTCCTTGGTACCAGGTCAAGGATGTCACTGAATGGTTGCAGAGCACCCTGAGTGGGGAGGATGAACAGCCAATAGTCATGGTCCATATTGGTACCAACGACATAGGTAGGAAGAGGGATGTGGTCCTGCAGAAAGAGTTTAGTGAGCTAGGTAAGAAATTAGCAAGCAGAACCTCAAAAGTAGTAATCGCTGGATTACTCCCAGTTTCACATGCAAGCGAGTATAGAATAGGGCAGATGAATGTGTGGCTGGAAAGATGGTACAGGAGGGAGGGCACTGGGACCAGTACAGGCCAGATGGGTTGCACCTGAACAGAGCTGGGGCAAATTTCCTTGCGGGGCAATTTGCTCACGCTAGAGGAGAGTTTAAACCAACTAGGCAGGGGTGTGGAACCAGGAGCTAATACAAGCGAGGAACACCAAGGTGCACAGAGAATTGGAAGAGACAGATAAAACTAGAGTAGGAAATAGCAAAGTACTAGGTGGAGTCAGAGCAAGAGCGTTGGACAGTACTACAGAAGGGTGCAGTTCCGTATTAGATTGGAGTGGACTGAGAAGAACTACAAAGAATGCAAAGACAGGATTACAATGCATGTGCGTAAACGCACAAAGTGTGGTGAATAAGTAAGTGGGAAGAAGTGTGGTGAGCTACAAGCACAAATAGCAGTATGAAAATATGATGTAGTGGCAATAATGGAAACGTGGCTTAAAAATGGCGAGGACTGAGCGCTTAATATACAAGGATAGAAAGTGTTCAGAAAAGATAGAGAAGAAAAAAAGGGAGGTGGGATGGCAGTACTGATTAGGGAGACATTGCAGTGCTGAAAAGGAAGTATCAATTGGGATAATTTTAAAGTAAAAGGGTAAGGAGGCGGAGGAATTCCTAAAACGTGTTCAGGAGAACTTCCTTGTCAGTTTGTTCTCAGCCCAACTAGAAAAGAGGCATTGCTGGATCTGGTGCTGGGAAATGAGGTGGGCCAAGTGGACCAAGTGGAAAAGTGATCATTGTATCACTTGAGTAAAAGTGATCATCATATCATAAGGTTTAGACTAGTAATGCAGATAAGCAAGGAACAAAATAAGGTAGAATATCTAGATTGGTAGAGGGCTAATTTCAATGCAATGAGAAGGGATCTAGCCAGGGTAGACTGGAACCAAAGACTGGCAGGAAGAGTTGTATTGGAACAATGGATTATCTTTAAGGAAGTGATCCTTCAGGTACAGGCTAGGAACATTCCAAAAAGGGTGAAAGGTAGGGGAACAAAGAATAGGACTCCTTGGTTGACAAGGGAGAAATTAATGGTGATGAAACAAAAAAGAGGGTCTATCAAGTGAGAACCAGGCCATATATAAGTCAACAGGGGAGGTGAAGAGGAGAATAAGACTGGCAAAAGAAGAATATGAAAACAGAATAACTAAAAACTAAATAACTAAAAGGGAATCCAAAGATCTTCTATTGGAATGTAAATAGTAAATGAGTAAGAGGAGGATTTGGGCCTATTAGAGACAGAGAGGGTAATATATGCTTAGAGGCGCAGGGCAAGTACTTAATGAATACTTTGTATCAGTGTTCACTAAGGAAATGTAGGCTGACAAAATATCAGTCGAAGCAGAGAGAGTAGAAGCAATGGATAGGATAAAAATTGAGAGGGGGGAGGTACTAAAAAGGTTGGCTATGCTTGGTCCGGATGGCTTGGCAACCTAGTTTGTTAAGGGAATTGGCGATGGAGATAGCAGAAGGAATTGCCACAATCTTTCAATCTTTCCTGGATACGGGGGAGGTGCCAGAGGATTGGAGAGTGGAATATGTGACACTCTTATTCATCAAAGGGTGTACGGACAGTCTTAGCAACTAGAGGCCAGTTAATTTAACATCAGTGGTGGGTAAGGTTTTAGAAACAATAATCAGGGAACCTGTAAGTGGACACTTAGAGAGGCTCGAGTTAATTAAGGATACCCAGCATGGACTTTTAAAAGGTAGATCATGCTTGACTAAACTAATTGAATTTTTTGATGACGTAACAGAGAAGGTTGATGAAAGGAATGCAGTGGATGTTGTTAATAAGGATTTTAAGAAAGCATTTCATAAGGTAACACATAAAAGGGTTAACAAAATTGAGGACCATGAAATAGGAGGGTCAGTGTCAGCTTGGATTTTAAAAAATTGACTTAAGGACAGAAAACAGTGAGTTGTAGTAAACGGTTGTTTTTCAGACTGGAGGATGGTAGACAGTGGTGTTGCCCAGGACACAGTGCTATAATATAACTGAATTGGATCTTGGAATACAGAGTAGAATCTCAAAATTTGATGACAATACCAAACTTGGAGGTGAGGCAAACAGTAAGATGATAGTGGTAGTTGGTGAGGGGATTGATAAAGTTCTTTGCAGCAAAGAACGAGAGTCTATAAGGCTGTGTTGCCTGCCCGGTTGGTGCCAGCGGTCGGGATAGCTGCTCAGGGCTAGAGAGGAACTTACAGTGGGAGGGGAGGATCCAGTCGTCGTGGTTCATGTAGGTACCAACGACATAGGCAGGACAAGGAAAGAGGTTCTGCATAGTCAGTATGAGGATCTAGGCACCAAATTAAGCAGAACCTCAAAGGTAATAATCTCTGGACTATTACCTGAGCCACATGCAAATTGGCAGAGAACAAATAGCAAAATGAATGCGCGGCTCAAAGACTGGTGTGGTAGAAGTGGGTTCTGGTTTGTGGGGCACTGGCACCAGTTCTGGGAAAAGTGGGGGCTGTACCGTTGGAAGGGTCTTCACCTGAACCATACTGGGACCGGTGTTCCAGCGAGCCACATAACTAGGGAAGTAGAGAGGGTTTTAAGTTAAATAGTGGGGGCAAGGGATCAAATTTGGGAAAATGTGGTATATCGAAGAGTAGAGACAAGGCAAGAGAGAAAGGTATAAACATATGAAATGATGAACAGACCGTGACAGAAAGGGACAGAGAGTACAAATCTAAGAGTAAACCAGCAGATAAGGCAAGAGGTTACAAAAATTAAAAAAAGGATAAAACTAAAGGCTCTGTATCTGAATGCACCTAGTATTTGAAACAAAACAGAAGAACTGATAGTGCAAATAGAAATAAATAAGTACGATCTGATAGTCATTACAGAGACATGGCTGAAGGATGACATAGATTGGGAACTGAATATTGAAAGGTATATGATATATAGGAAGTACAGGAAGGTAGAAAAAGGTGGAGGGGTGGCTCTGTTAATTAATGATGGTATTAGAGCAACAGAGAGGGATGACCTAAGTTCAGGCAACCAGGATGTAGAAGCAGTTTCGGTAGAGATGAGAAATCATAAAGGCAAGAAGTCACTTGTGTGAGTGGTGTACAGGCCCCCGAACAGTAACCACATGGCAGGACGGGGTACAAAGAAATAATGGGAGCTTGTCAGAAAGGTACAGCAATAATCATGGGGGATTTTAATCTACATATAGACTGGGAAAATCAGATAGGCAAAGGTAGCCTAGATGAGGAGTTCATAGAATGTTTTCAGGAAAGTTTCTGAGAACAGCACGTTCTGGAGCCAACCAGAGAGCAGGCTACACTAGACCTAGAATTGTACAACGAGATAGGATTAATTAATGACCTCATAGTGAAGGCACCCCTAGGCAGCAGCAATCATATGATTGAATTTTACATTCAGTTTGAGAGAAAGAAGAGTGGATCTAAGACTAGTATTTTAAGCTTAAATTAGGGCATTGATGAGTGCATGAAAGCACAGCTAACAAAAGTGAACTGGCAAAGTAGGTTAAGGGATAGGTCAATAGAGATGCAGTGGCCTACATGTGACTCCAGACCGACTGTAATGTGGTTGACTCTTAAATGCCTGCAGTGGGCAATTAGTTTTAGTTTTAGAGATACAGCACTGAAACAGGCCCTTCGGCCCACCGAGTCTGTGCCGACCATTAACCACCCATTTATACTAATCCTACACTAATCCCATATTCCTACCACATCCCCACCTGTCCCTATATTTCCCTACCACCTACCTATACTAGGGGCAATTTATAATGGCCAATTTACCTATCACCTGCAAGTCTTTTGGCTTGTGGGAGGAAACCGGAGCACCCGGAGAAAACCCACGCAGACACAGGGAGAACTTGCAAACTCCACACAGGCAGTACCCAGAATTGAACCCGGGTCGCTGGAGCTGTGAGGCTGCGTGCTAATTAGGGTTGGGCAATAAATGCTGGCCTAGCCAGCGACGCCCACATCCCATGAACTATTAAAAAAAAAATGCACCCCAGGTTCCTCTGTTCCTGCGTACTCTTTAGAACTGTGCCATTAAAGTATATATTGCCTCTCCCTATCCCTTCCTTTTCTAAAGGACATTAGTGAACCAGATAAGTTTTTACAACAATCAATAATGGTTTCATGGACCATTAGACTAGCTTTTAATTACAGATTTATAAATTGAATTCAAATTTCACCATCTGTGAAATGGGAAACATGAACTGTGGTAAAATTAGGCACTTCAGAGAAGTTATTTGTTACTTAAACTGAAATAGGTTCTTCAGGCGGCACAGTGGTTAGCACTGCAGCCTCACAGCTCCAGGGACCCGGGTTCGATTCTGGGCACTGCCTGTGTGGAGTTTGCAAGTTCTCCCTGTGTCTGCGTGGGTTTTCTCCGGGTGCTCCGGTTTCCTCCCACAAGCCAAAAGACTTGCAGGTTGGTAAGTAAATTGGCCATTATAAATTGTCACTAGTATAGGTAGGTGGTAGGGAAATATAGGGACAGATGGGGATGTTTGGTAGGAATATGGGATTAGTGTAGGATTAGTATAAATGGGTGGTTGCTGGTCGGCACAGACTCGGTGGGCCGAAGGGCCTGTTTCAGTGCTGTATCTCTAATCTAATCTAATCTTACTGTTGAAATTAAGTTTACAAACATGTCCCCCTGTTTTGCTTATGCAAGTTATCGTCTGGAACAGTTTCAGGATATGAAAAAACACACAAATATCTCCCCAAGCAGCACACCCAATCAGAACAAGTATAGTCAGCTTCCCATCAAACATGGAGCCACATGAACAACCTGTAACAGAAACCACATGCGTGCTTCCTGCTAAAACAGAGGAACTACACATACCCTGCCAAAGTCAAGTGTGGGGGGGGAAGGTTACTGCATCAAAATTCTTCACAGGTTACAATGGAGTTTCCAACAAGATTGGGGGGAAAAATGTTCCAGATAAGGAAGATCCAATGAACAAGTGTAAGAAAAAAAAGAAATCCCCATCAGTACGGCAAGTCTTTGCACTACCTACAGGTTACTGTGACACAGGGAGCTCTACAAGTTTCTCCATAAGACTGATTTCACTGAAGCTTCATGTGTCATAGGTTCTAACTGACCTGGAGAGCAAGCAGGAGACAAATAGAAATTACTGGAGCTGGCTCTATGCTGAAGCAAGTCTTCCATAATCATTCCTATATTTTCAGTGGCTTTGAGTACTCCCGTCCTCAGAACTTTCCTAATCACTGTTGTTCTGGTATTTACTAAAAGAAAGAAAATTTGCATTTCTATAGCACCTTTCATGATCGCAGGCAATCCCAAAGAGCTTTAAAGTCAATCAAGTATTTTTGAGGTGCAGTCACTGTCGCATTGTAGGAGCCAACCTCTGCAAAGCACGGTCCCACGAGCAGTAATGAGATAATGATCAGTTAATTTGTTTTAGTGTTATTGGTTGAAGGATAACTATCAGCCAGGACCCAAGAGGGTGGACGGGGCTTCAGTTTAACATCTCATCTGAAAGATGGCACAAGACAGCACTTTTTTTTTCTAAATCTACAGCATCGATGGTATGGCCAGCATTTATTGCCCATCCCCAAGAAAGGATGAAACTGGCCCCGGGGCAGCAGGATCTCTAACCATGAACTCTCTATTAAATTTGGAGGGTTGTAGGGAGGGTAGATGATCAGTTGTCTGCCACCATGCTTTGCACTGGTTCCTAGCTTGCGTTATGCTTGTGGAACTGGGTTCAAATAAACTTGAAGAAAAAGTTTCTTTTACGAGATCGCTGGATCTGTTCTTCATTCTTGTTCATATCAGTGTTGCAGCAGCTATGTTTGCACTCGATTCTCTCTCAACCAACGAAAGGAAACATTACCTTCAAGTCAAGGCTCCCTCTATTGGATAAGCAAGAGAACTCATAACCCTAACTTGCTCCACTCTCACCCAGGCTATGGCACTCAATACAGCCTATCTAGCTTGGCTGCAACTTCAGTTACCTGGAAGCAGCTATGCCTGATATTACAGACCATATAGCTCTTCCTTTGCCCCACCCAACACCAGGCAATTATGGCATCTTTGCTCACTCCACAACAGGCCAGCAGCTGGAGCTCCCACATGGGGAACAACCCTAACATGTACTCAAGATGTATTCTGGGAATACGCATGTCACAGAATCATACAGCACAGAAGGAGGCCATTCAACCCATCACACCTGTACTCTGCAAACTCTGAAATTATGTTCTGTATAACCAGAGTTCGGATCGTTTATGTATCAAAAAAGCAAGACCAAGTTCATTAGAGTATTAAACATAATCTTTGACTCCTGAGTTGACTATCAGTTATAAGCAGAGCAGAATAGCTACACCCAAATATATTAGAAAGTCAAATACTACTATATTAAAGCACATGAAAATATTTATTGTTTCATTAAGAAAACAGAGCCATTAACACAAATTATCTCAAAACAGGGTCACATTCCTGAGGTATCTATCAAAGATTTTGCTGCTTTAGCAAGATGGATAATAAGCTAAATACTGGTTTCTAGATTGTTTAAAGTAACCAATTTGTATTAAATAACATGAAAGAAATACCAATTAAAAATCTTAGTCACTGCTCTCATACAGAACAACTTGCATTTCTATAGCACCTTTAACATAGGAAAACATTGCAAGGAGTTTCACAGGAGCAATGTGCAGCCACCTTAACATAAGCAATCAACCTGTACATACAGGAAAGAGTTCAAGCTCGGTGTTCTGCAGTCTGACTGTAGAGGATGCCACTATGGCTCATTTTGAGAATGCCTCTTAATCCAGTATCACTCTCGCGTGTCTTGGATACTCCAGGGCTGATATCCCATTATTCTCTTCAGGTCCTGATCTCAAGTCATAGATTGGGTGAATTTCCCATAGCATGGCTCATGGCAAGTCAGTAACTGATCTTCCCTTTAACTCAACTCTGTGTCGCTATTTTTGCTGCCTCTTCTTCTACTGTCTTTCCTTCTCTTCTTTTCCCTGTCCCTTTCTCTTCTCCTTTGGTTGTCTTTTCTCCCTCCCTTTGTACAGTCCCCTCTGATGTCTTTGGATTCTTTCGCATGGGGGGAGGTGGTGGGTGCACTGGCAGGGAAGACAGCCTTTTCCTGTGGAATGAGTAGGGTTTTATACAGCACCATCATAACCTCCCTGGCTCTTATATTCTATGTCTCGGCTAATAAAGGCAAGTATCCCATTTGCCTTCCTAACCACCATATCTACCTTTGCTGCTGCCTTCAGTGATCTACGGACAAGTACACCAAGGTCCCTCTGGCCCTCTGTACTTCCTAGGGTCCTACCATCCATTGTATATTCCCTTGCCTTGTTAGTCCTCCCAAAGTGCATCACCTCACACTTCTCAGAATTAAATTCCATTTGCCATTGCTCCATCCATCTTACCAGCTCACCTATATCGTCCTGTAATCTCAAGCTTTCCTCCTCACTATTTACAACACCAATTTTCGTGTCATCTGCGAACTTACTGATCATACCTCCTATATTCACGTCTAAATCATTAATGTACACTACAAACAGCAAGGGTCCCAGCACTGATCCCTGTGGTACACCACTGGTCACAGGCTTCCACTCACAAAAACCCTCAACCATCACCCTCTGCCTCCTACCACCAAGCCAATTTTGGATCCAAATTGCCCTGGATCCCATGGACTCTTACCTTCTTAACCATTCTTCCATGCAGGACCTTATCAAAAGCCTTACTGAAGTCCATGTAGACTACATCAACTGCTTTACCTTCACCTACACATCCAGTCACCGCCCAAAAAATTCAATCAAGTTAGTTAGACATGATCTCCCCTGACAAAGCCATGCTGACTATCCCTGATTAATCCCTGCCTCTCCAAGTGGAGATTAATTCTGTCCTTCAGAACTGTTTCCAATAGTTTCCCAACCACTGATGTTAGACTCACTGGCCTGTAAATACCTGGTTTATCCCTGCTACCCTTCTTGAATAATGGTACCATATTTGCTGTCCTCCAATCCTCTGGTACCTCTCCTGTGGCCAGAGAGGATTTGAAAATTTGTGTCAGAGCCCCTGCTATCTCCTCCCTTGCCTCACATAACAACCTGGGATACATCTCAGCTAATACTTCCTCCCTTTCAATGCTAATTTGTTCAAGTATATCACAATCCTTCCCCCTGATCTCTACACCTACATCGTCCTTCTCCATAGTGAACACAAATGAAAAGCAATCATTTAAAACCTCATCTATGTCCTCTGGCTCCACACACAGATTGCCACTTTGGTCCCTAATGGGCCCTACTCTTTCCCTGGTTATCCTCTTGCCCTTATTATACTTACAAAATGCCTTAGGATTTTCCTTCATCTTGCCCGCTAGTGTTTTTTCATGTCCCCTCTTCGCTCTCCTAATTACTTTTTTTTTTAAGTACCCCCCAACACTTTCTACACTCCTCTGGTGCCTCCGCTGTTTTCAGCGCTCTGAATCTGCCATAAGCCTCTTTTTTTTTCCTGATCCAATTCTCTATATCGCTTGACATCTAGGGTTCCCTGGACTTGTTGGTCCTACTCTTCACCTTAACGGGTACATGTTGGCTCCGAACTCTCACTATTTCCTCTTTGAATGCCTCCCACTGATCTGATGTAGACGTTCCTACAAGTAGCCACTCCCAGTCCACTTTGGCAAGATCCTATTTTATCGTATTGAAATTGGCCTTCCCCCAGTTCAATACCTTTATTTCCAGTCCATCTTTGTCCTTTTCCATAACTACCTTAAATCTTACCGAGTTATGGTCACTCTCCCCAATATGCTCCCCCACTGACACTTCTACCACTTGTCCGGCTTCATTCCCTAGAATTAGGTCCAGTACTGCCCCTTCTCTTGTAGGACTTTGTACGTAATGGCTCAAAAAGCTCTCCTGTATGCATTTTAAGAATTCCGCCCCCTTTAAGCCTTTTGCACTAAGACTATCCCAGTTGATATTGGGGAAGTTGAAATCCCCTACTATTATTACCCTATTATTTTTACACCTGAGATTTGCCTACATATCTGTTCCTCTGTCTCTCCCTGACTGTTTGGAGGCCTGCAGTACACTCCCAGCCAAGTGATTGCCCCTTTTTGTTTTTACCCATATGGCCTCATTTGAGGAACTTCTAAGATATCATCCCTCCTTACTGCAGTAATTGACTCCTAGATCAACAGTGCAATGTCACCTCCTTTTTTACCCCCTCCCCTGTCTTGCCTGAAGATTCTATACCCTGGAATATTGAGCTGCCAGTCCTGCCCCTGTCTCAACCATGTCTCTGTGATAGCAATATCATAATCCCATGTGCTAATCAACGCCCTCAATTCATCTGCCTTACTAGTAAGACTCCTTGCATTAAAACAGATGCAATCCAGCCTTGCATTTTTCACTTGTGTCTTAACAGGTCTATATCTGCTCTGCCTTCCAGACTGACTCAGTTTCTCTTCTATATTTAACTGTGCATCACCCCCTACTGTACTTCCACTCTGTACCCCCTGCCAAATTAGTTTAAACTCCCCCTGCACATTTGAATGCTTTACATGCAGGGAGTCTGAGGTCTTGGTGATAACAAAGAAAGCTCTGAGGCGGCGTATAAGACCATCCAAGACAGAATTAAATTCAGGAAATTTGGTATATTATAAAAGCGAGGGTCACAGGGTACGGAAAGGACGGGGTAAGGTAATAGGTCGAGAAGGTAAGACAGTACTTATCAAACATGGCAATCGAACTGTTGAGGTTCATTCCTCACGATTAATCGAGATTAATTACAAAATCTTAGACTCTGAGCAGCTGATAGAAGTAAACGAGGCACCCTGTACCGCAAATGCTCAAGTGTTTTGTGATGAAGGTCCTGAGGAATAAAATACGGTAGATCAAGGGCTGGATAGCGGTGGCTTCATAATATTTATGGGTGAAAATGGAAAATGTTGTCCTTTAGCTTGGGAAGGTAAGAAAGTAAAAAAGGTTGTTAAAAGTACTTGAGCTGATGAAACATTGGTTCTTGTTGAGGTAGTGGATATGGGATTCTATTTGTCAAATATTTTACGTGAGATTCTATACAAGCGACATACTGAAGATAATATATCTGTTGAATGTTAGTTAGATAATCGTTCATTGTGGGATAATGTTCACTCTACGAAAAGCATGAGTGAGAAAAGATTAACGATTGACCTTACTGGCTTGAAACAAATGCTGGAGAGAAAGGAAATCTCTAAAATTAAATGGGTGGATACAAGTCATGAACTGACTGACTGTTTTACAAAAAGAAATGCTTGTACAATGAAATTGTTAGGGGTCCTAGTGGAGGGCTGTCTCGCAATCTAACTCCTTATACAGAATATGGAAGCTTTATTAATTTGTTTAAAAATTTTAGTTGTGCATATTAACTAATTTTTATTTAAAAAGAAGGGAATCTGTTAATTGTATATCAATTATGTTTAATTCTGTGCAGGTGGTGGGCATTAATTAGGGTTTCACGAGCACATATACAGACACTTATTGAAATTGTGTGGTTGAGTTTGGACGTGAATGCTTGTAATGTTTCACTCTGTAAATAAATGTAAGGTTGAGTAAAGATTGGCTCCAATACTATCATTCACGAACTGGCTTTCCGGAATCGAACAACTGATGACAGGCTAACTGATCTATAGTTCCCTGCCTTCTGTCTCCTTTTCTTGACTAGCAGTGTTACATTTGATAACTTCCTATCGGCTGGGATCATTCTAGAATCTAGGAAATTTTGGAAAATCATAACTAGCGCATTCGCCATCTCCCACAACTGCCAGGGCAGATATGATACTGACCAGATGAGAAGTAAAGCTGTTTTCTACACTGCCCATGGACCATTTCCAGGTCTGGAATATCTAGGGATACAGATGTAGGATTTTTTTTTGAAGTCCTTATAATCAACTACTTGCTTTGTCATCTGCAGGATGCACGTTTGTCTTAATTTCAGTCTGTACCGCAAACAACAACTACCATCCTAATCCAATGTTACGAGCACAGAGCTGCAGAGGGAAGTATTTTGCATTATTGCAACAGGCGGCGGCGGCACAAGTTGTGTGCTTGGAAGCTGGCGATAGAGGGAAACAATTAAAGTACACGCTACCTGGCTAACTTTCCTGTTCGAGTTGCTGTCCAATTCGCCAGTATCCCTCAGAAAGTAGTTCTCTATGATGTCCTTTGTATAACATTGCTGCCTGCAAACTGGGCAGCAAATGAGCCCTAGGGGGGAGAGACACACAGACAGAATTCAGCACAATACTTTTAAAATAGGATAGTTCAAACAGCAAACTCCGATTAATTTCTGGTCAGCATCACAAGGTCACATTTTCAAAGTTACAGACATTTAAAAAAAAAAAGACAGTTCAAACAAGGCACTGAAGCTGGATTTGCAGCAAAACCTTAGAAGCATCAAAACTTGTCATGTGCTTCAAAACAATTGAGTTTGGTTTAAATAAAAACAAAATACAGCAGATTCCGGAAATATGAAATAAAAACAAGAAATGCTGGAAATACTCAGCAGGTCTGGCAGCATCTGTGGAGAGAGAGGCAGAGTTAACTAGAGCTTTGTTTAAAGCTTCTCATTGGTTTCAAACAGAAGAGCTTCTCAAAGCTCTAAAAGTTCACATTCTCAAGCAGGGCTCATGAGAGGTCAAGTGGAAAGCCTGCAGGGCCCCTAAAAATGGTGGCATTTTTGGATCAGACTGATGCATCTTATTAAATAATGGCAGCATTTGCTGACAACACAACCATTAGATGGCACAGTACTCGCACACGCGCAAATGCAGGCTCTTCAACTAGAACGCCAGTGTCTGCGACGTTCAGGCAGCTGCCAGAATTAAAGATGGCGCTGCTCAATTTATCACAGGAAATGTTTATGGCTGGATCATTCTAGCAAACTAACCTTACTTAAGTTGGATGGAAGCCCAGTAATACGCTACTATGTAGTTATAGGATACTAACTGTAATCCTCAGATCCATTTAATATTCCAGTAATCCTATTAAATACAAAAGGAATTTTATGATTGAATTTCCATTGGAAGATAGTGAATTGGCACCCCGTTCGATGGAAAAGAAAATCAGGCAGAGTATGAAATGTGCTGCTAATTCGTTATTGTGATTTGTTTATATGACTGACCAGGACTGATTTCACCCAAACGCAGCTTCTAGCTCCCGCCCCCTTGGCAACTCGCTTCCTCCCCCTCCTCCCTACTGACCGCTACCCCTCCCCCACCCACCCCCCCCCCCCACCCCATGATTCGCCCAAAGAAGCAAGGTGTGTCACAAGGGGTAACGGGGCGACATAGGAACGAGTGGCCGAGTGGAGGGAAGCGGTGCGTCCTACAGCTAACGGCTGGAGAAGGGCAGGGAAGTGGGGAGCAAGCGGCCGGAGAATAGGGTGGTATGAAGAAAGGAACAATTGGCTAGGGGAGTGGAAGGGAGCATCAAGCGGCTGAGGGGAGGAAGCGTCAAGGCCTGGAGCAAGTTGCCAAGGGGTGAGAGCTCCAGCCTCAAAATCTCCCATTCAGCCACTTCCTCCAGCTGAGTGGGGGGCTGGATACCCGATGACGCTTTATCGCACATGTGCGAAGATGGACCAGGCGCGGATGCGCGATGACGTTGACGCTACGCAATGACATCTCGCGCATGCGCCACTTAGTCCTGGCAAGATGTAACTGCTATGTGCGCACTCTGTTGACATCAGTGGGCCGCTGAGTTGTCAGAAATCACTTTGTTAAATGATTACCATACATATCCCAAGTTTATATCCAGACATACAAGACAAAGTCTCCAAGAATAACACTCACTTCAACAAAGTTGAAAATAGCCCTTTAATCACTGTAACCAAAGGAGCCTTTCATCTAATTTTACACTTTTACTCCTCTTGTAATCAGTGTCTTAAATCAGTAATTGCACGAATTCCATTTTACGTTCTGTGGTAGGAAATGCTTCTGTTTTATTTGTATGATTCTGCATGCCCTGCTCACCCATCCCCCAAATTAAACTTTTTCCCTACCCGCTCCCGCTCCGGCACATGGAGCCAGCTGACAAACTGTACCAAGATTTCCACTGCTCTAAACAGCCACTGCGAGTTGACCTCAGGTACTCCTTTCATTAGGGAGTCCTTATGCTTCATCAAGATCAGGAATACCTTTGAGGATTATATGTAGAAATCTGCATCCAATTAGTCCTTAGCACTGGATATAGATATAGCAATGACGTACCCAGATTAGTTTCTATTCTGACTATTGGATAGATACTAAGCTTACGACTGGAGGGCGTTACCACATTTTCTGGTGAATAATATTTGAAAAGAAATTCAGAAATTTCAGGGGAAAACACTCTGTATTCAGTTAATATAACTAAATTCCATTTAGAAAGGGTAAAGTTGAGCCTCACTGGAGCACTAGCTGATATGATCCTGTTCTCACTTTGCAATAAGAGCTACACAAAACACAGTTTTTGAGACATTACAGTGGAGGCTAATTAAATACACCAAAAACCCTCAACTTTCAGGCTGCTGTTCTAGCCCCCCACGCAACACCAATGTGCCTCTTTGCATCCTTTAATTCGCTGAGGCCCATCTGAGCTGAATCTGATGGCATAAATTGCAGCCTGCACCAAATGTTCTTTCCTACAGGAAAAATACCTCTTCAGATGAGTTTCACCTCATGCAGGGATACTGCTTCATTTGCATTGTAGTAGAGCATCATCTATAAATATATTTAAAATCTTACACCTGTTTGCCCTACAGTACTTTATTCTTACTGACCACCTCCAGGCACTTACCCATTGTCTCTCGAGATAAGGAGGCCAAAGACAACTTTATTCTTGTTCTCGCACAGAAGTCAACTTTTATATCAATTCCTATGTCCATATTTATAGTCGAAGCCATTTTATGTAGAACTGTCACCATAGTTATATCCTCCAGCCAATGGCGGTGCTGGAGAGCCTCAGCATTACATCATCCAGTACCGCAGATAAATTCCGATGATCCAACTGATTCCAATTCTGTTTCTCAAAGTCCTGTAAGTTTTGCTATTTAACTACAATCAATACAAAATTAAATAAGGTCTGAATTAGGTCTGCATGCTCTGATTCAATCATCCCCTGCCCTCTAACCCTACTTCACTTGAAGATTACATTTGCTCTTTACACCCTTTGTGCAATGCCAAAAGTATTAGTATTAACTAGTTAATATTAACTAGAATCAACACAGCGTCAAACCTTTGAAAACACTGAAGCGCCCGGGGCATTTTAAACACATTGAAGGCCCTATATAAATTCAAGCAAAATCATCAAACCTTCCTACCATCACTGGGTCTTTCAAATCAGTCAATGGTTTGCTCTGTAACTGAAACAGAAACCCTTTCAGGGGAAATTTCAAACAGGAGTGGCCAGGAATGGATGTAAAAAGCACAGCACTATTATGTTGATCTCCCAGACCGAAAAAAACCCAGACGCTAAATTCACTGCAATACTCCCTAATTACAAATTAGGTTTCATGCAAAACATGCAAATTAATAAGTATATGTTACTTTTTTTTTTAATTCATTCATGGGATGTGGGCGACGCTGGCCAGGCCAGCATTTATTGCCCATCCCTAATTGTCCTTGAGAAGGTGGTGGTGAGCTGCCTTCTTGAACCGCTGCAGTCCATTTGGGGTAGGTATACCCACAGTGCTGTTAGGAAGGGAGTTCCAGGATTTTGACCCAGCGACACTGAAGGAACGGCGATATAGTTCCAAGTCAGGATGGTGAGTGACTTGGAGGGGAACTTGCAGGTGGTGGTGTTCCCATGTATTTGCTGCTCTTGTCCTTCTAGTTGGTAGAGGTCGCGGGTTTGGAAGGTGCTGTCTAAGGAGCTTTGGTGCATTGCTGCAGTGCATCTTGTAGATGGTACACAATGCTGCCACTGTGCGTCAGTGGTGGAGGGAGTGAACGTTTGTAGATGGGGTGCCAATCAAGCGGGCTGCTTTGTCCTGGATGGTGTCGAGCTTCTTGAGTGTTGTTGGAGCTGCACTCATCCAGGCAAGTGGAGAGTATTCCATCACACTTCTGACTTGTGCCTTGTAGATGGTGGACAGGTTTTGGGGAGTCAGGAGGTGAGTTACTCGCCTCAGGATTCCTAGCCTCTGACCTGCTCTTGTCGCCACGGTATTTATATGGCTACTCCAGTTCAGTTTCTGGTCAAGGGTAGACCTTAGGATCTTGATAGTGGGGGATTCAGCGATGGTAATGCCATTGAATGTCAAGGGGAGATGATCATTGCCTGGCATTTGTGTGCCGCAAATGTTACTTGCCACTTATCAGCCTAAGCCTGAATATTGTCCAGGTCTTGCTGCATTTCTACACGGACTGCTTCAGTATCTGAGGAATCACGAATGGTGCTGAACATTGTGCAATCATCAGCAAACATCCCCACTTCTGACCTTATGATTGAAGGAAGGTCAAAGATGAAGCAGCTGAAGATGGTTGGGCCTAGGACACTACCCTGAGGAACTCCTGCAGTGATGTCCTGGAGCTCAGATGATTGACCTCCAACAACCACAGCCATCTCCCTTTGCGCTAGATATGATTCCAGCCAGCAGAGGGTTTTCCCCCTGATTCCTATTGACCTCAATTTTGCTAGGACTCTTTGATGCCATACCCGGTCAAATGCTGCCTTGATGTCAAGGGCAGTCACTCTCACCTCACCTCTCACTTTCTTTTATGCAGTCTGTCTTTCTTCTCCCTCCCGTGTCTTAAATGTGGCCATGGACTGCCTGAATTGGATAACTCAGATTAAACACTGCAGCATGCAGACAGCATTCAAATCAGAGGAACAGGATAAATGGAGAGGAGGAAACCATTCAAACTGAACCAGGACATCTCTCAGCTAATACCCAATAAATAACCAGTGCAATGCAATCTTACAGGTAAAACCCAATACGATTCTGTGGGACATAGTATCTCCCAACATGTAGTGTTCAGTATCCAACACCGTGCAAGAGCACTTAAGATTCAATTTAAATATTTATACAGAATCCAAAATGGATGGACAGTTAGTATAATTAGGGGGCAAATTCTGTTATCAATTTTTTCTGGTAAATGTTACAAATGCAGTTAGTCCAAAAAGAATGCAGGGCTTACAATGCATATACCTAATGGTCAATCACTTGGCCCTGGCAACTAAGATATGAAACATACAAAAAATGGGACAAGAAAAGACCTACTGGTCAATCCAACAACATACTGGAGAGTATAGGTACAGTATGCATCTTAACCAGAGGCAACCCCTACCCTGAAGTATGGAAATCCCAAACGCTGCGTTCCTAGTCCTGATCTGGATTTAAGATACTGAAGCGCCTATTGCACCATTATCATCATAGAATGCAACTTTTGGGATTTCTCTAGTGTACGGCAGTCAGGACAGTGGAGATGATGGCAATCAGGGAATGTGGAAAAGGTAAATTTGGAGCAGCAGAAAAGAGTGGGAGAAGCTAGTGGGGGAATGTTAGAGGACAGATCCTACATTTACAGGTCTCTGTGGACAACCGTGCTACCTACCTTGGAGATGAACCTGGGAGGACTAAATAGGAGGCAAGTATAATCAATATGCAAGTTTAAGTAGATTAGAAGTACATTGGACAAGACAGAAATAACACTGCTGGGTGTTCCCACCGGGGGGTGGGGAGCAAAGTCCCACAAGCAGCAATGTGATCATGACTAGATCATCTGTTTTAGTGATATTAGTTGAGGGATAAATGTTGGCCAGGACATCGAGAATTCCCCTGCTCTTATTCAAAACACTGCCCTGGGACCTTTCAATTCCACCCAAACAGGTGGATGGAGCCTTAGTTTAACATCTCAACAGACAGTGCAGCAGTCCTTCGATGGGAGTATCAGCCTAGATTACGTGTTCAGGTTTCTAGCAGGTTATATCTATAATACTCATATTCCCTTATAAACACTGTGGGACCCAAGCCTAGAAAAAATATTCAATGAAGATATGCAAGCATCATGTCTCTACTTGACAGATTATGTAAAAGATATAGCTTAAATATTCACATATTTTTGCATATATAGCATATATATCTGCACAGAGGACCCTATAAACACTAACATATTCCAGTATCCACTCCTTTTTGTCGGAGAGGCAAATCCAGCTAACCAGTGCTACAAATGTAGAATATTTAGTGGTATGTAGGAACAGGATTAGGAGGTAAATAGCGAAGAAAAAAACTGCAGAGTTCTCAAGACACTGCTGGCAATGAGTGTCATCCCCAGGTATAAATTTGTTGACCTCAACAAACTCCTCGGGATACCCTTGTGGACTTGCATTTGAAAACCTAAGCTGTGCACAATCTCATAAAACCGAATCGTGTCACATGCAGATGTGTTTTCCAATAGGATTCAGAGCTGAGCTGAGTGATTTCTGGATTGCTTTGCATATCCAAATTGGGTTAGATCGGTTTGCATAATTTGTACCCTACACGTTTTTCAAGGATAGAACTTGAGTTAACAAGGAAGGGTTTCCTAATTAACTTGATATGCTGACTGACATCAAACAGAATAATTAATTGATGCCCTACAAACATCCAAATAGTTTATAAATACAGAACTTGCCAAATATCAGTTTATAAAGACTATTTGGGCTCCCATGATATTGCTGACAGACAAAAAACATCCTGCTCTTATTGCTACTGTGTCTGTTTCATCTCCTACTCTCTAATTCTGTGGGAGGCACAGTGGTTAGCACTGCAGCCTCACAGCTGCAGGGACCCAGGTTCAATTCTGGGGACTGCCTGTGCGGAGTTTGCAAGTTCTCCCTGTGACCGCGTGGGTTTTCGCTGGGTACTCCGGCTTCCTCCCACAGCCAAAGACTTGCAGGTGATAGGTAAATTGGCCATTGTAAATTGCCCCTAGTGCATGTAGGTGGTAGGGAATATGGGATTACTGTAGTGTTAGTATAAATGGGTGGTTGTTGGTCGGCACAGACTTGGTGGGCCGAAGGGCCTGTTTCAGTGCTGTATCTCTAAATAAAAGTAAAATAAAAAAAAGAATTCATTGTTATTTATAATTCACTCTTCCTCTCCCTGCCTTTCCCTTTCAGTTATTGCCATCAGTGATTCTTTCTCACTCTCTTTTGTGAAAGTCCTTCTCTGTCGTCGTCTCTTCTACGTGCCTCCTACCTTTTTCTCACACACACTTCGTTGTATTTCCTGTAATTATGTCTTGCTGTACATTTGACACTCTATACACCACTCACACTTAAGATTCGCAAGACTCAGCTGGCCAAAATCTCCCTATATCGGATCAATACTGATTAGCGATAATGAAATGCTCATTATCAAAAGTGGTTCGGCAGCACAAGTACTGGCCAAGCTAGTCGCATTCTGAAGGATATTGTGATCAGGCTAAAAAGATTTGCATTTATATAGATTCTTTCAAGACCACTGAACTTATTAAATTGCTTTATAGTCAATGAAAAAGGTTTGAAGTTTAGCCACTGTTCTAATGTAGAATATTTAGCTTGCGACAGGTGGTGATAAAACCAAGACCAGGGAAAAACCTACTTAACCTCATCCACAATCTACCCAACGCAGATGCATTTGATCACGACAGTATTAGTACGAGTGACGTCCACACAGTCTTTGTGGACATGAAGTTCAACCTTTACACTGAGGATACCCTCCATCGTGTTGTGTGGAACTACCACCGTGCTAAATGGGATTGATTCAGAACAGATCTAGCAGCTTAAAACTGGGCATCCATGACACACTGTGGGCCATCAGCAGCAGCAGAATTGTATTCCACCACAATCTGTAACCTCATGGCCTGGTATACCCCTCACTCCTCCATTACCATCAAGTGTGCAGATACAGCACGTAATTAGGAAAGATAACAGAATGTTACTGTTTATCACAAGGGGAATTGAATACAAAAGTTGGGAGGTTATGCTTCAGCTAGATAGGGCATTGGTGAGACCACATCTGGAGTACTGTGTACAGTACTGGTCTCCTTATTTAAGGAAGGATGTAAATGCATTGCAGGCAGTACAGAGAAGGTATACTAGACTAATACTTGGAATGGGTGGGCTGTCTTACGAGGAAAGATTGGACAGGCTAGGCTTGTATCCGCTGGAATTTAGAAGAATAAGAGGCGACTTGATTGAAACATATAAGATCCTGAGGGGTCTTGACAGGGTGGATGTGGAAAGGATGTTTCCCCTTGTGGGAGAATCTAGAACTAGGGGTCACTGTTTAAAAATAAGGGGTCGTCCATTTAAGACAGAGATGAGCAGAAATTTTTTCTCAGAGGATCGTGAGTCTTTGGAATTCTCTTCCTCAAAAGGCGGTAGAAGCAGAGTCTTTGAATATTTTTAAGGCAGAGATAGATAGATTTTTGATAAGCAAGGGGGTGGAAGGTTATCAGGAGTAGGTAGAAATGTGGAGTAATCAGTTCAGCCTGAACTTATTCAATGGCAGAGCAGGCTTGAAGGACCGAGTGGCCTACTCCCGCTCCTAATTCGTATGTTCGGGGTATGAGTCAAACCTGCACTGGTTTCTCCAGGTGTTCAATAGCTATGTTTCTGATATCCAATAGCTGCAAACTCTTTTCTTATGTGAACACAGCAAAGGATTTAAAGCTCTTCACTGTTAAACAGCATACTATAAAGTCATAATCTTCATGACTAAATCGAATCATCAAGGAAGAGGGAAATAGGGGTCAGTGAAATAATGCAACAGGAAAAACCCTAAACAGAAATTCAAAAAACAGAGAAATAGGTTCCCCCACCCCACTTCTCAATGTAGCTTGGACAGATAAACAGGTTTGTAAGCAAACTTAATATTTAGTTTATATAAAAAGGCTCGCAGCTGATTCAGCTTGGGTCAGAGGAAAAAGTACTCCAGTGTTTATCTGCTGCCTCGGGAAGGGAGAAAGTTGGTCAAGGTTTTTGCTCCTGAACGCTATCCAACATCATCCATTGGGAACACATGGAAATAATGGGCAACGGCAGGTTTCAGATCAGTGTTGATGGTGGAACAGCCCACCAATTACTATCACATTTGAAGAACACTGACTTGGGCTCGACACAACCTGTGGCATCATACCCAAGCACAGAACACCTGCTTAAGGAGAGGAAGGGACGGAACACTGATGGGGGGGGTGGGGGGAAGTCATGACTATCAGAACAAATAAGGGTTCCTTCATCTGTATGAAAGATGGGTAATAGTAACATCCTTAAAGCTGTGTATAAATGGGAAAGTCTAAAGTTGGAATGCAAACTAGCTAGCTATGCACAGCTTTTAATTGCTACAAACAGGCACACTGGAGGTGGTAATTAACCCAGCATCAGATTATTACACCTGCCTAACTGCACACTTCATTACACTTACACATCTGCTGCCTGTCGGAAAACTCAACTGCGGTGCAGGGGAAGGCAGGGTAAAGAAATTTCTGGGTGACTGAACATTAATTTTTAGTACAAAGAGAAATACATTACTTTAATACTTAGAACAACTTGAATTTACATAGCCTTCAACATAGAAAAATGCCTCAGAGTGCTCGACAGAGGTGGTAATCAAAAACAGACATGGAGCTGAAGAAAGCTATTCAGAAATGTGACCAACTGCTTGCTGAAACAGGCAGGTTTTAGGGAAGGGTTTATAGGAGAGGGAGCTGCATAGGCAGCAGTGTTTAAGGAGGGAGTTGAAGATCATGGAACTTACATATCTGAAGGCAGGCCCACTGATGATGAGGCTGAGGGTGGGAAGCTGGGATGTTCAAAAGGCCTGAGTCAGGAACGTAGGGAGGGATTGTAAGGGCTGGAGGATGTTAGAGATAGGGACAGATTTAAATAGCAGCACAGGATATAAATTGCAGAGGTCGGAGGACCAATACAGGTCAGAAGGACAGAGGGGTGTGCAGAGCAGTCTGCAGGATAGCATATGGCCAGACTTTGGAAGAGCTGAAGTTAATGTGCTACAAATGTTTCCACTTTTTTGTTAAATTTTGAAGATTTGTGTTTTAAAACTGAAAAGGAGGCCAGGGGTTATTTTTTATATAAAGGTCACAGAGGTTTGGATTATAAAGTTACTGGACAGCACCTGTCTTCAAATAATTACCCAGCAAGGGTTGTTTTTGACTTAGGGTAAGATGTTTACAAAGAAGTGACAGGTCAAGACTCATAGAGGTTAGGAGGCTTGATTCTTGTGACATTGGTTTAGGTTTTGCTTTTGACAGCAAGTTGGGATATGGACAATGGTTTGAAAAAACAGTTGGAGAAAACTTGCCAAGTGAGCAACACCCAGCTCAGTCTGTTCCAGCTCTTTGAAAAAGCCTGCCAGTTTTCCATCTCTTGAGAAGCAAATGTAAGAAACTACCTGAAACCCCTGGAAAGCTTGCCCAAACTGAACTTCAACGTCGCCTGTCAAGAACTGTCGAGGAAGATCCCAGTGACAGCTGTCTATATGTATTTGGGATGCCAAACCAGAAAATGACTTCTGACATCTTTTCATACCTTCTCTTTTTTTCTTCAAGCATTTGCAAGTATTTTTGGCCAATTTATAATGGGCAATTTACCTACCAACCTGCAAGTCTTTTAGCTGTGGGAGGAAACCGGAGCACCCGGAGGAAACCCACGCAGACACAGGGAGAACTTGCAAACTCCACACAGGCAGTACCCAGAATTGAACCCGGGTCGCTGGAGCTGTGAGGCTGCGGTGCTAACCACTGCGCCGCCCATAGAGCTCTAAAGAGTAAATCTCTTTTTTTGGTTTGTTTGTGTGTGTGTGCATATGAGGGGCTACAGTAAAAAGGGAACTTTTATATTTAAATCTGTGTGTTTATGCTTTGCTTCATTACTGGTTAAAATTTGTTTTATATTAAATTGAATTTCATTGTTTATTAAAGAAACCTGGTTCGTGTGTTTTGTTCTGGGATAAAAATAGAGTCGATGACTGACCATATCAGTAAGTGGGGAAAAAAATATATGTTGTGACATGTGGAGAAATAGAACTAGAACAAACAGTGCACTCCTCCTGCCTCCGTTGTAATAAATGGAACATGCAAAACTGACTTAAAGGGTATTAGAATAGTAGTCTGGAAATGACAACAGCTTGGATGACATAAAATAACATAACCAACTAGTTTATCAGCAATATTGGGCTAACTGTCTAGTCTATCACAGGACACCCACCAGTAGGACCTCTGTAAATCAAAAACTCTTGCGTAATGTTGTCAAGGCTCTGAATTATAATTGCGTTAACATTCCATTGCCAAATATGCTGGATCTCTGGATGGGATTGTCTTCTTCTACCCCTTCCCCATACCATCTTTTTGCTCATTAGAGTGAAGAAATCAATTTCCGGATTTATGCCAGAGTGGCTCAACTAGCCGAGGGCGTCTGCATAATTTGACTGGGAACCTGTGGTCTAAGTTTTTCAATCCTTATTGTACTTTTTTTGATAAACGCAAGCACCAATGTTCTACATCAGATCCTAAATGTTAAAATGATTAGGTTATAATCAATGAAACTCAAGCAGCCTATCAGAACATCAAATGCGGTAGATCCCTGCACTAAGGGCACATCAGTTCCCACTAAGGCAACCAGTAGAAATGCTTTTGTGTCTGGGGCTAAGCGCATTGCAGCATCGGCAACAGCCAAAACACTCAACAAACTGAAACTCTCAGCTAAAAGATCGGTATATTACTGTGCAAGATACTTAGTACACACTAACTAGGTTAAGGTGTTATTTCTGTGATGGTTTGTGGCTTTTAAGCATTGTAACGAATATCCATTCCAACAAACAGTGGCCACAATCCTCTAGCATTGAAGGCAAATACTGATACCCTTCCAACAGACTCATACGAGAGTGTGGATTCATACAGTGACAAATGGCAGGCTACAAGAACATAGAACTATATAATTGCAATGTTAGCAATGAAATATATTATTACAACCAGATGAGGAAGGGGTCTCAGGCTTCCCTCTCGCCACTTACCTGGTTTGACTGTAACAGGCTTTAACCTTTTAAAAACAGTGTCGTTAGCTTCACCTCAGTGAGTCTTTGCTCACTGTTTTCTAATTGTAATGGTAAAGGAACCAATCAGACAGGCTTCTTAGGTTTAAACAAGAAAGATGTAAGTTTATTAGCCTTACCACTAACTCAATTAAAGTTACTAAAAGTACGCGCAATAACTACGTTAACATGCATAAGCAATAAACACACACACACATACAGAGGAGGAGAAAGAATAAAGAGGGGGGGGGAGTTTGAAGTAGTAAATGGAATTCAGTTCCAGTCTTTGGTTTGGATGTACAGTCCTTGATTGGAGCTAAGTCTCACAGTTCTCGTTGGGGTCAAATGCACACTTTCAAACTTGTTTTGCTGGTAGCAGAAGGCTGAAGAAGTCCTCCTAAGCTGCTTCTGTGGGTCCCTGGAACTTTGCTGGAGAGAGAGAAAGGGGTGCTCTCTTCTTGAAGTTCAATTGCAGTCTGCCCCAAACCTTTCTATGAGGCACAATTCAATCAATTCCCAGATTGGCCAGCAGATTATTCATGTGACCAGCTCTTTGTTTGAAACAGCATCGCCTGCGAGGGTTGTTGATTCTTCAAAGCTCACTAGACACACTCGGTGGGGGGGTGGGTGTGGAGTGCTGGATCTGACACAATGGCTCTCAATGTCTTTTGATCATCACTATTGACAAAACCCATCTTGCTAATCGAATCAGGGAGCACTCCCATTGTCTCTCTATGCAACTGTCTCTCAGAATGCAAATGTGAAGCCATGTTTTCAGCCGTTCAGCTCCGTGGTCTTTTTACACAAGTTATGTTTAATGCCCAGTAAAAGTTCAAATAGTTTTCCATATGACAAAATTAATGTTTCCATTTGGCAGGTGTGTTTTGGTCACAATATTTTATTACAGTATCTCATAAAATTGTGTTGTCATGCACTCTTGGATCAGGCTAACTCTTTGGACATAAAGACACCATAAGTGACATCTATACAGGTGACCATAGAGTCATAGAGAGATACAGCACTGAAACAGGCCCTTCGGCCCATCGAGTCTATGCCGACCATCAACTACCCATTTATACTAATCCTACATTAATCCCATGTCCCCTATCACATCCCCACCTTCCAGAAGTAAGAAAATTGACATTTGTAAAGTCTGAGATAGACTGTCTGCTTTTTCCTGAAATGAAAATTATTTACAGTAGAAAGAAACTTAAAATGTCCAAAGCTAATTCAGGCCCAACAATTCAATCCATTCAAGTTGTAAATTTCTCAACACTTCAGCATTTCTGTCATCTCCAGACTCTAGTTCTACAATATCCTCCTTGATAGCCTTCTATCTTCTACCTGTCTAAAACTTATCCTGGCCCAGGGTCCTGATCTTGCTGACCTACATTGGTCCCCATTCCCAAATGAATTAAAAATCCTTATCCTGACCTTCAAATCTCTCCTGTCTTGACCTGATCTACTTCTGCCATTTCTTCCATCCTGCAGTCCCTTGTCTTCAGTTCTCCATCTCACTTTTTGTTCATTCCCCCACCCCCATTTACCTATCAGTGGCACAGCCTCCAACTGAATCAGCAGAAAGGGAATTCCCTCTCTAAACTCATTTCCACCTATAGATCCTTCTCAAACCTATCTTAATTAATTCTCCGAACCAGAACTCGCCATCCATTCCTTTATTGTTTGTTTTCCGCCGCCTCTTCGCTCATGTGCCTTAGGATGGTTTCTCTGTTAAAGGCACTACATAAAAGCAAATTAGAGATTACGTTCCACTCCCACCTAGGACTTCCTTTCAGCATTTACAAAAAACAATCCTAACACAGCATAATGGTCCCAAGTAAATAAAATTCAAAGAACCTTTGACTGAACGGCTCTGCTCTAAATCCATTATTCCAAGGGCAGCGTAATAAAACTGTGCCACAATGTTTACAATGAAGTAGGTTTACTGCAACCTTCCTCCGCAGGATGAGGGGCATCAAATGTAATAATGTGTGAAGGGGGGTGTGGGAGAGAAGTTGAATAGAGATCCAGTTGGCATTTTTGAAGACTTCACAGAAGCTTGGAATCAGTAGCGAAGCCACAGGAGCACTTCACCTACTCTGGTAGAATTAGTATGTGGTTTGGCAGACAGGGCAGGGCAAGACATACTACAAAAGCAAGTATTTCTGCAAATATAATATGACTTCTAAATTGTGCTTTAATCTGTAAATATCTGTAACATGTTCCAGGTGCTCTTTCTTCTCTCATAACCCTCAGGCCATGTAATAAAACCTATCATATTCTCATTACAGAATTCTTCATCCTTCATTACCCAGATCATTCGCCCTGGTTCCTATGTTGTTTGTGTTGTTATTAGGCCCCATGGGTAACTTGTGCAGCTTTAACCCTGCACAGATTGTCACATCACATTTGCGAAAACAGTATTTTTCAAACTTGGGAGCAACTCATTTGTGATGACTGAATAAGTCAAATTCTAAATTACCACCTGCAATTCCAGGAAGTTTGTTCATTTTTTGAGAGAAAGAGGAAAATCACATTCTGCGATTCTCCAGATTTTGTTTTAAAATTGCAAATCAGTGGCTTTGACTACAGTTCTGAATATAATTATACAATGAAGCAACTGTAACTAAAATTACAATTAAGCAGAGCATATGGAGCTACAGCATATTCATTCTTAGTATTCTGGAAATAAAATTAAATAATCTGAATTTTTTGTTTCAATCAAGTCCAACATCCCTAGGTCTCCTTCAGTCCCTCCTCTAGTGAGCACGCCATCATTCATCAAGGTGTCTCCCGTTTTCTTGCAATGTAACATATATACGTTGACATAGTTCTTCCCGCATACAAAAGCTAGATACTCTTACATAGTTCCTTTGCTGCATCAAATTTCACTGCCTCCCTCACCCACAGTTGAAGTATTCTTCTGCGCATGTTCATCTAAACTGTATTTTTTTTCAGAACCTAGGTCATTTATACTACAAGAGCACGTCAGAGGCTACGAATCCTGCGGCGAGTAACTCACCTCCTGACTCCCCAAAGCCTATCCACCATCTACAAGGCACAAGTCAGCAGTGTGATGGAATACTCTCCACTTGTCTGGATGGGTGCAGCTCCAACAACACTCAAGAAGCTCGACACTATCCAGGCAAAGCAACCTGCTTGATTGGCACCCCATCTACAAACATTCACTCCCTCCATCATTGACGCACAGTGGCAGCAGTGTGTACCATCTACAAGATGCATTGCAGCAATGCACCAAGGCTCCTTAGCCAGCACCTTCCAAACCTGCAACCTCTACCAACTCGAAGGACAAGGGCAGCAAATGCATGGGAACACCACTACCTAAATGTTCCCTTCCAAGTCACACACCATCCTGACTTGGAACTATATCACCGTTCCTTCACTGTCGTGGGTCAAAATCCTGGAACTCCCTTCCTAACAGCACTGTGGGTGTACCTACCTCACATGGACTGCAACAGTTCAAGAAGACAGCTCACCACCACCTTCTCAAGGACAATTAGGGAAGGGCAATAAATGCTGGCCTAGCCATGATGCCCACATCCCATGAATAAATTAAAATAAAATGCAAGTTAAAACAGCAGTTCCAAGATGAATTCCAGAAGCACTCAACTCAATACATCACCCCCCAAACGATCAGTGCACTTACTTGTATCTACAGCTTTTGATCTTACAGGCAATTCCTTACCTTCGTCCATGCATCACCATGGACACCCATTGTCTTAAGCATAGGTAGCAGCCTTTACTGCAGAACTTTATTAAAAATCTTTCTGTAAGTCTAGGGGAGCCACAAGCTATCGTGTACCATTGCCAACTGAGAAGTCACTTTTTCAAGAAGTTGCTCGCACAGGATCTCCCCCTTCTGAAGACATTTATTAGGATTGTTTCATACATTCTCCAGTTTCTTCCTGATGATTGACTCCATTACTTGTCACCTACTTTGCTAAGATTAATGGGCCTGCAGCTGGCTAAGTTTGTCTAGTGACTTTTTCTTTGGCTTGTTTCATTGAGGACCATTCTTTTCCTCAACTCCATGTACATACCATCTGTACCGGAGGATGTTTTTGTTCAGTTCGTCTTGGATCCATACCAAAAATGTCAAAATCATTAAACATACTTGTAGTACCTCCCATGACAAATTAGTGTGTTATTAATGTATTCTTTGGTGAATAATTCTAGGAACTAATCATTTTGTGCATTAACTATCTTCAGTTCAGTCTCATTCTCAACTCTGATTGCATCCTTATGGGATTGGATTTTTCCTCTACCAATAATCTTATTATATTACTGAATATCTATCTTTTTCTTTGCACATTTAACTAGATATTTAAGTAAGTTTACATGTGAAATATGTTTACCCTGGACTGTGTTTAAGGCATCTTCTAATACAATTGGTGCATAAGCTAAAACCGTGTCGCCGTACCACATCTGTGGCTAGTCAGCGATTTAACATAAGAAACAGGAGTAGGCCATACAGCCCCCTCAAGCCTGTTCTAGCATTCAATAAGATTATGGCGAACCTTCTACATCAACTCACGTTTATCACCCAGTCCCCAAATCTTTGATTCTTTGAAGAGTCCAAAAATCTATCTGTCTTGAATGAGCTCAATGACTGAACATTCACAGCCCTCTAGGGTAGAGAGTTCCAAAGATTCACAATACTCAATGAAGAAATTTCTCATCTCAGTCCTAAATGGTCAACTCCTAATTTTGAAACTATGACCCCCTACTTCTAGACTTTCCAGCCAGGGGAAACATCTACCCCGTCAAGCCCTCTAAGAATTTTATACATTTTAATGAGATCACCTCTCATTCTTCTAAAGTCCAAAGATAAAGGCCCATTCTACTCAATCTCTCTGCATAGGGACAACTCTTTCATCCCTGGAATTAAACTAGTGAAACTTCGCTGCACCCCGTCCAAGACAAGTATACCCTTCCTTAGGTAAGCAGACCCAAACTGTAAACAGCACTACAGGTGTGGCTTCATCAAAGCCCTGTCTAATTGCAGCAAGACTCTTACTCCAACCCCCTTAGAGTCCTCGAGTCATTTATGGCACAGAAATAAAGGCTCAGAATGTCTACTGGACAACACTTTTCGAGATGTAGCTCTGCAAGTGGTCTCGCCTCTGAATGCTGCTCTTCTACCAAGTAGATTGCTTTACCTCCTCTAGCAAAAGTGAAGCTTTAAAACCTTCACGTGCTCTTGCTGTACTCGAGGAAGCCTGATATTACTGAAAGTGTTACGCATTAAACACAGGGAATCCAAGAGTACAACTTTTTACAATAGCTGCAAGAATATCAATTTAATTTTAGCATGATGTTCTACTGTGTTGCCTTCCTCTACCACAAACTCAACTGACTATATGTTTTTGATCAAGTAATTCAACAGCTAGTTACTCATTTTACTTTTTGGTTTGTGAATGTCAAACTTATAATCCAGGATGAACTGGCATCTCTCCCAACTGAATAGGAAAAAATTTCCTCAAACAGGTCATCCAAGTCAAGATCATAAATGAAAGCCAGGACCAACTTATCTTCTCTTTCTGTAGCGTTGACCGTAATTCACATTTCCTCAGTAGCTTGAATTAAGAAATACCTTTCATCAAACTGCTCTGTTGCTGTTCACGGTATTGGATTTGCCTCAAGCTTGACTGCAGATATCACGATGATGAGTAATAAATCCAATAGGAAGTTCAGGAACAGTGAGAATGTGGAACTCACTACAAGGAGTAAATGAGGCAAATACCAGAGATGCATTTAAGGGGAAGCTGGATAAATACATGAGGGAGAAAGGAATAAAAGGATATGCTGATAGGGTTAGATGAAGATGGTTTGGAGGAGGTGCGTGTGGAGTATAAATGTTGTCATTGACCAGTTGAGCCGAGTGGCATTTTTTCAGTTCTTCAGGCTCTAGCCAGACTCCAAATGTGGCCAATGGCTTTTTGGCCACTCCTGATCTAATTAGTTCTGCTGAAAAGTGCATCAAGTAAGGACAGGTCCAGGCTCAGTTATGAATAACCTCACAACAGTTAATGTCTAGCTTCCGAACTGAAGAACGAACATTTTGTCAAGGCACTAAGAAGACTGCTGTTCATCAAATTGCACAAGTACGAACCAGGGGTTAACCTTGGATATGGTGGTGGTGCCAGAGGACTGGGGTTTGCAAAGGTTACACCCCTGTTTAAAAAGGGATAAATACGGCAGCTACAGGTCAGTCAACCTAGTGCCAGTTATGGAGAAACTTAGAGAGACAATAATCCAGGATAAAATTAATTGTCATTTGGAAAAGTATGGGCTAATAAATTAAAGTCAGCACGGATTTGTTTGACTAACTTGATCAATTTCTTTAATGAGGTAACGGAGAGAGTTGATGAGGGTAGTACGGTTAATGTATTGTATCAGGACTTTCAAAAGGCATCTGACAAAGTATAATAGACTTGCGAGCAAAATTAAAGCCCATGGGATTTGAGGGACAGTATGCAGCATGGATACAAAATTGACTAAGAAAAGAAAGCAGATAATAGTGGTGAACAGTTGTTTTTCAAATTGAAGAGTACTTTCCAGTTGTTTGTCCCAGGATATTTTGCTCTTTTTGATGTACATTAATGTCGTGGATTTGGCTATGTAGGGCACAATTTTAAAGTTTGCAAATGATACTAAACTCAGAAATGCAGTAAACAAGGAGGAGGATAGTAACACACTTCAGGAGGATTTAGACTGGCAAAACGGGCAGAAACATAGCAGATAAAACTTAACACAGAAAAATGTGAAGTGATACATTTTGGTAGGAAGAATGAGGAAAAATAATATGATCTAAACAGTACAACTTTAGGAACAAGACGACCTAGGAGTGTATGCGCACAAATCTTTGAAGGTCACACTGAGAAGGCTGTTAAAAAAAAGTGTTTGGAATCCTTGGCTTTATTAATAGAGGAATAGAATACAAAAGCAAGGAAGTTATGCTAATCTTGTAAAACAATAGCAAGGTCTCAGATGGAGTATTATGTTCCATTCTGGGCACCTCGCTTTAGGAAGGATGTCAAAGCCTTAGAGAGGATGAAGAGATATACAACAGTACTCAGGATGAAGGACAAAAACAAAATACTGCAGATATTAGAAATCTGAAATAACAACAGAAAATGCTGGAAAAACTCAGGAGGTCAGGCACCATCTGTAGAGAGAAACAGAGGTAACGTTTCGGGTCAATGACTTTTCATCAGAACTGGGAAAAGTCATCCATCTATTTCTCTACTCCCCTCACTCACTCTAACCTGTCTCCCTCTGTTCTCTCAAGTCCAACCCTAAGATTGTCATCAAACCTGTGCCAAGGGTGGTGCTGTTATTGTCTGGTGAACCAACCTGTACCTTGAAGAGGCCGAACGCCAACTCTCCAACACTTCCTCCTACCTCCTTCGAGACCACAATCACACCAAGCCATCATCTCCAGGACTGTCACTAACCTCATCTCCTCTGCAGAGCTTCCCTCCATGGCCTCCAACCTCATAGCCCCAAACAGACTGCTTCTCCTCTGGACTGCAATGGTAGACCCATCGTTTCAACCTGTTCCTACCCCACTGAACTGATTTCTTCCTATCTCAGCTCTATTTTTCTCCCCTTGACCAGTCTCTTCCTACCTAGATCTGTGACTCATCCAATGCCCTCCATCACTTTAACAGGTTCCAATTTCTTGACCCTAACCGTCTCCTCTTCACCAACTCGCTGCACCTCCAATACACCCCCCCCCCCCCCCCCCGCCAAAACCAGGGCTATCTTAGGGCTCTCCGCTTCTTCCTTTAATGGAGGCCCAATCAGTCCCCATCCACCAACACCCCCGTCTGACTGGCTGAACGTGTTCTCACATTGAACAACTTCTCCTTTAACTATCCTTGCTTCCTCCAAATAAAAGGTATGCTATGGGTACCCACATGGTTCTTAATTATGCCTGCTTTTTTGTAGAATATGTGGAACATTCTTTGTTCCAGACCTATCCGGGCCCCTTCCTCATTTCTTTTTCCTGTACATGGATGACTATATCGGTGCTGTTTCCCGCTCCGCCCTGAATTGGAAAATTTCTTCAACTTTGCTACCAGTTTCCACCGTTCTCTCACCTTTACATGGTCCGTCTCTGACTCTTCCCTACTCTTCCTTGTCTCCCTTTCTGGGATTAGGCTATCAACAAATATTCACTATAAGCCCAATGATTCCCAGAGCTACCTTGACCACACTTCCTCACACCCTGCTTCCGGTAAGAACTCCATTCCATTCTCCTGTTTCTCTGTCACATCTGTTCTGATGGTGCAACTTTCCATATCAGTACTTCTGACATGTTTTCCTTTTTCCTGAACCAAGGATTCCTCTCCATCGTGGTGGACAGGCCCTCGACCGTGTCCATTCTATTTCCCACACTTCTGCTCTCACCCCTTTCCCTCCCTCCCAGAACCATGATAGGGTTCCCCTTGTCCTCACCTTCCACCCCACCAGCCTCTGCATTCAACGGATCATCCTCTGCCATCTCCATCCAACAAATCTTGCCCTCCCCTCCCAGCAATCCAAAGGGATCGTTCCCTCTGCGACATCCTGGTACACTTCTCAATCATCCCCAACACCCCTTCCCCTTCCCACAGCAACTTTCCACGCAGACCAAATGCAGATTGGGTGACTGCTTTGCGGAATGCCTCCATTCGGTCCGCAAGCATGACCCCAAGCTTCTAGTTGACTGTCATTTTAATTTTTCACCTTGCTCTCACGCGGACCTCTGCCCTCGATTTCCAGCAGTGTTCTAACGAAGATCAACGTAAGCTTGAGGAACGAACGGCACCTCATCTTTCAATTAGGCACTTTACAGCCTTCCAGATTCAACAGAATTCAAAAATTTCAGATCATAATCTCTATCTCATTTTGTTTCCTTTTTCTTTGTATATTTCAGTTTTCTCTTGGTTTTGCTTTCGGGCAGCAGCTGTTCATCATTCTTCCATTCACACTTCCAGTGGACACAGCTTTTGTCTCATTGCCACTCCCTTTGGCCCTGCACCACCAGCTCTTTTGTCATGTAATCTCTTGTGTCTTCCACCCTATCACAGAACTTTTTTGTTCTTTTTTTCCCCACCCTCCCACCTTTCACTTAAAACCTATTACATTTTAACTTTTGCCAGTTCTGATTAAAGGTCATCGACCTGAAACTTTCACTCTGTTTCTCTCTGCCTGATCTGCAGAGTATTTCCAGCATATTCTGTAACTAGGCATGAAGAACATCAGTTATGTGGAGAAACTGGAGAAGTTTAGGTTGTTCTCCTTAGAGGAGGTTAAGAGGTGAGAAGATTTGATGGAGATGCTCAAAATCATGAATGGTTTTGATAAGAATAAATAAGGAGAAACTGTTTCCAGTGCTGGAATGCTCAGCAACCAGAGGATGTAGATTTAATGTGACTGGCAAAAGAACCACAGGTGAAACGAGAAAACTTCTTTTAAAAAAACACAGCAAGCTATTGTGATCTGGAAGCAGATTCAATGGTAACATTCAGAATTGGATAAATACTTGAAGGGAGAAAATTTACAGGGCTATGGGGAAAGAGCAGGGAAGTGGAATTAATTGGATAGTGATACCAAAGAACCGGCTCAGGCACGATGGGCTGAATGGTCCTCTTCTGTGCTGCATTATTCTATAAATGAGGCTTTGAACTAGCTACAAACTTCTGCCGCCGAAAAAGAAATACCCATGATCATATACCACAGGTCACAACGTAACATTTTGATTTTCTGGTCCATTCCATGAAATCCTAGTTATTCAGTAGCCCTCAGAACTAACCAACAGCCCTGCAAACATATTTGTTCTAAAGCCCTTGCCTTGACCTTTGCATCCTGCATAAAATGTTGTGATGTGCTCATATCTCATAGTCAATTTATAAGTAAATAATTCCAAGATGTCTCAGAACAATCTTGCATCTGTTTTTTTTTAAAAAGACAATTCCTCTTGCTTTCCCACTGAATAAAGTGCCCTTTATAGCAGGATACTCAAACAATTGTCCATGGGTCACCTGTTCCCTAAGTACCGACGATCCAGCCCCATGCAACTCACTCCTACAGGTATTTATTATTTCTTGTTGGTTTGTCCTGTTTAAATTGTGTGGGCCTGTAGGTTTGGGAAGCACTGCTGCATCAGTGGTAGATAAATCCTAAATCTCTGACCAACAAGATTCAGTACTTGACATACATGTCAATTTATGGGTACATGAACTTAAACATCTGTGTGGGCTCCAAGGTTCTAAACTCAAACCCATGTGGCCGATGACCAGGAAAAATTTGGATACCCTTGCTCTATAACACGATAGGATAGCAAACTAACTTTCCATCTCATTGTTACAGTAACTAACATGCACTACAGCAAACAATAGTCATGAACAACAGCCTACATACTACTACAAAACGCTAAGCAATCTTGTTTGTGTGCTTTGCTTTCTTCACTGAATATCATCCTTCCTTCCTGAAGACACTAACTCCTTGCCGGGGCATAGTTTACTTGCACCCTCAGTACTTGATTCAAGTGTCCATTATTCCAACTGTGCGCTGGCAAGCTAGCTGATCACAAGTAGCCCAATCCTGTACTCACCAGACATCCACTGAGGGGCACTGCGTACAGATCAGTCACAGGAAATCTGACCAACTTTCCCTAACTTGAGCGTCAAAATAAACTGTTGTATTCCTGGTTGAGGTCAGGTAACTCAGCACAGACCAGGCATTAAACCTGGCCTTCCTGGTCTTTATAGCTTAGCCACTCAACAGTTAAATGAACTGAGCCCTTGGGGAAAATCTCAACACTATGCTATCAAGACAGAAAAAATACACAAAATCTGCTGAGAACTTCCATAGTTTATAACTTTTTAGTGAAAATGTACCCCAACTACAGCTACTATGCAAGAATCCTACTTGCCTCTTAATTTCTTTCAGTCTAAAAACTAATTGCCTTAATTATGGATCACATTCTGGCTGAGTTCCCCCACTGGCACAGCAGTGAACACAACTTGTAACCAAGATATAAAGAACTGAAACTCCCAGGCCTGATTCTCAAACTGTGCAGAATTAGTTACTTTCAGCCAAGGTGGCAGTAGGGGGTAATACAATTTAACCTCAGTGCCCTGGATGGCAGCGGTGAGAAAAATCATCAGCCAGAGTTCCTGATTCTGGCTCTTGTCAGAAATTCCATGTGGGTCAACACCAGGTGAGAACAGAATTGCACTGGGCTGTAATGCTCCCCCACAAATGAACAGCCTGCCAACATTCACTGTCTAGGAACATAAATAAAACATTAGCTCCTAGGATGAGGTGAATGGATGACTGCCAAGTGTCGAACCCTGCACAGCTCAGGTGAGGAGAAAAAAAGCTGTTAAAAACGAGAACGTACAATATTGTTAAACTCATGGACTGGGCAGGAATTAAAAGCAGAATCCCATACACTACTGTTCCCCAGCATACTTTGTCACAGTCAACATAATAGTTGTAAACACCAGTTCTTCAAGACTGTGGTCTTATTTTAATTTGTTCTGGTGTGCAGTGCAAATTGGTTTCCTTGGTTACAGGACACATTATGACAGATTAACGTGCCATTTCTCTGCAGCTTCATGCATCATTGATGTAAGACGACACTCAGTGGGCTCAGAGAAGCCTGGAACTTTTATTTCCCAGCAGATGGTTTCGCCATTCCCACATCTTAGATAAAATTAGTCAGTTTCTTTTTTTTCTTTCATGGGATGTGGGCGCTGCTGGCAAGGCCAGCATTTGTTGCCCACCCCTAATTGCCTTTGACAACTGAGTGGCTTGCTAGGCCATTTCAGAGAGCAGTTAAGAGTCAACCACATTGCTGTGTGTCTGGAATTACATGCAGGCCAGACCAGGTAAGGACAGCAGATTTCCTTCCATAAAGGACATTAGTGAACCAGATCAGTTTTTATGACAATCGATGCTAGTTTCATGGCACCATTACTGAGACTAGGTTTCAATTCCAGATATTTAATAGAATTTTAATTAATTGAATTTAAATTTCACCAGCTGCTGTGGTGGAACCTGAAACCCTGTCTCTGGACCATTAGCCTGGGCGTCTGGATTACTAGTTCAGTGACATTACCACTACCCTATCTTTTCAATAAAGACATTTATTTAATCTGTGTTGACTGTCTCCTAGCTCTGGCTTTCATTTGCTCACAGGACACAGATGACTCTGGCAGGGCTGCGTCTATTGTCCATCCCTAGCAGCACTGATGATGTGGTGGCAGACCTTCTCCTTGAACTGCTGTGCTGACAGTATCCGCACGATGGTGATAGGTAGGGAATTCCAGGATATTGACATAACGATGCTGAAGCAGGGTGGTATATGGCCAAGTCAGAATGGTACAGGATTTGGGAGGGCAATTTGAAGGTTATGCTGTTCACATAACATTCCTGTTCTTATCCTTCTTGGTGTGGTATAGGTTGAGGGGCTGGGAGGTTCTACCAAGGGAAGCTTGGCAAACTGCTGTAGTGTATGCTCTAGAGTCTAGACAGCACATACTGCAGCCTCAGAACTCCTGTGGAGGAGGCAGGTATACACTGAGTTCCCTCTGATCAAGTGGACTGCTTTGCATTGCATGGTGTCAAGCCTCCTGAGTTTGTTGCAACTGCACTGATCCAGGCAAATTCTGACTCAAGCCTTGTACATGGTGACAAGGCATGAATCGGTCACTTATTACACAATGCCTCCATGCTGCTCTTGTCGTCAGTGCTAAAATAGTTGGCCCTGTTAAACATTTGGTCAGTAGCACCCTCGATGTTGACAGTTGGGGTCTTCTAATGGTGGTGCCACTCATTGAATGTCAGGACAAGATAGTTTGGGCTTGTTCATTTTGAAGATGCTCAGAGCCTGACAGTTATGAGTTACGTGACGCTTTTTAGTCGAAGCCTGAATGTTGCCCAGGTGGTGCTGTATGCTGGCACGGACTGCTCTATTAAGAAATAGGAAATCTGGCTCAGAAAAAAAATGTAGTGTCATTGGCTACTAATGGCCTGGGAAAGGCAACTTCCATTTCTTGTAAATTCTTCTCAAAATGACCGTTAAAAAAAAATGCAACACAGAAAATTCCTAGCTTTAATCCTTCAAGTCGTCTAAAATGGGTGGCAGCAGGGTGTTTCAGGTGACTTCAGCATCAGAGGCTCAGTGATGCAGAAAGGAGCCAGATTTCCTATTTCTGATTACTGTTCAGCACTTGCTGCAGCAGTGTGTACGTATGAACAGGGGAGAGAATTGGGCTTAGCTATACTGGGCCAGGATAGAACCATTTGCTGATGCACACTGCCCAAACTCCTCATGAAGAAATGCCACTTGTGTGAAGTGTCATTGAACCTTCAATGCTCAACAAACAGCAGCATTACAAGCATTGTATTCAGGAAATGTGAATTAAGGGAAGGATTCCAAGATCAAGGTAAAGGCAGTAGGAAGAAAACTGTTAGTTATCGGATTTCAATACCTACACTCACAATACACTATAAGAACATATTTGGAAGAGTACATTATAAAGCCTTCGAGACTGTTTCACCATTTAATGAGATCATAACTGATCTTTGACCTCAATTCCACTTTCCTGCCTAATCCCCATATCCCTTGATTTCCTTAGAGTCCAAAAATCTATTGATCTCAACCTTGAATATACTCAACAACTGAGCATTCATAGCCCTCTGGGTTACAGAATTCCAAAGATTCACAATCCCTCAGTGAAGGAATTTCTTTTCAGCTCAGTCCTAAATGACTGCCCTCTGGCCTTGAGACTACAACCCCTAGTTCGAGATTCTCCAGCCAGGGGAAACAGCCTCTTAGCATCTACCCTGTCAAGCCCCCTCAGAATCAGAGATCACCTCTCATTTATCTAAATTCCAGGGAATATAGGCCCATTCTACTCAATCTCCCGTCATAGGACAACCCTCTCATCCCAGGAATCAATCTAGTGAAACTTTGTTGAACCCCCTCTACGTATTTCATTCCTTAGATACGGAGACCAAAAATATGTGCAGCAATCCAGGTGTGGTCTCACCAAAGGTCTGTACAGTTGCAGCAAGGCACGATAGAAGACAAATATTTATCAGTTGTAAATGTAGGGGGTTTTTTTAAAAAAAAAATTTTAACCACTGGTCCAAAATCAAACATGCTCAACATCAATATGATCATGAAGCTTAATGGATTGACAAAAATAAAACAGAGAAAAAAAAATCTCACTTAGGCCCAGACACTCTAATGCCATACCAATATATACCTTGTGTGAATTCAAATTACTCCACCACAACCACCAGCGACAGACCTATAATTCTGCTATTCACTGCTACTTCAACCTCGTGTTGTGTAATGCAAAGCACTCTTTTCAGAAATAATACAAGTTTCCAATGCCAGAATTCTGCAACTGCAGCAAGGGGTTAGCGAGTTCATTTATGTATAATTTACTCCCAAGCTCCAACTTCTAGATCAAAACAAGTTGTTACTCAATATTTCAAAGTTATTGCACAAGATTGCCATTTTCACAAACCAATTATCAGCTAATTACAGGAAAACAGTGGTATAACGTCCAAGAGCCAGAGCACCACATTCATAGTTGGAGAGTTGAAAGTTCTCTAGCAAAATACATACTTGGAAGACAAACTCGGTCCAGAGTACACTCAAGCATCTAAACCTCTTGGTTAGGTTATAGCCTTGTAATCCCATTTAACCACTCACTACATTTTGTAGAGCAATGGAAATTCACCTATGAAGAGTGTGTTTTAGACCAAAAATCTGCAACAGCAAAACCAAATAGCAGCATGAAATGGAGAGATGCTATCTTTTATGTTCACTTTAGATTACATCCAGGTCAGACTGCAGCAGGATGGGATAGATTGAACTCTACTCCCACAATTGAAGCTTTTAGGAAGCGTGCATTATGCTAATTAGACTGACGCATTTTTAAATTAGGTTAATTAGAAGACATACATTCTTGAAGGCCTCAAGTTTTATCCTCGAGAAACTTGGGAATATATATTAATTATACTATTAGGACTGAACTTCAAGATGGCTCCTGGGCTGGAAGCTCCCTAGGAAGCTCCCTTGCTGTTCAACTCTATCCATGGCCATCTGCTCCCATCCCTAACGTTTTCTCCCCCAATCTGCCCTCTTAAACTGTTTAAATTCCCCTGGCTCTTTAAATCAGTTCATTTTAGCCCTATCTAAAAGTTAACAGTTAGTTTAGTGTATGTTACCTGGGCCCACTGCCCTCCCCCAGCCACACCTGCTCTTTGTTTTCTCAATGAAATTGATCCGGATGAAACTGACGAGAACAGCTGCCGATACTTTAATCTCCGACCCTGCTGTCTTCACAGTCCAGAGTGTCTGCAGCCACGGCATGCGGTAAGTCCATTGAGGTGAAGAAGGAGCTGCGGGACCCGAGAGAAGTCCTGTGAAAAGGTGCCCCGAACACCCAAAACATCCACGAACGGCCCCCCCGGCCGCAACTTCAAAGCGCCCGCGGGAGATGGCTCGGAGAGCATCTGCAGCGCACTGTCGGCAATGCTGCATGCCTTTATTTAAACCACTGCAAAAAAAAACCCTTAGCAAATGTAACCACCTCTAAGTCTGCCAAATGATGCTTCACCTCCCGAAGGACGTAGATGAGCTTTCCGGACGTCGATGGTGGGCACTGAGGAAATGGCTTATTACCTGCACCAGATTCCACCCCCCCTCCCCCCCCTTTACCCCCCTTCCACCCCCCCCCACCCCGTCCCCTTCCCTGCTCCACCCTCTCAGCTCACCCCCTCACAACCCCGTCCCAGCCCGCCCCCCCCCGCACCATCTTCACCCCGCACCCCCTTCCCCTGCACCCCCCCCCCACCCCCTCCCTCTACCCCTCCCCCTTGCATCCCCTCCTCCCACCGGCACCATCCTACACCTGTGTAGGGGCCCCAACAACCCCACTGCCTTGTGGGCGTCTCGGGAGAGACCAAGGCTAAGGGAGTAAACCCTAACAGAAAATCCGGAGCGGAACCCCGTAGGCGGTCATGTGTCACCTTTGGCATGTTTCCGGCAGTTCCTGCAGCCATACTGGTGCCAAACGTCGTGTCCTGCACTCCTTTGGACCCCACCAGAAAGGCCGAGAGGGGGGTTTTGACGACTGGGCAACTCTCAACCTCCATAAATTTGCCCAGGCATGCGCCATGGAGAGGTCACTCCATAGTTGCCTCACAGCGACTGAAACAACACGGAAGGCAGCAGTTACGGGTTATAAGTCCAGATAAATTGGCGTAGAAACTGGGTGCCACGGGTTGCCTTTGTCGGTGGGAGAGGTCATTGCACCTCACTGGACAGCTACCGCCCGCCTCAAACCGGGCAGCCCCCGGTCAATAAGGTTCTGTCCCGCCACAGTCTGCCTGCTTCAATGGGTGCTTGGAGCTCAGGGTCATTGCCCGAAAGGTGGACTGATACACCGCACCAAACAACATGAAAAAAGGAAAGAAGGTACCAGCCCTTCGCTTTGCAAGCTGGAACGTCAGAACTATGTGTCCTGGCCTGTCGGAAGACCTTACACAAATCAACGATTCTCGGAAGACCGCCATCATTAACAACGAGCTCAGTAGACTCAATGTGGACATTGCAGCACTTCAGGAGACTCGCCTCCCCGCGAGTGGCTCTCTAGCAGAGCAAGACTACACCTTCTTCTGGCAGGGCAGGGATCCTGAAGAACCAAGACAGCATGGAGTGGGCTTCGCCATCAGAAACTCCTTGCTCAGCATGATAGAGCCTCCCTCAAATGGCTCGGAACGCATACTGTCCATCCGACTGCTCACCACCTCTGGTCCAGTACACCTACTCAGCATCTATGCTCCAACACTCTGTTCCGCACCTGAAGCTAAAGACCAGTTCTATGAACAACTCCATAACATCATTAGCAGCATCCCCAACACCGAACACCTATTCCTGCTGGGGGACTTTAATGCCAGGGTTGGGGCCGACCATGACTCATGGCCCTCCTGCCTTGGGCGCTATGGCGTTGGAAGGATGAATGAGAACGGGCAGAGACTGCTTGAGTTGTGTACCTATCATAACCTCTGCATCACCAACTCGTTCTTTCACACTAAACCCTGTCACCAGGTTTCATGGAGGCACCCAAGATCACGTCGTTGGCACCAGCTAGACCTCATTGTCACAAGGCGAGCCGCCTTAAACAGTGTTCAAATCACACGCAGCTTCCACAGTGCGGACTGCGACACCGACCACTCCCTGGTGTGCAGCAAGGTTAGACTCAGACCAAAGAAGTTGCATCATTCCAAGCAGAAGGGCCACCCGCGCATCAACACGAGCAGAATTTCTCACCCACAGCTGTTACAAAAATTTCTAAATTCACTTGTAACAGCCCTTCAAAACACTCCCACAGGGGATGCTGAGACCAAGTGGGCCCACATCAGAGACGCCATCTATGAGTCAGCTTTGACCACCTACGGCAAAAGTGCGAAGAGAAATGCAGACTGGTTTCAATCTCATAATGAAGAGCTGGAACCTGTCATAGCCGCTAAGCGCATTGCACTTTTGAACTACAAGAAAGCCCCCAGCGATTTAACATCCGCAGCACTTAAAGCAGCCAGAAGTACTGCACAAAGAACAGCTAGGCGTTGCGCAAACGACTACTGGCAACACCTATGCAGTCATATTCAGCTGGCCTCAGACACTGGAAACATCAGAGGAATGTATGATGGCATGAAGAGAGCTCTTGGGCCAACCATCAAGAAGATCACCCCCCTCAAATCTAAATCGGGGGACATAATCACTGACCAACGCAAACAGATGGACCGCTGGGTTGAGCACTACCTAGAACTGTACTCCAGGGAGAATGCTGTCACTGAGACTGCCCTCAATGCAGCCCAGCCTCTACCAGTCATGGATGAGCTGGACATACAGCCAACCAAATCGGAACTCAGTGATGCCATTGATTCCCTAGCCAGCGGAAAAGCCCCTGGGAAGGACAGCATTACCCCTGAAATAATCAAGAGTGCCAAGCCTGCTATACTCTCAGCACTACATGAACTGCTATGCCTGTGCTGGGACGAGGGAGCAGTACCCCAGGACATGCGCGATGCCAACATCATCACCCTCTATAAAAACAAAGGTGACCGCGGTGACTGCAACAACTACCGTGGAATCTCCCTGCTCAGCATAGTGGGGAAAGTCTTTGCTCGAGTCGCTCTGAACAGGCTCCAGAAGCTGGCCGAGCGCGTCTACCCTGAGGCACAGTGTGGCTTTCGTGCAGAGAGATCGACTATTGACATGCTGTTCTCCCTTCGTCAGATACAGGAGAAATGCCGTGAACAACAGATGCCCCTCTACATTGCTTTCATTGATCTCACCAAAGCCTTTGACCTCGTCAGCAGACGTGGTCTCTTCAGACTACTAGAAAAGATCGGATGTCCACCAAAGCTACTAAGTATCATCACCTCATTCCATGACAATATGAAAGGCACAATTCAACATGGTGGCTCCTCATCAGAGCCCTTTCCTATCCTGAGTGGTGTGAAACAGGGCTGTGTTCTCGCACCCACACTTTTTGGGATTTTCTTCTCCCTGCTGCTTTCACATGCGTTCAAATCCTCTGAAGAAGGAATTTTCCTCCACACAAGATCAGGGGGCAGGTTGTTCAACCTTGCCCGTCTAAGAGCGAAGTCCAAAGTACGGAAAGTCCTCATCAGAGAACTCCTCTTTGCTGACGATGCTGCTTTAACATCTCACACTGAAGAATGCCTGCAGAGTCTCATCGACAGGTTTGCGTCTGCCTGCAATGAATTTGGCCTAACCATCAGCCTCAAGAAAACGAACATCATGGGGCAGGATGTCAGAAATGCTCCATCCATCAATATTGGCGACCACGCTCTGGAAGTGGTTCAAGAGTTCACCTACCTAGGCTCAACTATCACCAGTAACCTGTCTCTAGATGCAGAAATCAACAAGCGCATGGGTAAGGCTTCCACTGCTATGTTCAGACTGGCCAAGAGAGTGTGGGAAAATGGCGCACTGACACGGAACACAAAAGTCCGAGTGTATCAGGCCTGTGTCCTCAGTACCTTGCTCTACGGCAGCGAGGCCTGGACAACGTATGCCAGCCAAGAGCGACGTCTCAATTCATTCCATCTTCGCTGCCTTCGGAGAATACTTGGCATCAGGTGGCAGGACTATATCTCCAACACAGAAGTCCTTGAAGCGGCCAACATCCCCAGCTTATACACACTACTGAGTCAGCGGCGCTTGAGATGGCTTGGCCATGTGAGCCGCATGGAAGATGGCAGGATCCCCAAAGACACATTGTACAGCGAGCTCGCCACTGGTATCAGACCCACCGGCCGTCCATGTCTCCGTTATAAAGACGTCTGCAAACGCGACATGAAATCGTGTGACATTGATCACAAGTCGTGGGAGTCAGTTGCCAGCATTCGCCAGAGCTGGCGGGCAGCCATAAAGACAGGGCTAAATTGTGGCGAGTCGAAGAGACTTAGTAGTTGGCAGGAAAAAAGACAGAGGCGCAAGGGGAGAGCCAACTGTGCAACAGCCCCAACAAACAAATTTCTCTGCAGCACCTGTGGAAGAGCCTGTCACTCCAGAATTGGCCTTTATAGCCACTCCAGGCGCTGCTTCACAAACCACTGACCACCTCCAGGCGCGTATCCATTGTCTCTCGAGATAAGGAGGCCCAAAAGAAAGAAAGAAAGGACTGAACTATGAATATCATATGCTAATTTTACATAATTGCATAAGCAAATGAGGTTACAATTATACTTTCCGCTATGCTCTACAAAACTTGAAAGCATAATGTTCTACCGGGGAGCAACAGTAATTATGATAATTAGATTTATTTACATATGCTCCATACTTATAGTTTGTTATTCAGGGTGTTTTTCTAATTAACCTCAGTTATATTCCTGCTTATAAAAGTACCTTGCAGTATCATAGAATATGAGCACTCTCAGTCATTTCAATGTAATATCCCTGTAATGTGGGTTATTCACTTATAGTTGGAAAAAAATCTCAACATGGTACCGAAATTCAACTTATTTCAAGAAATAGACAAGTGGGGAGCTCAAATCACAGAATCTAAAGAACATAAAAATTAGCAGACTATACTGCCCGTTGAGCCTGCTCCGCCATTCAATATGATCATGGGCTTAAACTCCACTTTGCAACGCGCTCCCCATATCCCTCAGTTCACTGAAATCAAAAATCTGTCCATTACAGCCTTAAATGCATCAACAATGGAGCATCCACTACGCTCAGAGGTAAAGAAATACACAGATTCAGAACACTTTGAGTGAAGAAACTTCTCATCCCAGTTCTAAATGATCACCCACTCATCTTGAGGCTGTGCCCCCATGTTTTATATTCCTCAGCCAGAGGAAAAAATGTTTCAGTGTCTACCCTATCAAGCCCCTTCAGAATCTTCTAAGTTTCAATGTTTCAACCTCTCATTCTTCTAAACTCCAGAGAATATAGGCCCAATTTACTCCTCTCTTCATAGGAGAACCCTCTCATCCCAGGGATCAATCAAGTGAACCTTTACTGAAATAAAAACAAGAAATGCTGGAACCACTCAGCAGGTCTGGCAGCATCTGTGAAAAGAGAAGCAGAGTTAACGTTTCAGGTCAGTGACCCATCATCGGAACATCATCTGAACCTTTACTGTACTGCCTCCACTGCAAGTATATCCTTCCTTAAATGTAGAGACCAAAACTGCACACAGTATTCCAGGCGTGGTCTCACCAAAGCCCTGTACAATTTGTAGTAAGACTTCTTTATTCTTGTACTGAATCCACTTGCAATAAAGGGGAACATGCCATATGCTTTCCTAATTGCTTGATGTACCTGCAAGCAAACTTGCTGTGTTCTCTGTACAAATACACCCAAGTCTCTCTGAGCATCAACATTTACAAGTTTCACGCTTTTTAAAGAATATTCTGCTCTTCTATTCTCATGAGCAAAGTGAATAACTTCGCACTTGCCCACATTACACTCCATCTGTCACCTTGCTGCCCGCTTCCTTAACTTGTCTATATCTCTTTGCAGCCGCTGTGTCCTCCTCACAGCTTACATTTCTTTGCATCATCAGCAAACTTAGATACATTACTCTCCGTCTCTTCAAGTAAGTCATTAATATAGATTGTAAACAGCTAAGGCCACAGCAATGATCCTTGTGGCACTCCACTGGTCACAGTCTGCCAACTTGAAAATGCCCCATTTATGCCTACTTTTTGCTTCCCGTCTGTTAATCAATCCTCTATCCATGCTAACATATTACCCTCAACTCCATGAGCCCTTATATAATAAAAGCAAAATGCTGGAGATGCTGGAAATCTGAAATACCCAGCAGGTCAGACAGCATCTGTGGAGAGAGAAGCAGAGTTAACATTTCAGATCTTGTGACCTTTCATCAGAACTCCATGAGCCCTTATCTTTTGTATGACACCTTATCAAATGCCTTTCGGAAATCCAGGCAACTCAATTTATATAAGTAAAGTTAGTCCAATTAGCATAGCATATTCCTCTAATTATCAGGAAAGCTATGAACTAGTTTATAAATTATATGGGAAAGTATTTTCTTATTATCCCAATTTACTTATGCAAATTAGTTTCATAATCATAAGTCATCAGTAAATCCTAACAGCATCGCAGTTTAAGTTTCAGAAATACACGATTGTGATGAGATTTTTAAAAAGATTTTCTAATCATAAACCGGTATACAAGATACCCAACTGAGCACCAACAGCCCTCTAGAATCTCAACATTGGAGCCACTCATTATGGTCAAACAAAACAGGAAATAACAATAGGTGATTCGAACATTTCAGTGAGCCCAATCTTATGTGTGCATAGGACATTCCAGCCAAGATCACTGCACAGAAATCAGGATCCGGAACCCTAGCTGTTCTTCCCCCTCTACAACTTAGGGGACCACAAGACAATTGCAGCATGCAAAGAAAATCAGCTAGCTCAATCACTGACCAAGACTAGAACCTGGGAACTCTGGTCTCCACTGATTGTTTATACCTTTCAGCTTTCCTTCCATTATCTTTCTTGCTTCATTGGTATTTTTCAAAGTTTAGGCAAGGTGTAAAGCTATCAACCACTGCAAATACTGGAGGAGCACCACCATAAACATTCACTCCCTCCACCACCGGTGCAGCATGGTTGCAGTGTGCACTATCTACAGATTGCACTGCAGCAACTCGTCAAGGCTTCTCCGACAGCTTCTCCCAAATCCACGACCTCTACTACTTAGGAGGTGGTGCATGGGAACATTCACACCATCATGATTTGAACATATATCGACATTCCTTCATAGCATGTCAAAATCCTGCAACACCCTATCGGACATTACTGCAGGAGCACCTTCACCACAGCAACCCAACACCACTTTCTCAGTGGCAACTGGGGATGGGCCCTGAATGCTAAATGCCAGTGACACCAATACCCCAAAAATGAAAAAGGGTGTTAAGTCTACAATTTTCTAGACAGTGGAAAGCTGTAGAGTGATCAGCTCTTGTAAGACAGCTTCATAAATTTTTTTTTAAAAACTAATACCAACTAATCAGTACTGATCAATAAAATAATACCAAGAAACTCTAATCAATACTGATCAGTCTCTTTGATTCCTTCCACCTATCTTTAAGCCATTCTAAGATCACCAAATCAACTGGCATTTCTACTCTCCTTTAAAGTTGAACTAAAGAGATATAAATCCCGCCAGAAGACTTGCTGGAAAAGAAGGGTAAAGGTAAATAACGCAACACGGAAGACGACTAGAGGCAAAAAAACCTGTGTTCAGCTACCTTCTGAAGACTGAAGTTGACATACATACCAGAAAAGTTAACAGAACAGACAGCATATGGTATGGTAGCATAGGATTTGTTACTGGACTAATAACCTAGAGGTCTAGACTGATGATCCAGAGCCACGAGTTCAAATCCCATTACAGCAACTGGGGAATTTAAATCTAATGCATTAAATAAATCTGTACTTAAAAAAACTAGTATCAGTAATGGTGACCACAAAACCACTATTGCCATAAGACTCCAACTGATCACTGATATCCTTTAGGGAGCAAGATCTTAGATACTTGCATTGTCTGGTCCTTATGCAGACCACAGCAATGGAGCTGACCTTTAACTGCCCATTGAAATGTGTTACAACCGAGGCAGGAGGGGTGCACTGTTTATTCTAGTTCCACTTCTCCATGGGTCAGAACATATATTAAAATTTTTTCCCACTTACCGATACGGTCGATCAGACTCTATTTTTATCCAGCACAAAATCACCAGCCAGGTTTCTTTAATAAACAACATTATCAGTTTATTATAAAACAAGTCTTAACCAGTAATGAAGTAAAGCATAAACACACAGATTGAAATATTAAAGTTCCCCTTCTACTTTAGCCCCTCACACTAACAGGTTAACTGGAAGAATAAAGGGATTTTTTTTGTTGTTTTTAGAGCTCTATTACAGACCCCAAAAAAACGGGCTGAATACTTGCTCATTCTTGGAAGAAACAGCAGATATGTTGTATTCTAAAACTGGCATACAATCTGGCCTCCGAGTACACGTAGACAGGTCACTGGGATCTTTTAGTTCTTTTCAAGCGGCGTTGAGAATTAATTTAGCAGGCTTTTCTTCGAAGACAGGAGACGAGATAAGTTGACACAGTGGACTTCTCAGGGTCTTTGAGAGAGGTGCTGGAAAACTAAACTGGGTTGTGGTCTTCTCTTCTTGGAAGTTCTCTCCCTTTTTATACAGTTCAACCCCAACTCAAACAATTCAAAAGTGAAACCAATAACAGGTCAACCTATTGAGTTCCATCAATCTTGACCAGTCACTTCTTTGTAAACAACTTCTCCAGGTGTCCAAAGTCCTCTGCTGTTTATTGAGCTGGAAGTCAGGTGGTTTCCTGGAAAGGCTTGATCTTATTGCTGGAAGTCAGACTTGTTTTCCTCATAAGACTTCTCAGTGCCCCTTTTAAAAAAACATTTCTCAGGACTGTTTTTGAAAGTCAAGTGGCCTTTACATGCCCCCTTTGAAAACCCCAAAGTTTAACATTTCTTCAATCTTTCAAAAGTAAATCCTCAAAAAATATATTTAACAAAACACAGAGGCACTTTCGTAACAAATAACTTAGTCACTCAAGAAAATGGCCTACCACCACCTTCTCAAGGGCAATAAATGCTTGCCTTGTTAGCTATGCCCACATCCGGTGAATGAATGAAAAAAAAAAATTGCAATGGCTCAGTTGGCAAAAGCAGGGTGAAAACTTTCCCAGAATGTCAGCTTCAATCCCTAATACTGAGATTGCTGATTTCAGTGCATAGTGCAAGAAACTCAGTGCCCCACTGCAAGAGAGAACTAATCCAACAGGTTCACACACTTAATCACTATCCAATGGCCCTTACTGCAAAGTACGTGTTCATGGATGCCAGATGAGGACAGAATCAGACTATGATGACTCTGTGGTCAAACACTCACCCATTAGACTCACGTTTGAAGCAGGGCAACCCGGGTGAGGTATTGGAGCACACATGGCAGGGAACAATGATAATACTGCAGGGAAGAATAAGGTTGAGGGACTGCAAGCTGCACACACATGAATTGCCTAAAAGTTTGCATACAATATATGGGCGTGCCCATTAACATCTCAGCTGTTATTTTTTAATTATATGCAAAATTTTCCATTTGAAATGTAAATTTATCGCAACTTGAGTTTATTCATTGTAATTTGCTCATATACAAACGTCTAAAAAGACAAACAGGCAAATCACTCAAAACTTGAAACAAGATTTTAACAATGTTAAAAAGACGTATGTTTCCACAGTAAAATTATTCTACTTACATATAAATTATTTAATTATTTATTTTTATTTAGAGATACAGCACTGAAACAGGCCCTTCGGCCCACTGAGTCTGTGCCGACCATCAACCACCCATTTATACTAATCCTACACTAATCCCATATTCCTACCACATCCCCACCTTCCCTATATTCCCTACCACCTACCTATACCAGGGGCAATTTATAATGGCCAATTTACCTATCAACCTGCAAGTCTTTGGCTGTGGGAGGAAACCGGAGCACCCGGTGGAAACCCACGCGGTCACAGGGAGAACTTGCAAACTCCACACAGGCAGTACCCAGAATTGAACCCGGGTCGCTGGAGCTGAGGCTGCGGTGCTAACCACTGCGCCGCCCTATGTGCTTTTAAGTACCTTTATCAAGATTTGTACCTGAAGGCACCAATGCATGCTCAAAAGCCTGGGCTTGAAGTTTCTATTTTTCTCATAGCCATTACTCTGCTACAGTAAAGGAAAATGCCCGAATGGATGTGCATGCATCTACAATTTCCCACCATCGTTCCTCTCAGTGGCACAGAACTTCTGACTGCATTTGTCTATTCAAATAATTTCCAAAGACTCTGCAAGAATTTAAATTGTTCTAGTAAATCTAAATTATTTTACCAATTACAGACTGCTTAATGCTACTGTCAATAGATAACAGATCAGTAGCTGCAAGCATTTTTTATTGCTTGTGGTTACAAAATTTTAAAATAAATCCGAAACAGAAATAATTTATTTCCCTCTGTGGAAAAGTTGAAGACTTTTCTACAATGGAAGATGACCTTGGATTCAGTTTTTTTGTAAAAAGGCTCAATTCCTCCTGATCAGCTGACTATGTCAAGCATGGAAAGCCCATCTCTTTGCACTTTAGCTCCAAGTGGAACTTTCTCTTCTGCATGCCCGGCACTGATAATAAGTCCCACTACCTTGGTGTCAAGTGGAAAAAACAGAAAACGGGTGCAATTAATTGTTTTAGACCAAGTATGACCATAAATTTTGGAATTAACAAAGACGAGTGAAAATGTTGCTAGTTGAAAGTAAATGTTAATTTACTGAAGCAAATCTGGGTTTACTTACTGTTGCAGGGAGTGGAACATTTATATTTATTCGGACAGATGATCAACTTACCTGAAGCAAAACAGTACATAATTTCCAGGAACCAATCATAATACACTTAACTCAGTGCCACTTACAAATCAATGCATTGTCAGATTCTGGAACTTAACTCAATGTCCTTCCCAGGTCCTGGTTGTACCAAATCCAAGGTTCCTCCTCCATAAGGATTTCATACCACAAGACCCCACCCCTTATCAAAATGCATCCTGCTCATTTGTCATCAATCCCAACATCCCATTCCATTTGTTTCACAACCTCAAGACCTGACCAAGTTCTGGCACACCTCGCAACCATCTGTCCTTAGTGCTTCGAAAAACCAGGATCAATCATCTTGCTCTACATCCTAAAAAAAATTAGATTAAAAATTCAGTCCACGAACAATTTCTCTCAGTGTTGTGCATAGTGAGTCTACAATTTTATAGCAGGGTGTTATGCCAAGTAGTATTGCCAAAGGACATGGAAGCATCAAGCACTGCGGGCAGACCTGGAATCGTGGAGCTCCAGGAATGGGTCCTTGAGTCCAGCAGGACTGAGATGAATCTGCGGCTCTCAGTACTTTGAAATGATCCCAAGATCTGGGAGCACTGGGGTGTTGAGCTTATAGCAAAATAGGAGACCGATATTCTGACATACAGCCTGGAGGAAGAAATTATGCAATCCAGGAGCATGAGTGGTGATATTGAGATCTGGGAGCACAATGAATGCAATGTAGTGGCTTGTAAGTGCTCAGAGAATAAGTAGCTCATTTAGCCCCTCGAGCCTGCTCCACCATTCAATCACATCATGGCTGATCCACACCTCAACTCCATTAACTCACTTTTGTTCCCTTGATTCTCTTAGTCAACAAAAATCTACTTCAGTCTTGAAAGCTCCGATTGTCCTAGCATCCCCAGCTTTTTAGGGGCGTGAGTACCAGATTGTTAGTACCCATGGCGGGATCTAATATTTCTCCTGAATCACCTAACTCTAATTTTGAAGATGACGTCCTCTTGTTCTTAATTCTCCCAGCAGAGAAAAGTTCTTCTGTATGCATCTTATGAAGTCCTTAAAACATTTCAAACGCCTAGATTAGATCACTCTACAATCTTCTGTACTCTCTGGAACATGAGCCAAGTTCACGCAACCTGATCTCATAATTCATCCCTCTATGCCCTATATCATTCTGGCAAATCAGCACTGCGCCCCCTTCAAGGCCAACGTAAGAAAGAACTAGCAGTTCTATCGTGCTTTTCGCAACCTCAGGATGTGCCAAATCGTTTTACAGACATGAAGTACTTTTGAAGTGTAGTCACTATTGTAATGTAAAACTAAACACAGTACTCCAGATGGGGTCTAACAGTGCACAACTGAAGCATAACTTCCCTTTGTATTCCACTACTCGCCTCACCAACCCCCCCCTGCCCGCCACCGTCCACCCCAAGATAAAGGCCAACATTCCATTAGCCTTTCTGATTGATTTTTGCACCTGTCTAAACTACAAATATAAGTTTGTTGATTTCAGCAGCCTTGCTCCAACTCCGTTCACACCTGACTATACCCACTGGAGTTCCAGGCCAGGCCCCAGCCGTACTTCATAAATTTCAGAGCACCAGCCTCAAAGCTTAAACAAAACAAAATAAAGATAGAAGGAAAATCAGACCAGTCCAAACTGAGATGAAACAGCCGCAGTTGCAGCCCCAGGGTGGGAAATGGTTCCTTTAAAAAATTCACTCGTATTGCACCAGCAGCAGTGTGGAGATATCTTCTCATTTTATTTATTTCTACCTGTGAGATCGTGTATTAGAAAAAACCTTACAGCAGATACATGTCTGTAAAATACAAGGGTCTCATTATTTCTGGTCACACCCATTTAGCATCATGGTAGATATTAATCTTCTTCTTTGGCCTCCTTGTCTCGGGGGACAATGGGTAAGCGCTTGGAGGTGGTCAGTGGTTTGTGGAGCAGCGCCTTGGGTGGCTATAAAGGCCAATACTAAAGTGACAGACTCTTCCACAGGTGCTACAGAAAAAATTGGTTGTCGGGGCTGTTACACAGTTGGCTCTCCCCTTTGCGCTTCTGTCTTTTTTCCTGCCAACTGCTAAGTCTCTTCGACTCGCCACACTTTAGCCCCGCCTTTATGGCTGCCCGCCAGCTCTGGCGATCGCTGGCAACTGACTCCCACAACTTGTGATCAATGTTACAGGACTTCATGTTGCATTTGCAGACGTCTTTAAAGCGGAGACGTGGACGGCCGGTAGGTCTGACACCAGTGGCGAGCTCGCTGTACAATGTGTCCTTGGGGATCCTGCCATCTTCCATGCGGCTCAAATCTGAAGTTAATCAAGTACAGGAACTTCCACACATATTTATTACAATCTTCCTACTTTTAATATACCCTTGCTCATCGCCACAAACTTTGGGCAATTTACTTTTCTCTCATTCACTAAACAATATGTTCAGCATTACATGGTGCTATTTGTTATTGTTATCAGGCAGTATACCCTCTGAATTGTCATAAGCAATGGTGCAGGAAATCTATTGTTACGTAAATGAACTGTGTCTAGTGTGCATCACACCACTCGCCTGTGTTAACCACATAAACATAATATCTCCCAGTGACTGCTAATATTACACAAGGCTTGAAACCTGTAACAATTATTTGGATTTTTAATGCTTTGTTAATTGCTTTCACAATTTGTTTATAAATTAAGCTTCAACACTTTAGAATCGTGGACTCCTGAGCTGGTGTTATTGAAAATGTATTATATCCATATTTCTCTCTCCATCCCTTCACTTTAAGCAGCCACACTATATTTCTAGTAATTTGGCTGGGCTATTGGGACAATGGCTACTGTTCTGGTAACCTTCTATTGGGCACTGCTGCCTAGCAGCACTTCACAGTATTAACACAGTTCCCATCATCCAGCAACCACATTAGGATCAGCTGCTCCCAGACCAATTCTACTTCAGGCTTCCTCCCCATTCTTTCCCCATAACACAGCAAATATTTTCCCTTCAATTATATCTAATTCCCTTTCGAAAACTACTACTGAATGTTTCCACTCTTGCTGGCAGCACATTCCAGATCACAATAACTCACTGCATAAAAAACATTTCCTCATGTCACCTCTGGTTCTTCTGCCAATCACCTTAAACCTGTGTCATCTGGTTACTGACCTTTCGGCACTGGAAATATTTTCTCCTTATTCACTATCAAAACATTTAACGATTTTGACCACCTCTATCAAATCTCCCCCTAACCTGCTCTGCTATAAGGAGAACAATCCCAGCTTCTCCAGTCTCTCCACATAACTGAAGTCCCTCAATCCTGGTGTCATTCTAGTAAATCTTCTCTGGGTCCTCTCTAAGGCCTTGATATCCTTCCTAAAGTGTGGTGCAAGAATTGAACACAATACTCCAGTTGAGGCCTAACCAGTGTGTTATAAAGGTTTAGCATAATTTCCTTGCCTTTGTACAGATGAAAATATTTGTTTCACTAAGTGAAGCCTTTAACAAAAAAATTATTTTAAACTGAGCTATTACTAAACAGGATCACATACCCGAGGTATCTATCAAAGGGTTTGCTGCTTTAGCAAGATGGATAATAAGCTAAATATCAGTTTCAGGATGGTTTAAAATAACCAATTTGTATTGAATAACATTAAAGAAATATCTTAATTAAAAACCTTAGTCACTGCTGATACAGAACAACCTGCATTTACAGCACCTTTAACACAGGAAAACATTGCAAGGCATTTCACAGGAGCAATGTGGTACCTCCTTAGCATAAGCGAACAATCTGTACGTCACAGTACATATCTAGTTCAAGCTCGGTGTTCTCGAGTCCAACTACAGTGGATGCCGCTGTGGCTCATTCTGAGAATGCACTTACTACCTCCTGATCTAGTATTACTCTTGTGTGTCCTGGATACTCCAGCTGATCTCCCATTCCTCGTTGCAGGTCCTGAGCTCACATCATTGCTTGTGCGGATCAGCAATACTTGGTAGAGAGTAAGTGAACAACTGCACCAGGTATCAGGTACCACACAGGTATCAGGTTTCAATGTTTAGAACTATTGTTATTTCCAAACAGAGATTGGCTATGCCTCGAGTTTCATTACATTGCATATTACGCTTGGATCAACGAGAGTAGTTAATCAGTCCATCACTGGTGCTGTGCTTTCAGCTGCCTATGTCCCAAACTCAAATTCCCTATGACACTCCTTAAAACCTACCTCTTTGTCCAAATTTTTGTTCAGCTGTCCTAATATTTCCTTATGTGACTCAGTGTCAAATTTTGTTTGATAACACTTCAGTGAAGTGCCTTGGGCATTTCACTATGTTAAAGGTGCTATATAAATGTATGCTGTTGTAGAATATGAGATTATATTTAATGGCTTATTAAATGTTATGCTACCAATATACTGTACGAGAAATTCTACTTAACTTCCCGTGATACTGAAATTGCTCTCACCATTCCTAACGTCAGTAATTTGACCTGCCACAAAATCATCTTTTTGTAACTCATAATTTTGCTCCTGGATCAGCATCCATTCCTTCATTTCCGCTTCACTGTGAACCCTTTGGAGCTTTTTATTACTTTATAGGTGCCAAGTAGCTGTTGTGCTGTACAACTCTAACTGCTCTCTCTAAGCACAGTTCAATTTAAGGAAAGAATTCATAACCATATTGATCATTCTCACAGTTCCAATGGATCTAAAATGACAACTGTGTACTTCACTGACAATGATGTATGGTGTCTGAGTTGAACATCCACTCACTGGTCTCACAGAAGCAGCTAGAGTTAATCACCCATGATGCACTAGTTACTGAAAGCTCAGGACAATCAATCAATCTCACTCTGTGCAGGCAGGGCACAATGGGGCATGAAGTTGCCACATTAGATCCATTTGAACAACAATAAAAAGATAAGCCTAATTATAGAAATGTTCTCCTAAACTTGGATCATGCTTGGAGAACTGTGCTAATACAACAACCTATATTTATGTAGTACAATGCCCCACAAGCCTACGCTGTTCCCAGTTGCATGTTTTCCCCTCCCTCCCTCCACACCTATCAATGCAATTGAGGCAGAAGCAGGTATTTTATGTAATAGTGACATCAGCCAATTGTGCAGGCTCCACAGTCCTGTCTGCTTTCCTCAACGGCACTGTTTAATATTGGGATATCGCAATTAAAACTGGACAGTCAAGCAGTCCACACACTCAGCCTAGTGATACATAATTCTCTAACCACTTTAACGGGAAATGTAGTCAGTCCTTGCCCTCACCCCCTGATAATACAGTTGTGAATGAAACTAGAACACTGCCTTTCACCCAATATATAAATTCCACAGCAGTGTGCAAAATATTTTTCCTATTTCATGTGAAATTAAATCACAATCAGCAAAAAGAAAAAAAAAGTGCTCACAACTAATCAGTAATCTGAACAATGCAGTTTACTATCTATCTGTGAAAACTGAAGTTCAATGACAATTACCCAGTAACAGGAAGACTAGATTTACATCCCACATGCTGCTATTATTCCTATAGCAGGTTACTCCTTCGGAATATAATGTGCTTCCAGTCTGCTACTCAGTCACTGTGATTCACTCACTAATCTCACTCCCAAGAACAATCATAGCACCCACACTACCCCTCATCAAACCCAACCCGACAACATCTCTGTATTAACTGCCTCTTTCAAATGTCATCTTCCACTCTAAAACCGTGCCCCTTTATTCCCAATCTTAGGTTTCCCTACTTTGCTTACAGATTCCTCCAAGTCTCAGATTTCCCCCTCATTGCACAATCCCTGATCCCCTCACTCCCTGCCTCTGTCATTCAGCCCAACCTCGTGGAAGCACTGATCTCATTGCTGGACCTCTGTCCAATATCTCCATCATTCCTACCACCCACCACACCACCAGCGCCAGCCCCCCCCTCCCCCCTCCAACAATGTCATCCAATCGCCAAATCCTTTCCACCTTCCATTCTGGATTTCTTGGATCTTACTCCCAGTTCCCCCAGAATTCCCTCACGCTGGTCTCTCCAGACTCTATTTCTCCACAATTCCCCAGAATCCGCTCATTACCAGACTCTTGGAACTCACTTACGCCTCTAGACCCTTTCATTTCCCAAATTCCCCTTACTCTCAGTCATACACAGCTCCCTCTGCAACCCAAGAATCCACTCACTCAAGTTCCCAGAGCCCCCACTCCCCACAGATCCCCTCTCAATCCTCCACAGCTCTCCCCATCATTTCCTCCATAATCTCTTTACTTGCAATTTCCCTCATTCTGCCCTCAGTCCCCCAAAATACCTCAATCCCCTATAGAATTCCCCCCACTCACTGCCCCCAGATCTCCCCCCCCAGCTCACTGCCCCCAGATTCCCTCCTCCACTCACTGCCCCCAACTCACACCCCCCCAGATCCCCCCCACACACACCCCCCAGATCTCCCCACACTCACAACCCCCCAGATCCCCTCCCCATCTCATTCTGCCCCCAGATCCCCTCCCCATCTCATTCTGCCCCCAGATCCCCACCCCATCTCATTCTGCCCCCAGATCCCCTCCCCATCTCACTCACTGTCCCCAAATCCCCTCCCCATCTCACTCTGCCCCCAGATCCACCCCACACTCACACACCCCAGATCCCCTCCCCATCTCACTCCCAGATTCCCACCACTCCCCCGCCCGGTCCCCCCTCACTGCCCCCATCCCGCCCCCCGAACCCCCTCACTGTTCCCATCCCCCCCCCGAACCCCCTCACTGTTCCCATCCCCCCCCCGAACCCCCTCACTGTTCCCATCTCCCCCGATCCCCCTCACTGCCCCCATCCCCCCCGAACCCCCTCACTGTTCCCATCCCCCCCGAACCCCCTCACTGTTCCCATCTCCCCCGATCCCCCTCACTGCCCCCATCCACCCCCCCGAAACCCCTCACTGCCCCCATCCACCCCCCCGAAACCCCTCACTGTTCCCATCTCCCCCGATCCCCCTCACTGTTCCCATCCCCCCCCCGAACCCCCTCACTGTTCCCATCCCCCCCCCCGAACCCCCTCACTGTTCCCATTCCCCCCCCGAACCCCCTCACTGTTCCCATCCCCCACCGAACCCCCTCACTGTTCCCATCTCCCCCGATCCCCCTCACTGCCCCCATCCACCCTCCCGAACCCCCTCACTGTTCCCATCTCCCCCAATCCCCCTCACTGCCCCCATTCCCCCCCCCGAATCCCCTCACTGTTCCCATCTCCCCCGATCCCCCCTCACTGTTCCCATCTCCCCCGATCCCCCTCACTGCCCCCATTCCCCCCCCCGAACCCCCTCACTGTTCCCATCTCCCCCGATCCCCCTCACTGTTCCCATCTCCCCCGATCCCCCCTCACTGTTCCCATCTCCCCCGATCCCCCCTCACTGCCCCCATTCCCCCCCCCGAACCCCCTCACTGTTCCCATCTCCCCCGAACCCCCTCACTGTTCCCATCTCCCCCGATCCCCCCTCACTGTTCCCATCTCCCCCGATCCCCCCTCACTGTTCCCATCTCCCCCGATCCCCCCTCACTGCCCCCATTCCCCCCCCCGAACCCCCTCACTGTTCCCATCTCCCCCGATCCCCCCTCACTGTTCCCATCTCCCCCGATCCCCCTCACTGCCCCCATTCCCCCCCCCGAACCCCCTCACTGTTCCCATCTCCCCCGATCCCCCTCACTGTTCCCATCTCCCCCGATCCCCCCTCACTGTTCCCATCTCCCCCGATCCCCCCTCACTGTTCCCATCTCCCCCGATCCCCCCTCACTGTTCCCATCTCCCCCGATCCCCCCTCACTGCCCCCATTCCCCCCCCAAACCCCCTCACTGTTCCCATCTCCCCCGATCCCCCCTCACTGTTCCCATCTCCCCCGATCCCCCCTCACTGCCCCCATTCCCCCCCCAAACCCCCTCACTGTTCCCATCTCCCCCGATCCCCCCTCACTGTTCCCATTTCCCCCGAACCCCCTCACTGTTCCCATCTCCCCCGATCCCCCCTCACTGTTCCCATCTCCCCCGATCCCCCCTCACTGTTCCCATCTCCCCCGAACCCCCTCACTGTTCCCATCTCCCCCGATCCCCCCTCACTGTTCCCATCTCCCCCGAACCCCCTCACTGTTCCCATCTCCCCCGATTCCCCCCTCACTGTTCCCATCTCCCCCGATCCCCCCTTACTGTTCCCATCTCCCCCGATCCCCCCTCACTGTTCCCATCTCCCCCGATCCCCCCTCACTGTTCCCATCTCCCCCGAACCCCCTCACTGTTCCCATCTCCCCCGATCCCCCCTCACTGTTCCCATCTCCCCCGATCCCCCCTCACTGTTCCCATCTCCCCCGAACCCCCTCACTGTTCCCATCTCCCCCGATCCCCCCTCACTGTTCCCATCTCCCCCGAACCCCCTCACTGTTCCCATCTCCCCCGATCCCCCCTCACTGTTCCCATCTCCCCCGAACCCCCTCACTGTTCCCATCTCCCCCGATCCCCCCTCACTGTTCCCATCTCCCCCGATCCCCCCTCACTGTTCCCATCTCCCCCGATCCCCCTCACTGCCCCCATTCCCCCCCCGAACCCCCTCACTGTTCCCATCTCCCCCGATCCCCCCTCACTGTTCCCATCTCCCCCGAACCCCCTCACTGTTCCCATCTCCCCCGATCCCCCCTCACTGTTCCCATCTCCCCCCCCGAACCCCCTCACTGTTCCCATCTCCCCCGATTCCCCTCACTGCCCCCATTCCCCCCCCGAACCCCCTCACTGTTCCCATCTCCCCCGAACCCCCTCACTGTTCCCATCTCCCCCGATCCCCCCTCACTGTTCCCATCTCCCCCCCCGAACCCCCTCACTGTTCCCATCTCCCCCGATCCCCCCTCACTGTTCCCATCTCCCCCCCCGAACCCCCTCACTGTTCCCATCTCCCCCGATCCCCCCTCACTGTTCCCATCTCCCCCGAACCCCCTCACTGTTCCCATCTCCCCCGATCCCCCCTCACTGTTCCCATCTCCCCCCCCGAACCCCCTCACTGTTCCCATCTCCCCCGATTCCCCTCACTGCCCCCATCTCCCCCGATTCCCCTCACTGCCCCCATTCCCCCCCCGAACCCCCTCACTGTTCCCATCTCCCCCGAACCCCCTCACTGTTCCCATCTCCCCCGATCCCCCCTCACTGTTCCCATCTCCCCCGATCCCCCCTCACTGTTCCCATCTCCCCCCCCGAACCCCCTCACTGTTCCCATCTCCCCCGAACCCCCTCACTGTTCCTATCTTCCCCGAACCCCCTCACTGTTCCCATCTCCCCCGATCCCCCCTCACTGTTCCCATCTCCCCCCCCGAACCCCCTCACTGTTCCCATCTCCCCCGAACCCCCTCACTGTTCCTATCTTCCCCGAACCCCCTCACTGTTCCCATCTCCCCCGATCCCCCCTCACTGCACCCTGATCCCACCTCAGTCCCCAGTCCAGTCCTACCTTCAGTCGGCGGGGTGGAGTTGGCACTGAGGCCGCCGTGTAGGCAGCCCTTGCACAGCGAGTGCAGGCAGGGCAAGAGCCGGGGCTGGCGCTCCCTCAGGGGCTCCCGGCAAACTCCGCACCGCTCCAGCTGGCTCAGCTCAGCCACTGCGTCAGGCGGCTGCGGCGGCTCGGCCTCGACTCCAGGCCCGGGACCCAACCTCAGCCCATCGGCCGGCCGATCTGCACCCGAATCCCCGTCCCCGTTAAGCTGTACAGTTACTCCTGGGGACTCCATTTTACCGCCTCTCTCTTGTAGTCACCGCCTCCGGTCAGCGGCGACTGCTCAGCCGCGTCGCTGCGGCCCATTGTACTCGGCGGCCATTCCACCCGCCGTGAGCGCGGTTCCTGATCTTGCGAGAGCTCGGGGGACGGGGGGGGGGGGTGGGGAGCGAGAGGAGGAGGAAGGGGCGGGGCCGCCATCCGCCGCCGTACGCGCTAACGTCACAAAACACGTCGACGTCACAGCCCATTGACCTCAGACTTGTTCTCACGCCCCCCCCCATGGAGGCCATTCAGCCCCTCCAACCTGTTCCACCACTCAATGAGATCAGGGCTGTGTCCCCCACTCCAATTCCAGGGCCCCTTCATAGATTCGGTTCACAAAAATCTATGGCTGACTGATTTAAACAAAAACTTATATAGTGCCTTTAACGTAATAAAACATTCCAAGGCACTTTACAAATTATGACACCAAACTACAAAAGGAGGTATTAGGTCAGTTGACCAGAAGCTTGGTAATAGGGGTAGGTTTTAAGGAGTGTCTTAAAGGAGCAAGGCGAGGCAGAGAGGTGTAGGGACATAGGCAACCAAAGGTGCAGCCACCAATGATGCAGTGATTAAAATCAGGGATGCACCAGATGGACTGCAGCGGTTCAAGAAGGCAGCTCACTACCACCTTCTCAAGGGCAATTAGGGATAGGCAACAAATGATGGCCTTGCCAGCGATGCCCACATCCCATGAAACAAATTTTAAAAAGACACAATTAGAGGAGGACAGGGTTGTGGAGCTGGAGGTGATTACTGAGATAGGGATAGGGAGGGGGAGGCCATGGAGGGATTTTTAAAAAGAATGAGAATTTTAAAATCAAGACATTGCTTGACTGGGAGCCAATGTAGCCACGGAGCACAGGGTGATAGGGGAATGGGACTTGGTGTGAGTTAAGACATGGGTAGAAGAATTTTGGATGACCTCAAGTTTAAGGAGAGTAGAATGTAGGAGACCAGCCAGGAGTGTGTTGGAATAGTTAAGCCTAGAGGTAACAAAGGCATGAATTGATTCAAAAAAAACAGGATGACCTGCATTTCTGTAGCACCTTTCATGGCCTCAGGAAATCCCAATGTGCTTTACAGCCAATGAAGCACTTTTTTTAGAATGTGGTTGCTGTTATAATGTAGGAAATGCAGCAGTCAATTTGCACACAGACTGGCCAGCAGCAGAAAAAAAAAATCAAAAGTCTCACAAACTCAGAAATGGGCCATTTGGACCAACAGCTCTATGTTAGACACGAGCCTCCTCTCTAACATCATCAACATATCCCTCTAATCCTAGATTAATGATTTATCCAGTTCCCTTTTGAAGGCATACAACAAATCTATATTCATTGTACAGCCTGGCAACTTATACTAGAAATTAACAATTTTGAAGAAAGAAGTATCTCTTGAGTAGAATTTGAACCTACAACCATTTAACTCCCAAGCAGCAGTACCACTAACTCAGCTAAAACTGACACTAGGGAAGTATTAGGACAGAACTATTTGGGGGAGTAGAAAGAAAATTTTAAGAACCTAGAAAAATGGCAGAAAATGGAAGTGAGTCATCACTTGGGGAGGTATCAAACGGACTACAGATACTCCCCCAGAGGGAGTGAACAAAGGGAAGGTTATCCCTTGAATGCTCCCAGCTCTGTCCTATCAGCAGCATCAGAGAAGGGTTGGTAACCACATGCAAGTCAGACAACTAGCTGCTCAGAAAGTGCCTGTTACAACGAGATTCAGGAAGGAATAGGTGGTGGGGGGAGGGGGAATGCGGTGGAAGAGAGCCTCCGATTGATCCCATCTTTCTGATAAGATGTTAAACCATCTGCTCTATCAGATCCCATGGCCACTATTACGAAGAGTTCAGTTGTTCAGTTGGCATCCTTCCATTTACAAGAGATGATGGACATGCAGCAAACAATCCATTTCGGTGGGGTGTCTTCTCTTGTTGCACCTTTGTTGATGGCTGTGAAGGCCAACCCTTGAGAAACAGGTTCTGCCACAAGTGCTGCGCGTGAAACTGTCGAGTGTCGCTGTGGGTTGTTGTTTTTGATGTTGGCACCTGTTGCCAAACTGCTGTAGCAACTGGTCGTCATGGTAATGCACACCAGTCCACAGGATGTGGCCTCATTTCCCTCTTTTGCCAGCTAGTGACTCCCAGGTGCGAAGGTCGACATTTAGGGCCTTCATGTCATGCTTGTAAGCATCCTTGAAGCCGACCTTTGGGCGCCAGTGGTCGTCTGGCCCCGGCTACCTCACCAGACAGAAGGTCCTTGGGTCTGTGACTGTCTTCTATCCTGCGGACATGTCCAATCCACAGAAGCCGCCACTATTTGATTAGTGGCAACACATTTGGGAGCTTTGCCTTTGGGAGGACTGCCACATTTGTGATTTTGTCCTGCTAGGATATACCCATAATGCACCGCAGACAGCGAAGATGGAAATTATTGAGCTTCTTTTCCTGGTAGCTGTAAGTTTCCCATGTTTCACAGCCATACAGCAAGGTGCTGAGAACACAGGCCTTATAAACCGTCAGCTTGGTCCTAAGGGTCAGCTTGGTGTTCTCCATGCGCATTTTGCGAGTCGGCCAAAGGTGGTTGCTGCTTTCCCTATACGTGTATTTATCTGTCACCGTGGACCCCAGGTAGCAGAATTTTCTAACCAATTCCAGTGGGGTGTTATTTAGTGTGATCAGATGCAACACCTTGTCCCATGACCATGGGTTTCATGATGCTTATAGTCAAGGAGAACAAGTTACAGGCATGGAAGAGACAGTCCGTGAGTCTTTGTAGCTGAGTTTCCATGTGAATGACTAGTGCAGCATCATAAGCGTTGAGGAGTTCTCTGATCAAGACGTGATGTGTTTTTGTCTTCGCTTTCAGCCTTCATAGATTATAGAGCTTGCCGTCTGACCTAGTGTGCAAGTAGACTCCTTCCATATCTGCAGGGAAGGTGAAGGTCAGGAGCGTGGAGAAGCGGATACCAAATAGAGTTGGGGCTAGGACACAACCCTGTTTCACTCTGAAACTGTTGGAAGTGGAGCCATCAAACTGTACAGTGCAGAAGAGCAGGGGATTTATCCTCTGTATCCTGGTCAATATTTATCCTTCAAGCAACATCTTTAAAAACAGCAAAATAAAAGCAAAATACTCCAGATGCTGGAAATCCAAATTAAAAATAGGAAGTGCTGGAAATACTCAGCAGGTCTGGAAGCATCTGTACAGAGAGAAACAGAGTTAACGTTTCAGGTCAGTGACCTTTCATCAGAACTGGCAAATGTTAGAAATGTAATAGGTTTTAAGCAAGTAAAGCGAGTGTGAGGCAAGAGATAACAAAATCAAGGTGTTGATAGGACAGAGGGTCACAGAGAATAACTGACCAGAAGGTCATGGAACAAAGGCAAATGGTATGTTAATGGTATGCTGAAAGACAGAGCGTTAGTGCAGACAGGGTGTTAATTGACAGAAAAATGAACAGCCCTGGCCCAAATAACAGTGGGTAGGCACATGGTAAAAAAATGAATGATGAAACAAACCAAACTAAAATAAACAAATAAAAAATAATAAATAATAAAAAAAAAATAACTAAATATAAAAAGGGGGGGCTGTCATGCTCTGAAATTACTGAACTTGGTTAACAACCTCTCTGCACTAATGTTTTGTCTTTCACCACACCATTAACATACTGTGTTGCCGGGCAGCACAGTGGCACAGTGGTTAGCACCGCAGCCTCACAGCTCCAGCGACCCGGGTTCAATTCCGGGTACTGCCTGTGTGGAGTTTGCAAGTTCTCCCTGTGTCTGCGTGGGTTTCCTCCGGGTGCTCCGGTTTCCTCCCACACGCCAAAGACTTGCAGGTTGATAGGTAAATTGGCCATTAGCAATTGCCCCTAGTATAGGTAGGTGGTAGGGAAATATAGGGACAGGTGGGGATGTGGTAGGAATATGGAATTAGTGTGGGATTAGTATAAATGGGTGGTTGATGGTCGGCACAGACTCGGTGGGCCGAAGGGCCTGTTTCAGTGCTGTATCTCTAAACTAAACCGTTTGCCTTTGCTCCATTCTGGTCAGTTATTCCCTGTGACCACCTGTCCTAACAACACCTTGCCTTTTGTTAATCTCTTGCCCTACCCCAGCTTTATTTGCTTAAAACCTATTACATTTCTAACATTTCCAGTTCTGATGAAAGGTCACTGACCTGAAATGTTAACTCTGCTACTCTCCACACAGATGCTGCCAGACCTGCTGAGGATTTCGAGCATTTCTTGTTTTTATTTCAGATTTCCAGCATCTGCAGTATTTTTCTTTTATGATAGTTGCCTGGCAGCTGACTCAATGGGCCCACAAGGGCGTGGGTTGTGTAAGAATGTTAGAGGTATTGGCCACTAATACAGCCTGCACAGCGAGTATTGGCAGACAATGCAGCTCAGATAGAAGTCAAAGCCAAAGCTAATCCTGGCCTCACCTGATGGAGATGTCCCAACATTAGTCACTGGAGAGCAATTTGCAATGGAAACCAGGCTAAACCTGTCTTTCCGAACCCAGGACACAGGATAACTAACTCAGCACAGTTCAAGGTTGAAACCTGGGCCACTTTAACTCACTCAAAGCCCTTTCCCTTGCACAGAGTTAAAATCGGGCCATTAGACTCTGTCTGGCTCAGTGAGCCAATCATCAGGGAATTAGTGCTGTCAACCCTCCAAGAATTAAAGATTGGTTGTTGCAAGCAATCCAGGAGAAAAATTATAGGGCATTAAAACAAGTCCATTTTTAAAATTTTAATTGTACACTTATGAAAATACGAACGTACAAACTAGGAGCAGGAGTAGGCCACTTGGCCCTTCGAGCCTGCTCTGCCATTCAATAAGATCTGATTGTAACCTCAACTCCATATTGCCACCTACCCCCTATTTACCTCCCGCCCCCTTGCTTATCAAGAATCTATCTACCTCTGCCTTAAGAATATTCGAAGACTCTGCTTCCACTGCCTTTTGAGGAAGAGAATTCCAAAGACTCACGACCCTCTGAGAAAGAATTTCTCCTCATCTCTGTCTTAAATGGGCGACCCCTTATTTTTAAACAGTGACCCCTAGTTCTAGATTCTCCCACAAGGGGAAACATCCTTTCCACATCCAGCCTGTCAAGACCCCTCAGAATCTTATATGTTTCAATCAAGTCACCTCTTACTCTTCCAAAACTCCAGCAGATACAGGCCTAGCCTGTCCAATCTTTCCTCATAAAACAACCCGCCCATTCCAGTTTTATTCTAGTAAATCTTCTCTGATTTCTTAGATAATAAGTACTGGAGATTGGGGTAAAGGCTGCTCAACTGACAGTCAAAAATCACGCCGTTCAGTAACTAAGGGCTGAATCGTGCCAAGTGAGAAAACAATCGGAAGGCCGGACCATTATCCGGGTCCTGAGCCTGGTCACTGCTGCAGCGCCGCCGTCCAATTAGGGATGGCAGGCGGCCCAGGGTTACGGGAGGGCCAATCAGAGTGCCCGAAGTGAAGGGAGGCCGGCAGACCCACTGCGAGGCCGTGCGCTGATGAGCTGAGTCCAGCAGGAGAGGGCAGCACAAGCTGGAGGCGCGGCGGGACCGGCAGCCAATCCCTCACGGCCAGCACTGTACGGAAACTTCGTCTGCAGATGAAGTGTTTGGATTTGCAAACCTGTGCGGGCGGATGGCCTGAGGCTTGTCAGTCTGGTCCTTCAAAGTGAGCAGTGCACACGCATCTTCATGGTGCTCCGTCCTCCCACTCTCCTGTGAGTAAGAGAGCTGCAGACAAAGCCGGGGTCCCATGCGCCACCGACAAAATTCAATTGCCTTCCGACAATTCCTGCTCGTTGGCTCCATAATTACTTTCAGTGGCTTCCTGCCACCGTGGGGAGGGTGGCCGTCATCTCCCTGAAGCCACCTCCAGAAAATCCACAAGAGGCACAAGAACACGTCAGGGAGCTGCTTCGATGCTTTTTTCCTCTCAATTTCCTGGCACAAACACACCCCCTCCCCCACTCACCTCCAAAGATGCCTCCATGAGGCCGGAAAAACTCTGTGCAAAGAGTCTGTTTAATTTCCAAATGTCTGTCGGAAGGCAGTGCACCACGAGTATGGACATGTCGGGAAACGAATGGCAGGAAAGTTCCTGGAATATGTCCATCCAAAGTTGGCCGCCTCATGGCGTGCTATGTAACATTCTGTTAATATGATAGTCCAACATCTGGTACATTTGTTTAAAAAAAAATCAAATAACCCATAGTCAGCAGTGAGTGGCATTTAACATCCAACACCCTATCCTCAAGAGTATATTTTATTATATGTATCTAGCCTGTCGCTAAAGGGAAACAATTAATGTGTGGCATAATTCATTAATAAAGAAAAAGATTGTGACTGTAGGGAACAAAACCTGTTCAATGCAAAAACAGGCCATTCGACCTGGATGGGACATGAGTCTCATCCCATCCCTCTTCATCTCACCCCGTCAACATATCTTTGTATTCCTTTCTCCCTCGATATTTATCTAGATTCCCATTAAATGCATCAATGTGATTCACCGCAACCACTCCCTGTGATACTGAGTTCCATATTCTCACCACTCTATAGGTAAAGAAATTTCCCTGTTAGATTTACTGGTAATTATCTTATATTATATTTATGATAATCTTGAAGACTCCTGCCAGGTCAACCCTCAGTCTTTACTAAAGAGGCCCAGCTGTTTAATCCTTCCTGATAGGTATAATATATATAGTATTATAGTTTAGTACACACTACTGAGTCAGCGGCGCTTGAGATGGCTTGGCCATGTGAGCCGCATGGAAGATGGCAGGATCCCCAAAGACACATTGTACAGCGAGCTCGCCACTGGTATCAGACCCACCGGCCGTCCATGTCTCCGTTATAAAGACGTCTGCAAACGCGACATGAAATCGTGTGACATTGATCACAAGTCGTGGGAGTCAGTTGCCAGCATTCGCCAGAGCTGGCGGGCAGCCATAAAGACAGGGCTAAATTGTGGCGAGTCGAAGAGACTTAGTAGTTGGCAGGAAAAAAGACAGAGGCGCAAGGGGAGAGCCAACTGTGCAACAGCCCCGACAAACAAATTTCTCTGCAGCACCTGTGGAAGAGCCTGTCACTCCAGAATTGGCCTTTATAGCCACTCCAGGCGCTGCTTCACAAACCACTGACCACCTCCAGGCGCGTATCCATTGTCTCTCGAGATAAGGAGGCCCAAAAGAATAGTTTAGTATCATTCTTGGAATGTCTTTTTGCAAATTCATCAGTATATTCACTTCTACATCCTTTTTTATATTCTGGGGACTAGAACTGTTCACAGTCTCTCCAAGTGTGATCTTAACCAAGCTTCTAAATCTGCCTCTAGGAATGAACCCAGAGCTCCATTGAAAATAACACATTCCGGGTGACTATAAGGAGTTGAGATGTGAGCAAGATCTACCAGCAAACATCCTTTGGATCAAGGAATGGGAAACACGGGAAGTCACTAACAAGTTCCTTGTGGCAAACTCCACCTGTCGAATGGCAGGCTTTGAACTACTGAGAGTGGTCCTTGCTAAACAGGTTCAGGACAAACCAGGGCCCTTGCGCAGCCAACCTTCACCGCAGGGGCCTCAGTACAAACCCCTTCGGCACTTGTGGAGAGACACAAACAGTACTGCACATTACCGAGGAGCGTCCCCTCTACAGACTAAGTGACAGACTAATCACCCTAACTTCAGCAAATGAGCAGGCTATCGCTTGGCTCCAGGGATTTGCATTTGTTAAATAAATAAAAACTATATCAGGGTGATTTAATAGCAAAAAAACTATCCTCTAAAGACTGAAAGCAACATACTGCAAATATTAACGTGCTTTGAAAGGGATTGAACTGCCAAAGCAGAACCAGTGATTGAGGCAATTCCCATTTTACATTTAGAAGAGATAATCTGAGTGTGGAGGTGTGTCTAATTGAAAGAGCAAATGCAACAGTGGTGGAATGTGCAAAACCGTCGGGGAGCATGCATAACAAGTTGGGTATATGGAGTTCCCATTGGGCATATACGGGCCACTCTCTTTAGGGTGGCACAGTGGCACAGTGGTTAGCACCGCAGTCTCACAGCTCCATGGACTCGGGTTCAATTCTGGGTACTGCCTGTGCGGAGTTTGCAAGTTCTCCCTGTGACCGTGTGGGTTTTCGCCGGGTGCTCTGGTTTCCTCCCACAGCCAAAGACTTGCAGGTTGATAGATAAATTGGCCATTGTAAATTGCCCCTAGTGTAGGTAGGTGGTAGGGAATATGGGATTACTGTAGGGTTAGTATAAATGTGTGGTTGTTGGTCGGCACAGACTTGGTGGGCCGAAGGGCCTGTTTCAGTGCTGTATCTCTAAATAAAAATAAATAAAATAAATATTCCAGAGAGCTTAGGGCCTCTCCCTCTCTGAGGTAGGGAAAAGCACTATATAAATGCAAGTTATTACTTTCCTCCTTTCTAAATGTGCTTCTCAACCTGCGGGGCTGGAGTTTGTTGTCCTGTCGCCAGGAGTGGGCACGGAGCATGGCAACCGTCACTGACGGGACCCGCCCCACCACGCTGCTGTGATTACATGGTGGCAGGTCACGTTACATAGTGATAGCGGATGCCCTCCCTAATCATGTGGCCAGGGCTGCCTCGGTATCGCCATTCACAGAATTACCTGGAGCAGGTGCTGGCACCATTTTAAAAAGGCTGCCAGCCCTCTAAACAACACATCATAATGCAGAGTTCACCCCATCCCCCCGCATACCCAACAGAGTGCAGAGTTCACCCCATCCCCCCGCATACCCAACAGAGTGCAGAGTTCACCCCATCCCCCCTTCATACCCAACAGAGTGCAGAGTTCACCCCTTCCCCCCCCCCCGGCCCCCGCATACCCAACAGAGTGCAAAGTTCACCCCATCCCCCCCATACCCAACAGAGTGCAGAGTTCACCCCTTCCCCCCCCCCGCCCCCCGCATACCCAACAGAGTGCAGAGTTCACCCCTTCCCCCCCCCCGCCCCCCGCATACCCAACAGAGTGCAGAGTTCACCCCTTCCCCCCCCCGCACCCCCGCATACCCAACAGAGTGCAGAGTTCACCCCTTCCCCCCCCGCCCCCTGCATACCCAACAGAGTGCAGAGTTCACTCCATCCCCCCCCCATACCCAACAGAGTGCAGAGTTCACCCCTTCCCCCCCCCCCCCGCCCCCCGCCCCCCGCATACCCAACAGAGTGCAGAGTTCACCCCAACACCCCCCATACCCAACAGAGTGCAGAGTTCACCCCATCCCCCCGCATACCCAACAGAGTGCAGAGTTCACCCCTTCCCCCCCCCCGCCCCCCGCATACCCAACAGAGTGCAGAGTTCACCCCAACCCCCCCCATACCCAACAGAGTGCAGAGTTCACCCCATCCCCCCGCATACCCAACAGAGTGCAGAGTTCACCCCATCCCCCCGCATACCCAACAGAGTGCAGAGTTCACTCCTTCACCCCCCCCCCCGCATACCCAACAGAGTGCAGAGTTCACCCCTTCCCCCCACCATACCCAACAGAGTGCAGAGTTCACCCCTTCCCCCCCCCCCGCCCCCCGCATACCCAACAGAGTGCAGAGTTCACCCCATCCCCCCGCATACCCAACAGAGTGCAGAGTTCACCCCTTCCCCCCCCCCGCCCCCCGCATACCCAACAGAGTGCAGAGTTCACCCCATCCCCCCGCATACCCAACAGAGTGCAGAGTTCACCCCATCCCCCCGCATACCCAACAGAGTGCAGAGTTCACTCCTTCACCCCCCCCCCGCATACCCAACAGAGTGCAGAGTTCACCCCTTCCCCCCACCATACCCAACAGAGTGCAGAGTTCACCCCATCCCCCCGCATACCCAACAGAGTGCAGAGTTCACCCCTTCCCCCCACCATACCCAACAGAGTGCAGAGTTCACCCCTTCCCCCCCCCCGCCCCCCGCATACCCAACAGAGTGCAGAGTTCACCCCAACCCCCCCCCCCATACCCAACAGAGTGCAGAGTTCACCCCATCCCCCCGCATACCCAACAGAGTGCAGATTTCACCCCATCACCCCCCCCATACCCAACAGAGTGCAGAGTTCACCCCTTCCCCCCCACCCGCCCCCCGCATACCCAACAGAGTGCAGATTTCACCCCATCACCCCCCCCCATACCCAACAGAGTGCAGAGTTCACCCCTTCACCCCCCCCGCCCCCCGCATACCCAACAGAGTGCAGAGTTCACCCCTTCCCCCCCCCCCCGCCCCCCGCATACCCAACAGAGTGCAGAGTTCACCCCTTCCCCCCCGCCCCCCGCATACCCAACAGAGTGCAGAGTTCACTCCATCCCCCCCCCCATACCCAACAGAGTGCAGAGTTCACCCCTTCACCCCCCCCCGCCCCCCGCATACCCAACAGAGTGCAGAGTTCACCCCATCCCCCCGCATACCCAACAGAGTGCAGAGTTCACCCCTTCCCCCCCCCCGCCCCCCGCATACCCAACAGAGTGCAGAGTTCACCCCAACCCCCCCCATACCCAACAGAGTGCAGAGTTCACCCCATCCCCCCCCCCGCCCCCCGCATACCCAACAGAGTGCTGCACGTCACACTGATCACTGCGGTTTACAATTCAATTCCTGCAAAGATGTAATTTAAATATGCTAACCCGGGTCCCCTCACAGAGCGGCGGAGGGGCCGCCACAGAGCATCTCCACCACCGCGAAGATCGGGCCCAGCAATCCTAGCATCGGGTTTCGTGGCAGTCACAGCCTATACGATTTTCCAGCTTCTCCACCCCCACCATCAAAATCCAGCTTAAGGATTCCACTCCACTGTAATTAAAGCAAAATACTACCGATGCTGGAAATCTGAAATGAAAACAGAAAGTGCTGGAAATACTCAGCAGGTCTGGCAGCATCTGTGGAGACAGTAGCAGAATAAACATTTCAGGTCAGTGACCTTTCATTTGAACTGTTCTGACCAAAATCCGACCAAATTGTAACAAACGTCATCGAAATATCAAGTCTTTAAAAACCCAATGATTAAATTGATGTCCTCTCACCTTGCACCCTTCACAAACTTGAGCATATCCAAAATTCTGCTGCCTGTATCTTGACCAAGTCCCATTCACTCAACACCCCTGTGCTCGCTGACCTACAGTAGCTCCTGGGCAGGCTACGCCTTCATTTTAGCGTTTTCACCCTTCTTTTCAAATCCCTCCACGGCCTCTCCCCTCTCGAGGGGTGGGAGGGGAGGGGGAGGGCAAGGGGTGAGAAGGAGAGAAGGTGAGCTGGGGAAGCTGGATGGAGGCGATTACAAGCATTCCAAGATAATGCATTCTTTTATTGACTGCTTCAGTATGTGTTAAGGTTTGAACGGCGGAGGTTGGTTCTGCCCTACAACTTGTACACATTGCTTCGTCAATCCCTGTAAGAGAAACAGATGCAGTGGTTAAAATCACTTGGCCCACATCAGCTTACTCTGCCTATGGGGAGGGGAGGTGAGCGGTGGGGGGGGATAAAAAAAGAGAGAAATTACATTTGCCTTTCCTTTTTTTTAAATTCCTTTGTCCGGATGTGGGCATGAAAGATCCCAGGGCACGATTTGAAGAAGAGCAGGGGAGCTCCCGGTGGAGATGGTCATGCTCTAACTGAATGGCAGAACAGGCTCAAGGGGCTGAATGGCCTCCTCCTGTTCCTATGAAGTGGGGACCACCCCACCCCACCGCCTCCCCGCCCCACCATGTCTTCCCTCAATTCTCCTTATACTGTTTGGAGAGCAGGAAAAATACGTTAATACAATAAATGGGTTACACTTTGTATTATTTCTCTGCGTAAGGCTTTATGGAGTGAGTGTTCACAGAGAACCAGTGGGTACTTGCCTGTATCTTGGCCATTTGCTTGGCTAGTTTGTCCCTCAGCTCCTGGAGAATAACTGCTTTGCGGACTCTGATTAAGCGCTCGGCACCTTCCTCGATTCCTGTGTAGCTGTGTATGACATGAGGAGATTCGATGCTGTACAGCTGTCACCCAAAATGAGACAAACGGAAGACAAAGCCATCAGATCACAAAAGGGAGAAATTTGCAGTTCTATACAACTTGCATTTATATAGCGCCTTTAAATTAGCAAATCCTTCCCGAGGCGCTTCACAAGATTTGACACTGAGCCAAGCTTGGTCAAAGAGATAGGTTTTAAGGAGCCTCTTAAAGGAAGAGAGAGAGGTAGAGTGGTTGAGAAGCTTAGGGAGGGAATTCCAGAGTTTAGGGCCCAGGTGGCTGAAGGCACGGTCACCAATGTTGGAGCGATTCAAATCGGGGATGCTCAAGAGGCCAGAATTAGAGGAGCGTAGATAACTCGGAGAGTTGTGGGGCTGGAGGAGATTACAGAGAAAGAGAGGGGTCAGGCCCATGGTAGGATTTGAAAACAAAGATGAGAATTTATAAATTGAGGTGTTGCCAGTTCAGGTGGTAGCGCGCACAGGCGCGATGGGCGAACCGGACCTGCTACGAGTCAGGATACAGGCAGCAGTTTTGGATGAGCTCAAGTTTATGGAAGGTGGGAAGATTGGAGGCTGACCTGGAGAGCGTTGGAACAGTCAAATCGAGAGGTAACAAAGACATGGTTGAGGGCCTTCCGTGACCTCAGGGTGTCATAAAGTGCTTGAAAGCCAATGAAATACTTTTTAAGTGTAGTCACTGGTGTAATGTAAGAAATAAAGCAGCCAATTTGCACACAGCAAGCTCCTACAATAACGATCAGCGCAGGCATTTATATATCACACAAGCTTACTCTAACACTTCTTCATTTAACCCTATCAGCATATCCTTCTATGCGTTTCTCCCTCAAGTATTTACCTAGCTCCCCATTAAATCCTTCTCTGCTATTTGCCTCAACTGCTCCCCGTAGTAGCGAGTTCCACATGTGAACCATTCTATGTGTAAAGAGGTTTCTTCTAATCGACTCGCCCAAAAACCCCTCATAATTTTGTACTCTTCTACTTAATGGTCCTTAACCTTCTCGGCTCTAAGGAGAACACTCCCAGCTTCTCCAGTCTCTCCACAAACTGGAGTCCCTCATTCCTGGCACCATTCTCACCATTCTCCATTCATCACTACTTGAAGAAATAGCTATCCCTCTGATATCTTTATAACCCCACACCCCAGTCTCTTCTCAACAAATACTAATCTTTAAAATAATTTTTCACTGGGTCACCATCCTAAAACTCGCTCCCTAACTGTGGTGGGTGACCACATGAACTTTAGTGGTTAAAAAAGAAGGTTCACCACCACCTTCTCAAGGGGCATCTAGGGATGGGCATTAAATGCCCACAAAGCCCATATCCCAAGAATAAATAATGATGAACATATTGACCCGCAATGCAGCTCCCTTCCTGGGGAGCCTTGGGGTGTGCCAGTGCCTCGATGTTGCCCGGGTTTGGGCACAGGAGCTGGCAATCGCGCTCAGCTGCCCCGCTGCTACGTACCATCATTTCCGTCTCTGTCATCTGTTTAATGTTGAGGCAGTCGTCTTCAAGCTGCTGCTTCCACTCAAAGTCTTCGACCAACTGAAAACAAAGCAAGGAAGAAATGAAAGAATCAGCACAGTCCTTCAACCCCAATCACAACATTGAAGACAATCTGCCCACACCAATGTTCCCTTGACGTCTTAGTGGTTAAAAGCATCGAACAGAGTAACATTAACCGCGCAGATAGTACCAACATGTTGAGAGGCTGTTTGCCCCTGGTTGGAGAGTCTAGAACTGGGGGTCATAGTTTCAGGATAAGGGGTCAGCCATTTAGGACAGAGATGAAGAGAAATGTCTTCACTCAGAGGGTTTTGAATCTTTAGAATTCTCTACCCCCAATGCACTGTCATTGAATATATTCAAGATTGAGATTGGTAGATTTTTGGGCAGTGACGGAATCAAGGTGTATGGGGAGAGTGCAGGAAATGGAGTTAAGGTCAAAGATCAGCCATGATCTCATTGAATGACGGAGCAGGCTCGAGGGGCCGAGTGCAATTCTTTCCTGTTTTTAAATATTGGTGTCGTGTGATTGCCTTTCAATGCAATTGGTCCTCAATCTTATCCCATAAACATCGTCGAAGTTCAACTAAAGATCATGATCATCTTCATTACCCAGCGCTGCTCTGATCATCCACCCACCAGCAGCCACCTAGAAAATAGGAAATTTATAGCACAGAAGGAGACCGTTCAGCCCATCGTGTCTGTGCTGGCTGAAAAAGAGCTTTCGCCCCATATCCTTTGATCCCTTTAGACCCAAGAGCTATATCTAACTCCTCCTTGAAAACATACAATGTTTTGACCTCAACTACTTTCTGTGGTAACGAATTCCACAGGCTCACCACTCTCTGGGTGAAGAAATTTCTCATCATCTCAGTCCTGAAACTCAATCCTCAGTTGCTGGTAAAGATTCTGCTGCTGCCATTTCCATCTCTTCTTGACCTATCTTTTGTTTCTTTACTCATCCCATTACCACTCATTTTTGCCTTGTACCATCATCCCTTTTGACATTGAATCTCTCTCCCTATCACAGACTATCCTTTTGGTTCTTTTGTCCCCTAGCTCCCCCCATTCTCCCTGGCCATTATAAACTAGTTTATAAACTGTAAATCATTCTAATGAATGATCATCAAGCTGAAACATCAATGCTGTTTGTTTCTACACAGATGCTGCCTGAACCTCGCGAGGTGTTTCCAGCATTTTCTGTTCTCATTTATGGCTAGGAACTTGTCTAGTTCCCTTTTGAACATATGTCATGAGTCACTACCCACAGATTTTGCACCTTGTGACAGAGGTCAATAACCCTTTGCAAGGAGACAAAAAACTCCTGGTTCTATGCTGATATAACACATATCCTCAGGTACTCCCTAACCGACTTAACTCAAATCTACAATTAATGAACTTGGCAGAAACAAAAAGCTCCAATCAATTTTTCCGTAGATACAAGGGAATTTTTTTTCACCAGCAATTAAAAATGCTAACAAAGCCGGGGATTTATTTCTAGAGGTACAGAATTCAAAAGTAGTGAAGTCGTGTTAAACTTGTATAGGAGCTTGGTCAGGTTGTACTTGGAGTGCTGAGCACAGTTCTGCTGTCTGAAAAAGGACACAGAAGCACTGGAGAAAGTGCAGAGAAATGTTTACTAGAACAATATCAGGGCGGAGAGACTAAAGCTATTGGGAAAGTTTGAACAATTTGTGTTTTTTTCTTTAGAAAAGAGATTGAGAGCTGATCTGACAGAGGGCTTTAAAACTATGCATGGGTTGGACAGGAAATTGGAAAAAAAGGAACTTGGATGGGCACTTAAGGGAAATAAACTTGCACGGCTGTGGGGATAGAACTGGGGTATGGGACTGACTGGATTGCTCTACAGAGAGCCGGCATGGACTTGATGGGCTGAATGGCTTCCTTTTGTGCTGTGATAAATCTATGACTCTATGGACAGGATAGATAGAAACATAGAAACATAGAAAATAGGAGCAGGAGTAGGCCATTCAGCCCTTCAAGCCTGCTCCGCCATTCATTATGATCATGGCTGATCATCCAACTCAGGAACCTGTTCCCTCTTTCTCCCCATATCCTTTGATCCCTTTCACCCCAAGAGCTATATCTAATTTCTTCTTGAAAACATACAATGTTTTGGCCTCAACTGCTTACTGTGGTCGCGAATTCCACAGGCTCACCACTCTTTGGGTAAAGACATTTCTTCTCATCTCAGTCCTGAATGGTTTACCCCGTATCCTTAGACTTTGACCCCTGGTTCTGGACTCCCCCACCATCGGGAACATCCTTCCTGCATCTACCCTGTCAAGTCCTGTTAGAATTTTATAGGTTTCTATGAGATCCCCCCTCGCTCTTCTGAACTCCAGCAAATATAATCCTAACCGACTCAATCTCTCCTCATACGTCAGTCCCGCCATCCCAGGAATCAGTCTGGTAAACCTTCGCTGCACTCCCTCTATAGCAAGAACATCCTTCCTCAGATAAGGAGACCAAAACTGCACACAATATTCCAGATGTGGCCTCACCAAGGCCCTGTATAATTGTAGCAAGACATCCCTGCTCCTGTACTTGAATCCTCTCACTATGAAGGCCAACATACCATTTGCCTTTTTTACCGCCTGTTGCACCTGCATGCTTACCTTCAGCGACTGGTGAATGACAGAACCCAGGTACCCTCTCTCAGTTTATAGCCAGTCAGATAATAATCTGCCTTCCTGTTTTTGCTACCAAAGTGGATAACCTCACATTTATCCACATTATACTGCATCTGCCATGCATTTGCCCACTCACTTAACTTGTCCAAATCACCCTGAAGCCTCTCTGCATCCTTCTCACAACTCACCCTCCCACCCAGTTTTGTGTCATCTACAAATTTGGAGATATTACATTTAGTTCCCTCATCTAAATCATTAATATATATTGTGACTAGCTGGGGTCCTAGCACCGATCCCTGCGGTACCCCACTAGTCACTGCCTGCCATTCGTCAAAAGACCCGTTTATTCCTACTCTTTGTTTCCTGTCCGCCAACCAATTTTCTATCCATCGCAATCCCATGTGCTTTAATTTTACATGCTAATCTCTTATGTGGGACTTTGTCAAAAGCCTTCTGAAAGTCCAAATAAACCACATCCACTGGCTCCCCCTCACCAACTCTACTAGTTACATCCTCAAAGAAGCCTAGTAGATTTGTCAAGCATTTGTCAAGAATTCGTAATTTCATGCTGACTCTGTCCGATTCTACCACTGTTCTCCAAGTGCTCTACTATAAATTCTTTTATAATGGACTCTAGAATTTTCCCCACTACCGACGTCAGGCTGACTGGTCTATAATTCCCTGTTTTCTCTCTACCTTCCTTTTTAAATAGTGGGGTTACATTAGCTACCCTCCAATCTGTAGGAACTGTTCCAGAGTCTATAGAATCTTGGAAGATGACCACCAATGCATCCACTATTTCTAAGGCCACTTCCTTAAGTACTCTGGGATGTAGATTATCAGGCCCTGGGGATTTATCAACCTTCATTCCCATCAATTTCCCCAACACCATTTCTCTACCAATACTGATTTCCTTCAGTTCCTCTCTCTCACTAAACCCTGTGTTCCCCAACATTTCTGGGTATGATATTTGTGTCCTCCTTTGTGAAGACAGAACCAAAGTATGCATTTAGTTGGTCAGCCATTTCTTTGTTCCCCATAATAAATTCCCCGTTTCTGACTGTAAGGGACCATTTGTCTTCACCAATCTTTTTCTCCACACATACCTATAGAAACTTTTACTGTCAGTTTTTATGTTCCCTGCAAGCTTGCTCTCGTACTCTATTTTCCCCTTCTTAATCAATCCCTTGGTCCTCCTTTGCTGAATTCTAAACTGCTCCCAATCCTCAGGTCTGTTGTTTTTTCTGGCGAATTTGTATGCCTCTTCCTTGGATGTAATGCTATCTCTAATTTCCCTTGTAAGTCATGGCTTGGCTACCTTTCCTGTTTTACTTTTGTGCCAGACAGGAATTAACAATTGTTGCAGTTCATCCATGCGCTCTTTGAATGTTTGCCATTGCCTATCCACCGTCATCCCTTTAAGTAACGTTTCCCAATCCATCATAGCCAACTTGCACCTCATACCTTCGTAGTTTCCTTTATTAAGATGCAGGACCCTAGTCTCAGAATCAATTGCATCACTCTCCATCTTGATGAAGAATTCTATCATATTATGGTTGCTCATCCCCAAGAGGTCTCGCAGAACTAGATTGTCAATTATTCCTCTCTCATTACACAATACCCAGTCGAGGATGGCCTGTTCTCGAGTTGGTTCCTCAACGTATTGGTCCAGAAAACCATCCTGTATACACTCTATGGTATTGTGACTAATTTGATTTGCCCAATCTATATGCAGATTAAATTCACCCATAATTACAGATGTTCCTTTATCGCATGCATCTCTAATTTCCTGTTTCATGGCATTCCCAACATCACCACTACAGTTCGGGGGGCTATATACAGCTCCCACTAACGTTTTTGCCCCTTAGTGTTTCTCAGCTCTACCCATACAGATTCCACATCGTCGGAGCTAATATCCTTCCTCACTATTGCGTTAATTTCCTCATTAACCAGCAATGCAACTCCACCGCCTTTTGCTTTATTTTTGTTCTTCCTAAATACTGAATACCCATGGATGTTCATTTCCCATCCCTGGTCACCCTGCAGCCATGTCTCCGTAATCCCGACTATATCATACCCGTTTACATCTATTTACACGATTAATTCATCCACTTTATGGCAAATGCTGCGCGCGTTAAGGCACAAGGTCTTAAGGCTTGTCTTCTTAACATTACTTGTTCCCTTCCCATTATTTTTCACTGTGGCCCTGTTTGATTCTGGCCCTTGATTTCTCTGCATATCACTTTCCTTATTCCCCTTACGGTCTTTTGTTCTTGTCTTTGATCCCCCCTCTTCTGACTCCTTGCAAAGGTTCCCATCCCACTGCCATTTTAGTTTAAACCCTCCATAACCACTCTAGCAAATACTCCTCTTAGGACATCAGACCCAGTCCTGCCCAGGAGTAACCCTTCCAGTTTGTACTGGTCCCACCTCATCCTGAACCGGTCCCAATGTCCCAGGAATCTAAAACCCTCCCCCTCACATCATCTCTTCAGCCACATATTCATCCGATATATCCTGCTATTTCTACTCTGACTACTACGTGGCACTGGTAGTAATCCTGAGATCACTACCTTTGAGGTCCTACTTTTCAACTGATTTCCTAACTCCCTATATTCTGCTTTTAGAACCTCATCCTTTTTTTTACCTACATTGTTTGTACCAATGTGTACCACGACCATTGGCTGTTCACCCTCCTCCTTCAGGATGTCCTGTAACCGCTCTGAGACATCCTTGACACTCACACCAGGGAGGCAACATACCATCCTGGATTCTCGTTTGCGGCCACAGAAACACCTATCTATTCCCCTTACAATTGAATCCCCTATAACTATTGCATTCCCACACTTTTTACTCCTCCCCTGTGCAGCAGAGCCAACCGTGGTGCAATGAATTGGGCTGTTGCTGCTGCTGCTTTCCCCTGAGAGGCCATTCCCCCCCAACAGTATCTAAAGCAGTATATCTGTTTTGCAGGGGAATAGCCACAGGAGATTCCTGCACTGCCTGCCTAGTCCTCTTGCTCTGCCTGGTGGTCACCCATTCCTTTCCTGCCTGTGGAGTATGAGCCTGCGGTGTGACCACCTCTCTATACGTGCCATCCACGATCCTCTCCGCCTCGCAGAGATGTGGAGAGAATGTTTCCACTTGTGGTAAAATCCAAAACTAGGGGCCATAAATACAAGGATATTACTGACAAATCCAACAGGGAAGTCAGGAGAAAATTCTTTACTCAAAGAATGGTTAGATGGTGGGATTCACTACCACAGGAAGGTGGGTTGAGGAAAAAAACTTGGATGCTTTCAAAAGGAAACTAGACGAGTACGTGAGAGAAAAGGGAATAGAAAGGTATGCTGAAAGGCTGTGTCAAGGTAGATGGAATGGAACAAGACCCATGTGGAGTATAAACACCGGCACACTAGTTGGGCTGAATAGCCTGTTTGTGCACTGTGTATTATAGCCTAGTTAGAGTGGGCCAATTATCCACCAGATATTATCTTCACTTCTCTAATAACAGATGCTATGCTTTGTGTTTCTAACATCTTAAGCTACATGATCAAGATTTAATTTCTGATCATGCAATCTGATTATGTTTTTGTTTCTGGGCCCTGGTCTATGTTGAGATAGTTCAACTCAGCCAGGGACATGGTTAAGAGAAAAAAAAGACTTGCATTTATATAGCGCCTTTCATGTCCCTAGGACTTCCCAAAGCATTTTACTGCCATTGAAGTACCTTTGAAGTGTAGTCATTGTTGTAAAGTAGGATACACAGAGGCCAACGTGTGCACAGCAAGCTCCCACAAACAGCAATGTGATAATAACCAGATGGTGGTTGAGGGATAACTATTGGCCAGGACACCAGGGAGAATTCCCCTGCTCTTCTTTGAAAGGATGGGGCCCTCGGTTTAATGTCTCCCCTGAAAAATAGCACCTCCAACTGTGCAGCACTCCCTCAGCACAGCACTGGAGTGTCAGCCTTTATTTTTTATACTCCAGCCCTGGAGTGGGGCATGAGCCCACACCTTTCTGACTCAGAGGCAAGGTGCTACCCACTGAGGCACAGTTGACACAGGCAGGGATGGGGTCAGTGGCAGGATGGATGGCGGGCAATAGAATTGACTTCAGTGCTTCTGAGGGGTGGCTAAGCAGGGACAAAAGGAATCAGCCTGGAATTACTCCTCCGCCTGATCATTGTCTGGGAATCCCTGCTGGGATGTGCGGGTATTGGGAAAGAGCAATATGTCCTGGACCATTGTAGCCTCTGCCTGTTATCTCTCGAACTCCCTTCCACCTCTCTGACATACCTTCTGTAATTGGCTTAAATAAGAAAAGAAGTGGATAGTGAAGAAGTTTTTACCCACCAGGTATTTATTCTCTGTCTGTTGGAAAGTTTCCACATCGCGTAGGCCCCTGTGATGGAAATTCTTGTAGCAGCGCCACCAGCTGAAGAGCACCACGAGCTGATCCAGGGAGCAGTGAAGTACCCAGGGGATGTACAAACCCTTGGGCAGCACTGGGGCGACCAGCAGGAGCCCCCAGTAGATGAGGATGCACAGGAAGTAAGGGATTTGGGTGGGGGATTCGATAAGTTTTTTAAAAGTCCTTTGGGATTTTCTCTTTACATCTGTTGGAAAATATGTAAAAAAATACAACATATCATTTGGTATATAATAAACATTGAACACATTGGGTCTTCATTATCGTAGAATCATACAGCACAGAAGGAGGCCTTTCAGCCCATCATGCCTGTGCTGGCGCTTTGAAAGAGCTGGCCAAGTAGTCCCACTCCCCTGTTCCTTCCCCATAGCCTTGCAAATTTTTTGCCCTTCAAGTATCAATCCAATTCTCTTTTGAATGTTACTATTGATCCCGCTTCCATGCAGTGCTTTGATCTTGCAATGCAGGCAGATTTGGGAGGGGTGGGAGGAGGCTCATGTGGAGCATAACACCTGCATAGGCCTGATGGGCCGAATGGCCTGTTTCTGTGCTGTAGGCTCTATGTAACTCTATGGTGTAGAGTCAAAATAAAGGTGTCAGCTGTGGCTCACTTGTTAACACTTTTGCCTCTTAGAAGGTTGTGGGTTTAAGATACATTCCAGGGACTTCAGCGCATTGTCCAGGCTGACATTCCCAGTGCCACTGTGAAGAAAATTAATCCCAGGGAAAGAACAATGTTGAGGAAAACCCCTCTCTGGGCAAAGGGAGACGATCAGTATTTCACCTTTGAACCTGCAGACTGTCGATCCGAAGCGGGTCTGCCGCTGGAGGATTTCGGCCTTCTTGGTTGTCATGGTGTAGACTTGCCTGATCCCACAGGAGAGGATCCATATCACTGAGCTGATGCTGTAGATGAGCTCCTCATCGAAGATGACCGTTGGCAGATAGAAGAAGACAATGAGGCCCAGGTATGGCTGCAGTAAATCCATTGCTGCCTCTGCGCGGATACGGAATCAGTTGTTACTGAGGAGATTTGGCCAGTGGGATAACTGTGACTTAGAATCACATAGCACAGAAGGAGGCCATTCAGCCCACTGTGACCATGCTAGCTCTTTGAAAGAGTGATCCAATTTTTGCAAACTCTCAGCCCCACTGTAACCCTGCAAATTTTTCTTTTTGAAGTAATTATCCAACTCCCTTTTGAAAATTACTATTGTATCTGCTTCCACTGCCCATTCAGGCAGCACATTCCAGATCACAACAACTCACTGCGTAAAATAATTTCTCCTCATCTCTCCCCTCTTGTTCTTTTGCCAATTATCCTCCTTTTGGGCCCTCTGGTTACTCACTATCTATTCTATCAAAACTCCTTCATAATCTTGAGGACAGCTTGTAATTTAACCTGATCCTAAACACCCCCCCCCCCCACAAGCTCCACCACAGTGGGTTGGAAGTTGAACTAGAAGAATTATTTTCCAAATGCATGGACAAAGAGTGAGTCTAGTGGTTACACTATTGGGCGAGCAAGCTCACAATACAGGAACAAAGTTGTGAAAGTTGGTGTCTCTTACGGGCCAGCTGAAGCAAAATAACCATGATTGGCTCTCATTAAAATAACCTCTTGTGGACATTGAGTGAGGAGAGGATTGCACTTGGAGCTGATTTAAGTAGCTCGCTGACAGTGCTGGTGAGGATTGCAGCCAAAAATGGCCACTCAGATGAGATACCAGCGGAATCCCGGTGTCTGTGGAATGGTTCCCCAACAAGGAGTCAGTATCCGCAGGTTGGAAAGTTGGTTGGAACATTTACAGGGAAGTGATGGTGGCCTTCACAGCTGAGCTTAATTCTGTCCAGACCTGGTAACACGCTCACTCTCTCACATATACTCACATACACACACTCATACAGGACAGTGATCGGGATTGTGCACACTTGACAATCCTCATCTCCTCCCCAGTTCAAGGGAATCAAAGCCAATTTTAACACTTGCACTGTCGCCAGGGACTGAGGTCTTGAAGACGGGTTCACACCTGAAGCATCAACTTGTCTGCTATCTGTCCAATGATGGACCTGCAGCGTGTTTGCAGTACTAGCTTCTTGGCTCAGCCCTGGGACTGAACCTGGGATCTTTCTTGCTCTTTGTGACTCTGTAGCTAAACTGCTCAGTGCCTTCCCCTTCACCAAACACCACTTTCCTCTCCCACCACTTTCAGTGTGTCAATCACCAGTCACATGCTCCCTTGTGGAATAAAATTTGCCTCCGCCTTCCGTCTGGGAACACAAAGGCTGGGTTTTCCACACACAATGACTGTAAATGGATGAGAGCTTTGTTGAACCGTGCCCTTTGTTGGGTTTGAGTTACTGAGGTCAATGGGCAAAGTTCAAACACAACCGGCATGAACCCACACATGCTTGGGATATCTCACCTCAAACTCTTCAGTGTGAGGCAAATCTCACGCCTGTGAAAACCCAGCTGCTTCCCCAGTGAAATACTTTTCCCAGTATAAAATGAGCCGTGATGTCATAACTATAGATTCTGATTCGCTGCAGCCAGGTCCTGTATCCATGGTAATCTGGATTTTGAATGAATCCCTGGCTGTTGAGGTCACAGCACACTAGTTGTGTGACAGTCACAAACACTCCATCTGGAATGTTAATAACCAACCAGGTTCCTGAATATAACCCATTGAGTCTCTGCATCAAGCCTGCCTATATCTCACAGGACAGTGTAAACTACATTGAGCTTGTCTATATCTCATAGGACAGTGTACACTACACTGAGCTTGTCTATATCCCACAGGACAGTCTACACTACATGGAGCCTGTCTACATCCCACAGGACAGTTTACACTAGACTGAGCTTGTCTATATCTCACAGGACAATGTAAACTACATTGAGCTTGTCTATATCTCATAGGACAGTGTACACTACACTGAGCTTGTCTATATCCCACAGGACAGTCTACACTACATGGAGCCTGTCTACATCCCACAGGACAGTTTACACTAGACTGAGCTTGTCTATATCTCACAGGACAATGTACACTACATTGAGCTTGTCTATATCCCACAGGACAGTCTACACTACATGGAGCCTGTCTACATCCCACAGGACAGTTTACACTACATTGAGCTTGTCTATATCCCACAGGACAGTGTACACTAGACTGAGCTTGTCTATATCTCACAGGACAGTGTAAACTACATTGAGCTTGTCTATATCTCATAGGACAGTGTACACTAGACTGAGCTTGTCTATATCTCACAGGACAATGTACACTACATTGAGCTTGTCTATATCTCACAGGACAATGTACACTACATTGAGCTTGTCTATATCTCACAGGACAGTGTACACTAGACTGAGCTTGTCTATAATCCCACAGGACAGTCTACACTAGACTGAGCTGGTCTATATCCCACAGGACAGTCTACACTACATGGAGCCTGTCTACATCCCACAGGACAGTTTACACTACATTGAACTTGTCTATATCCCACAGGACAGTGTACACTGCACTGAATCTGTCTATATCCCACAGGACAGTGTACATTAGACTGAGCTTGCCTATATCCCACAGGACAATGTACACTACACTGAGCCTGCCTATATCTCACAGGACAGTGTACACTAGACTGAGCCTGCCTATATCTCACAGGACAGTGTACACTAGACTGAGCTTGTCTATAATCCCACAGGACAGTGTACACTGCACTGAATCTGTTTATATCCCACAGGACAGTGTACACTAGACTGAGCTTGCCTATATCCCACAGGACAATGTACACTGCACTGAGCCTGCCTATATCTGACAGGACAGTGTACACTGCACTGAGCTTGCCTATATCCCACAGGACAGTGTACACTAAATTGAGCTTGTCTATATCCCACAGGACAGTGTACACTAGACTGAGCTTGTCTATATCCCACAGGACAGTGTACACTAGACTGAGCTTGTCTATATCCCACAGGACAGTGTACACTAGACTGAGCTTGTCTATAATCCAACAGGACAGTGTATTCTAGACTGAGCTACCCTATTTCCCACAGGACCGTGTACACTAGACTGTGCCTGGCTATATCCCAGCATGGGAAACCAACTCTATGAGATTAGGCCAGGGAGAAAGGAGCTTTTGGATGGGACAATTGGTCTCCTTCTGTGCGGTGAAACTGGATGATGCTGACGTGCTAAATCTGCCTCCTGCCCCCTGCAGTAGATTCACAGGGCCCGCTTTCTCTGGGATGAGAGTTCCAGAATTCCAGTGCTGGGTTTTGCCAAATGAACTCACAATGCCAGGAATCCAAATCAAGATCAAAGCAAAATACTGCAGATGCTGGAAATCTGAAATAAAAACAGAAAGTGCTGGAAATACTCAGCAGGTCCTGGCAGCATCTGTAGAGAGAGTTAACGTTTCAGGGCCCTGACCTTTCATCAGACCTGCTGAGTATTTCCAGCACTTTCTGTTTTTTATCCAAATTAAGACCAAGCCAATATAAAAACTGTCATGCGTTTCTTCTGAGCTAAAGAATTGTACAGTGTGCAGTGGGTAGCTGATTGACAAAGATTATTGAGTAATTACTCTCAGCTCTCAGCCATTGTCTCAGTAAAAGAGCAGGATGTTATTGATTTTTCTCTACCTTGAGAACCTATCATTGTCTCCTTCACACAGGAATGCAGGAAGACAAAGAAAACAGTTTTAATCCATTGAACAAACCCTGTCCTTCACATTATTGTTCACCTAGTGATCTGTGTGTGATTTTCACATGTTAAATTCACCTAGATTAACAGTCAGCGTATTTTTTTTCATTCCTCCGAAACTGGTAAACAGCTAGTGATCGGAGCTAAACTGCAGAGGAAAATGACAACAAAATCTCTTCCGATGGTTGCGGGCAGTCAGACTGGAACTCGAGTCAAGTTGCAACATTCAAATCTCAAAAGCTGTAATTACTAAAACAGAGAGATGGTGGGGGGGGGGGGGGGGGGTGAGGGTGAGGGGGGTGCGCAGGAAGTGAATGGATGGGCTACAGTCCCTGTAGTGGATGGGGTACAGTCCCTGTACTGGATGGGGTACAATCCCTGTAGGGGATGAGGTACAATCCCTGTAGGGGATGGGGTACGGTCCCTGTAGGGGATGAGGTACAGTCCCTGTAGGGGATGGGGACAGTCCCTGTAGTGGATGGGGTATGGTCCCTGTAGTGGATGGGGTATGGTCCCTGTACAGGATGGGGTATGGTCCCTGTAGGGGATGGGGTACAGTCCCTGTACTGGATGGGGTACGGTCCCTGTAGGGGATGGGGTACAGTCCCTGTACTGGATGGGGTACGGTCCCTGTAGGGGATGGGGTACAGTCCCTGCATGAATGGGGTATAGTCCCTGTAGGGGGATGGAGTACAGTCCCTCAATGGGATGTGGTACAGTTCCTGTATGAATGGGATACAGTCTCTGTATGATTGGGGTACAGTCCCTGTCCAGGATGGGGACAGTCCCTGTATGATTGGGGTACAGTCCATGTATGATTGGGGTACAGTCCCTGTCCAGGATGGGATACAGTCCCTGTATGAATGAGGTACAGTCCCTGTCAGGATGGGGACAGTCCCTGTCCGGGATGGGATACAGTCCCTGTATAAATGAGGTACAGTCCCTGTATGAATGGGGTACAGTCCCTGTCCGGGATGAGATACAGTCCCTGTATGATTGGGGTACAATCCCTGTATGAATGGGATACAGTCCCTGTCCGGGATGGGATAAAGTCCTTGTATGATTGGGGTGCAGTCTCTGTATGATTGGGGTACAGTCCCTGTATGATTGGGGTACAGTCCCTGTATGAATGGAGTACAGTCTCTGTATGATTGGGGTACAGTCCCTGTATGATTGGGGTACAGTCCCTGTATGAATGGGGTACAGTCTCTGTATGATTGGGGTACAGTCCCTGTATGATTGGGGTACAGTCTCTGTATGAATGGGGTACAGTCCCTGTATGAATGGGGTACAGTCTCTGTATGATTGGCGTACAGTCTCTGTATGATTGGGGTACAGTCTCTGTATGAATGGGGTTCAATCCCTGTATGAATGGGGTACAGTCTCTGTATGATTGGGGTACAGTCTCTGTATGAATGGGGTACAGTCTCTGTATGATTGGGGTACAGTCCTTGTATGAATGGGGTACAGTCTCTGTATGATTGGGGTACAGTCCTTGTATGAATGGGGTACAGTCCCTGTATGATTGGGGTACAGTCCTTGTATGAATGGGGTACAGTCTCTGTATGATTGGGGTACAGTCCTTGTATGATTGGGGTGCAGTCTCTGTATGATTGGGGTACAGTCCCTGTATGATTGGGGTACAGTCCCTGTATGATTGGGGTACAGTCCCTGTATGAATGGGGTACAGTCTCTGTATGATTGGGGTACAGTCCCTGTATGATTGGGGTACAGTCTCTGTATGAATGGGGTTCAATCCCTGTATGAATGGGGTACAGTCCCTGTATGAATGGGGTACAGTCTCTGTATGATTGGCGTACAGTCTCTGTATGATTGGGGTACAGTCTCTGTATGAATGGGGTTCAATCCCTGTATGAATGGGGTACAGTCTCTGTATGATTGGGGTACAGTCTCTGTATGAATGGGGTACAGTCTCTGTATGATTGGGGTACAGTCCTTGTATGAATGGGGTACAGTCTCTGTATGATTGGGGTACAGTCCTTGTATGAATGGGGTACAGTCCCTGTACTGGATGGGGTACAATCCCTGTAGGGGATGAGGTACAATCCCTGTAGGGGATGGGGTACGGTCCCTGTAGGGGATGAGGTACAGTCCCTGTAGGGGATGGGGACAGTCCCTGTAGTGGATGGGGTATGGTCCCTGTAGTGGATGGGGTATGGTCCCTGTACAGGATGGGGTATGGTCCCTGTAGGGGATGGGGTACAGTCCCTGTACTGGATGGGGTACGGTCCCTGTAGGGGATGGGGTACAGTCCCTGTACTGGATGGGGTACGGTCCCTGTAGGGGATGGGGTACAGTCCCTGCATGAATGGGGTATAGTCCCTGTAGGGGGATGGAGTACAGTCCCTCAATGGGATGTGGTACAGTTCCTGTATGAATGGGATACAGTCTCTGTATGAATGGGGTACAGTCCCTGTATGATTGGGGTACAGTCCCTGTCCAGGATGGGGACAGTCCCTGTATGATTGGGGTACAGTCCATGTATGATTGGGGTACAGTCCCTGTCCAGGATGGGATACAGTCCCTGTATGAATGAGGTACAGTCCCTGTATGATTGGGGTACAGTCCCTGTCAGGATGGGGACAGTCCCTGTCCGGGATGGGATACAGTCCCTGTATAAATGAGGTACAGTCCCTGTATGAATGGGGTACAGTCCCTGTCCGGGATGAGATACAGTCCCTGTATGATTGGGGTACAATCCCTGTATGAATGGGATACAGTCCCTGTCCGGGATGGGATAAAGTCCTTGTATGATTGGGGTGCAGTCTCTGTATGATTGGGGTACAGTCCCTGTATGATTGGGGTACAGTCCCTGTATGAATGGAGTACAGTCTCTGTATGATTGGGGTACAGTCCCTGTATGATTGGGGTACAGTCCCTGTATGAATGGGGTACAGTCTCTGTATGATTGGGGTACAGTCCCTGTATGATTGGGGTACAGTCTCTGTATGAATGGGGTACAGTCCCTGTATGAATGGGGTACAGTCTCTGTATGATTGGCGTACAGTCTCTGTATGATTGGGGTACAGTCTCTGTATGAATGGGGTTCAATCCCTGTATGAATGGGGTACAGTCTCTGTATGATTGGGGTACAGTCTCTGTATGAATGGGGTACAGTCTCTGTATGATTGGGGTACAGTCCTTGTATGAATGGGGTACAGTCTCTGTATGATTGGGGTACAGTCCTTGTATGAATGGGGTACAGTCCCTGTATGATTGGGGTACAGTCCTTGTATGAATGGGGTACAGTCCTTGTATGAATGAGGTACAGTCTCTGTATGATTGGGGTACAGTCCTTGTATGAATGGGGTACAGTCTCTGTATGATTGGGGTACAGTCCTTGTATGATTGGGGTACAGTCTCTGTATGAATGGGGTACAGTCTCTGTATGATTGGGGTACAGTCCTTGTATGATTGGGGTACAGTCTCTGTATGATTGGGGTACAGTCTCTGTATGAATGGGGTACAGTCCCTGTATGAATGGGGTACAGTCTCTGTATGATTGGGGTACAGTCCCTGTATGAATGGGGTACAGTCTCTGTATGAATCGGGTACAGTCTCTGTATGATTGGGGTACAGTCCCTGTATGAATGGGGTACAGTCCTTGTATGAATGGGGTACAGTCTCTGTATGATTGGGGTACAGTATTTGTATGAATGGGGTACAGTCTCTGTATGATTGGGGTACAGTCCCTGTATGAATGGGGTACAGTCCTTGTATGATTGGGGTACAGTCTCTGTATGAATGGGGTACAGTCTCTGTATGATTGGGGTACAGTCCTTGTATAAATGGGGTTCAATCCCTGTATGAATGGGGTACAGTCCCTGTATGAATGGGGTACAGTCTCTGTATAATTGGGGTACAGTCTCTGTATGAATGGGGTACAGTCCTTGTATGAATGGGGTTCAATCCCTGTATGAATGGGGTACAGTCTCTGTATGATTGGGGTACAGTCCTTGTATGAATGGGGTACAGTCACTGTATGAATGGGGTACAGTCCCTGTATGATGGGGTGCAGTCTCTGTATGATTGGGGTACAGTCTCTGTATGAATGGGGTACAGTCCTTGTATGAATGGGGTTCAATCCCTGTATGATTGGGGTACAGTCCCTGTATGAATGGGGTACAGTCTCTGTATGATTGGGGTACAGTCCCTATATGAATGGGGTACAGTCCCTGTATGATTGGGGTACAGTCTCTGTATGAATGAGGTACAGTCCTTGTATGAATGGGGTACAGTCCCTGTATGATTGGGGTACAGTCGTATGAATGGGGTACAGTCTCTGTATGATTGGGGTACAGTCCTTGTATGAATGGGGTACAGTCCCTCTATGATTGGGGTACAGTCCCTGTATGAATGGGGTACAGTCCCTGTATGATTGTGGTACTGTCCCTGTATGATTGGGGTACAGTTCTTGTATGATTGGGGTACAGTCTCTGTATGATTGGGGTACAGTCCCTGTATGATTGGGGTACAGTCCTCGTATGAATGGGGTACAGTCTCTGTATGATTGGGGTACAGTCCTTGTATGAATGGGGTACAATCCCTGTATGATTGGGGTACAGTTCTTGTATAATTGGGGTACAGTCTCTGTATGAATGGGGTACAGTCCCTGTATGGTTGGGGTACAGTTCTTGTATGATTGGGGTACAGTCTCTGTATGATTGGGGTACAGTCCTCGTATGAATGGGGTACAGTCTCTGTATGAATGGGGTACAGTCTCTGTATGATTGGGGTACAGTCCTTGTATGAATGGGGTACAGTCTCTGTATGATTGGGGTACAGTCCTTGTATGAATGGGGTACAGTCCCTGTATGATTGGGGTACAGTCCTTGTATGAATGGGGTACAGTCCTTGTATGAATGAGGTACAGTCTCTGTATGATTGGGGTACAGTCCTTGTATGAATGGGGTACAGTCTCTGTATGATTGGGGTACAGTCCTTGTATGATTGGGGTACAGTCTCTGTATGAATGGGGTACAGTCTCTGTATGATTGGGGTACAGTCCCTGTATGAATGGGGTACAGTCTCTGTATGAATCGGGTACAGTCTCTGTATGATTGGGGTACAGTCCCTGTATGAATGGGGTACAGTCCTTGTATGAATGGGGTACAGTCTCTGTATGATTGGGGTACAGTATTTGTATGAATGGGGTACAGTCTCTGTATGATTGGGGTACAGTCCCTGTATGAATGGGGTTCAATCCCTGTATGAATGGGGTACAGTCCCTGTATGAATAGGGTACAGTCTCTGTATGATTGGGGTACCGTCCCTGTATGAATGGGGTACAGTCTCTGTATAATTGGGGTACAGTCTCTGTATGAATGGGGTACAGTCCTTGTATGAATGGGGTTCAATCCCTGTATGAATGGGGTACAGTCTCTGTATGATTGGGGTACAGTCCTTGTATGAATGGGGTACAGTCACTGTATGAATGGGGTACAGTCCCTGTATGATGGGGTGCAGTCTCTGTATGATTGGGGTACAGTCTCTGTATGAATGGGGTACAGTCCTTGTATGAATGGGGTTCAATCCCTGTATGATTGGGGTACAGTCCCTGTATGAATGGGGTACAGTCTCTGTATGATTGGGGTACAGTCCCTATATGAATGGGGTACAGTCCCTGTATGATTGGGGTACAGTCTCTGTATGAATGAGGTACAGTCCTTGTATGAATGGGGTACAGTCCCTGTATGATTGGGGTACAGTCGTATGAATGGGGTACAGTCTCTGTATGATTGGGGTACAGTCCTTGTATGAATGGGGTACAGTCCCTCTATGATTGGGGTACAGTCCCTGTATGAATGGGGTACAGTCCCTGTATGATTGTGGTACTGTCCCTGTATGATTGGGGTACAGTTCTTGTATGATTGGGGTACAGTCTCTGTATGATTGGGGTACAGTCCCTGTATGATTGGGGTACAGTCCTCGTATGAATGGGGTACAGTCTCTGTATGATTGGGGTACAGTCCTTGTATGAATGGGGTACAATCCCTGTATGATTGGGGTACAGTTCTTGTATAATTGGGGTACAGTCTCTGTATGAATGGGGTACAGTCCCTGTATGGTTGGGGTACAGTTCTTGTATGATTGGGGTACAGTCTCTGTATGATTGGGGTACAGTCCTCGTATGAATGGGGTACAGTCTCTGTATGATTGGGGTACAGTCCTTGTATGATTGGGGTACTGTCCCTGTATGAATGGGGTACAGTCCCTGTATGATTGGGGTACCGTCCCTGTATGAATGGGGTACAGTCAATGTATGATTGTGGTGCAATCCCTCTATAAACTAGAGATTCACTCTAACAATTGTTATACTCTAAAAGCGTGTCAGGTGGTGTGAAGAATTTCAATATAGAGAGTGTCAGTTAAATTATTAATTGTGGTTTGTGACAGGGTTTCTCTTTTACTCTGACTGAATAACTCAAACATTTCTTATTAAATGGCATTTCAGAAACTTTTATCAGAGTATTTTTGGGATTTTATGCCACAAATCCATCTATTATATACTTAGGCCAACTGATACGAGTGACAGAGGAAAGCCTAATTCCATTTTATTGTGTGGGTTGATGTGTCTTTTCTGTCGTTTTGTTTTGGGAATGTACTCTGTGATTTATTGGCGTTTGGTCATAATTCCAAACCATTTGTGCAAATGCAGTTCTCCAACCGGCCATTAAATGACAGTAGAGCACCAGTTAGTGATCAACATCGAGGTGGATTTGCCCTGATTCTCCCCCTCCTTCCCACAGGGACTGACTCTCGCTGGGGAAAAACGGAACCACAAACGCATAAATTCTTTGGTAGCTCCATCCTCTCCTTCATCCCTACCCTTCCGCAGTCCCCATGCACTACGTGTGATCCCAGACAATGAACAGTGACAGGTTATTCAAACACGGCCACACGAACAGGCAGATAAGAGTGAACACCAATTTTAGGAGCAGTGTTAAAAAAAAGCTGTGCGTTTATATTGTGCTTTTCAAAAACTCAGGACATCCCAAAGCATGTAGTCACTTGCAATGTAGGAAACTTGCACACAGCAAGATCCCACAAACAGCAATGCGATAGTGACCAGGTCATTGGTTGAGGGATAAATATTGGCCAGGACACCTGGGAGAACTCTCCTGCTCTTCTTCAAAATAGAGGCCGTGGGATCTTTTACATCCACCTGAGAGGGCAGAAGTGTACTCAGTTTTGCCCAACGACGACACCTCCAACAGTGCAGCACTCCCTCTGCAATGCAGTGTGAATTAAACACGGGAGCAAACCACAAACTCAATTTCACTACCTTTTTCACCCTCTGGAATTGTTAAATTCTACAAGATTTTAAAACCAACGGCAAGTTTTTTTCATTTTCACAAGACTATTTAAGTCAGACAATGAGGTAAAGGTGAAACAGGAGAAAGAAGGAATGGGTGAAAGAAAAGAAAGGAGAGATAAACACCAAGGGCTAATTCAGGGCAAATGAGCAGCAATTGACCCCAGGCCCCGAGAAGGGGGTCAGAGGTCAAAGGGTACTGATAGGCCCACATCAGTGTGTGTGCGTGATTCCTTTTTAGCCGTTAGCTGCCTGGTTAACGTGCGAGTGAAGCTGGTCATCCCTCGTGTGCCAATTCTTTCCATATCTGCAGTCACAGATGCATCTTAAAAGAGGCATTGCTGAATATTAATTAGGGCAGACCCCCATACGCCTCTCCCTCCACCCCCACCCCCCACCTTCTCTCCGGTCCTCCCCCCTCCCCTCCACTCCCATTCACTCATTACTTCAGGCCAGTGAACTTGATGCAGACGCACTGAAGGCAGGGTCTCCCCCCTGGGGAGACGGCTCCTCCAACTCTCACACAGACGGACAATCTGTCCCCTGGGAGAGCGAGCCTGGTGGAAAAAGGGGTGAGCACGAGCTGGCAAATGACTGCAAGCAGATTTGTTTTATTTCTCCATTGTATTTTCCTGACAGGGAGCGGATGGCTGCTTCTTTTCGGGGGTGCAGGTGGGAAGGTCAGTTGCAGGGGGTGGGGTTACTTTCATGTGACAACAGGTGGCCATATTGTTCCTGTACAATCAGCTCACTGGTATCTGCTTTTCTGGGCTTCGGCCTTGTGACATGGGAGATCCCTGTGTGGGGCAACAGAGTATGTTTCGTTAATTAATTAATCATTGGTGTTAATGAGATTCAGGACCCCCTCAGAGCCTTTGTGCGATGGCCAGTTTACTGACTGACTGGATAATCCCAACGTCCCTCCTCTCCTGGTTTGTTTGCTGACAGTTTTCTCTGTTCCCGTTAACTCTTGTCAGGGGTCGAGTCCCAGCGATTCCAGTGGCCTGCGGGTGACTTGCCAATTCTGAGCCTTGGCACTGAGCCTTGGCAGGCAGCTGGACCTCTGGGAGTGGAGGGTGGGGGGGAACAGTTAAATCAAGCACACTCTAACCCACATACTCATACGTACAGTCGCTCACTCTCACCCACACACACTCGCTTACACTCACTCACTCACATACTCACTCTCAACCCCACGCCCACTCACTTACTCTCACCCACACGCTCACACACACACACACACACCCACACAAACTCAAACACAGACTCACTCCAGTGCAGTTACTGAGGGAGTGCTGCACTGTCAGAGGTGCTGATTTTGGCATGAGATGTTAAACCGAGACCCCTGTCTGTTCTCTGGTGACGCAACAGATCCCATGACACTATTTTGAAGAAGGGCAGGGGAGTTCGCCCCGCTGTCCTGGGGCCAATATTCATCCCTCAACCAACATCACCTAATATAGATTATCTGATCTTTATCACATTGCAGTTTGTGGGATCTTGCTGTGTGCAAATTGGCTGCTGTGTTTCCTACATTACAACAGTGGCTACACTTCAAAAGCACTTCATTGGTTGTTGGAGAAAGGCGCTATATAAATGCAAGTTATTTTTCTCTGAGTAACAATCAGCAACTGCACGCTGTTCATGTAACACCATTAACATACAAAACATCCCTTCAGACAGGAAAAGCAACACAAATAAAGAGGACAATTTGCTGCCCTTCACGGAGCCACCAAAACTGATTCATTCCTGTTGGGAAGGTCAGAGTTCATCTCCTTGGGCACCAAGACCCAGTTGACCATTGGCAGAGACGATTGCAATCCTGTTCGCACCAAATGTTCGGTGTCTTTGAGCTGAAGTTCCCGACACACTCCTGTGGCGTCAGAACGCCCAAGTGGCGCAACCCTACGGGAGGTGGCCTCTTAATTGGCTGCCTCTGCATTCACCATCCTATGAAAGAGGGCGGGCGGGTTCCCAAGACTGGAGGCCCGGTCATGGGGGCCCCGCAGTGATGTCAGGCCTGCGGCCTCTCCGGGAGAGGTGGTTGCAGCCGAGGCAACACGGAGGTGCCCTCACTTGCCTGCATTGAAGTCATTAAATAAAGAGGCCTGAAGCTGGTAGGGCCAGCAGGTTGGGGGGGAAACCCCTCCGCTGGAGTAGTGACGGATGCGATTGCAGCCTTTCATCCTCGCAGTCCCTTCCAGCTGCAATAGCCACCCGGCCTGGCGGCCTTCGCACACGGCGGGGGGAAGGGGAGCGGCTGCTTCGACAGCAGCGTCGTCGGAAAATGGCCCCTAAGTGGGGTCTTCACTTGCCCTAATGTGCTGCCTGCCTCCGTGGAGTGGGCACCTGACCCGGTTCCCAGCCTGTCCCTGGGAAAGACTCACGGAGGCAGGAATCCGTCAGGGATACACCCGACATGGCCCCACACTATTTTCCTACCATTTCCACCGCCCCTCCCCCGCCCGGACCCAAGTCTCCTATCCCGTCTCCTTGGGGCAGGAAAATTCAGCCCTTTGAGCCACTGGTTAGTCACCGTGAGCAATGTCGGGGCCTTTGCTGCAAGAGCTGCTCTCTGTCTGTCTGTGGCAGTGGGGGAGGGGATGGGATGGGGGTGGGTTGCACGGCCGCCAATATTGGCACCCCCCCCTCACCAGGCCAGGAATGGGAAAACCAGCCAGGCGGCTGTGGTGACATTGGAGGACTGGAAGAACAGGACAGGTCAGATTGCGAAACCCACCGTAGTCAAATAGCCTGCTGACACTTCGGCCTCATGTGAGAGGAATGGCCAGAGTGACCCATGACCCCAGAATGAGTCAGCACTTTCAGAGGGGGAGGGGAGAATATCAAAGACATAAACTTTTAGTAAGCGCTGCTGTTTTTCAAGAATTAGATGTGAAGTTTAGGTCTTGTTTGCGTGTTTTGTATGTGGTCAGTTTGCTTGGATGGTTGTGTAGCTCACTCTGGGGAATCGCACTCCTTGTGCACAACTGCTCTGCTGCCTAGTCTGGACCCACCCAGCTTCACTTACCTCCTCCTTGCTGCTCCTCTCTCTCCATCTCCCCGTCCCTCTCAGTCCCCCTCACCACTCATCCATCCCCCTCTCAACCCTCTCTCCATCTCCCCCTCCCTCTCAGACCCCTCACCCCTCTCTCCATCTCCCCCTCCCTCTCAGTCCCCCTCAACCCTCTCTCCATCTCAGTCCCCCTCACCCCTCATCCATCTCCCCCTCCCTCAAAATCCCCCTCACCCCTCTCTCCATCTCCCACTCAATCACAGTCCCCCTCACCCGTCTCTCCATCTCCCCCTCCCTCAGTCCCCCTCACCCCTCATCCATCCCCCTCTCCCTCTCAACCCTCTCTCCATCTCCCCCTCCCTCTCAGACCCCTCACCCCTCTCTAGATCTCCCCCTCCCTCTCAGTCCCCCTCAACCCTCTCTCCATCTCCCCCTCCCTCTCAGTCCCCCTCACCCCTCATCCATCTCCCCCTCCCTCAAAGTCCCCCTCACCCCTCTCTCCATCTCCCACTCAATCACAGTCCCCCTCACCCATCTCTCCATCTCCCTCTCCCTCTCAGTCCCCCTCACCCCTCTCTCCATCTCCCCTCTCCCTCAGTCTCCCTCTCTCCATCTCCCCCTCCCCTCTCAGTCCCCCTCAACCCTCTCTCCATCTCCCACTCAATCACAGTCCCCCTCACCCATCTCTCCATCTCCCCCTCCCTCTCAGTCCCCCTCATCCCTCTCTCCATCTCCCCTCTCCCTCAGTCTCCCTCTCCCCATCTCCCCTTTCCCTCTCAGTCTTCCACTCCCCTCTCTTCAGCTCTCCGTCTTCCCCAATCCAGCTCTCCCTCTCCTCTCTCTATGTCTCCCTCTTCCTCGCCTCTGTCTCCCTTTCTCCTCTATGTTTATATATTACATAGTATTTACAGCACAGAAACAGACCATTCAGTCCATACCTGTGCTTATGCCCCACGTGAGCTTCCTCTCACCCTTCTTCAACTAATTTTATCAGCAGATCTTTTCATTCCATTCTCCTTCATGTGTTTATCCAGCTTCTCTTAAACGTTATTTACCTCAACCACTCCCTGTGGTAGTGGGTTCCACATTCTCACCACTGTCTGGGTAGAGAACTTTCTCCTGAATTCCCTATTGGATTTATTAGTGACGGTCTTATATTTATGACCCCTTAGTTTTGGACAAGTGCAAAGATTTTCTCTAAGTTTACCCTATCAAATATCTTCATAATTTTAAAGAACTCTATCAGGTCACTTCTCGTTTCAGGAAGAGGGATGGTGCAGGGTGGGGATGGGGTACATACGATGAGTATGAATTTGGAATGGATTAATCACCCACCCATACATTTAACAACCAAAAACCCAGCAGCCGAGAGCGAGTCAGCAAGGCTCAGGGCCGACTCCTGCTTTCACCTCGCAGTGAGCTCTGAGCCCACCTCCTACTATTGGGATGGTCACAGCGTGAGACCAGCAGCTCGCCGTCCCTGCAACACAATGGGGAAACTAAACAGAACTGGTTGCACTTTACCGACACGGTGCACTCCCACCGGACCGGGGTGGGGTGGGGGGGTGGGGGGGGCGGCGGGGAAGTGGGGGCTGGGAACAGATTGCTCGTCCGTCTGTGAGGGTGTTCTGAGGAGCCTCATCTCTCCCCAGGGGGGAGATCCTGCCTTCAGTGTGCCTGCTTCAAGTTCACTGGCCTGAAGTAATGTGTGAATGGACAGGGTGTAGGGGGATGGGGGAAGGAGGAGGAGGGGATGGGGTGTATACTGCCCTAATCCATATTCAGCATGGCTCTTTTATCCTGTGGGCTGCGACAGCGGACCCCAGCACAATGGGGAGTGGACACAGGGCCATGAGGTAGCTTCATCTCACACGATTACCGAGCCTGAACGGTTTAAGTCAAACACCGCAGAGCAAAGCCCCTGTGCAAGCACTTCAGGTTTCACTCTCTCTCCCTTTTATATAAATGCAAGTTCTTTCTTTCTCTCTGTCCTGGCACAAGTACATTTGCCCGCGCTCCCCCATGGCCATTCTTCAAGCATGAGCTTCGAGGGTTGTTCAACCTTGGGGGGCTTCACAGTTGAGTCCTATCCTGTCATCGGCGTACACTCACTTTCCACTGACTGAAGAGCAGGAGCTCGAGCTGTGCTTCCATTTCCCTACATTACGCCACTGACTACATTTCAGAATTGCTTCATTGACTGTAAAGCACTATGTGATGTCCCAAGATCATGAGAGGTTCTCCCTCAGCACTGCAGTGGAGTGGCATTGGGTGAGAGTGTTACTCACTGAGCCAGGGCTGACACTGTGTGTGTCCGTGTGTCTGCGCGCGCACGTGTGTGTGTATATATATCTGTAAGTTCATGTGTGTGTGCCTGTATGTGTGTGTGCATGACTGTGTCTGTGCTTGTGTATGCCTGTGTGTACATCTCTGTGCCTGTCTGCACATGTCTGTGCTCATCATATTTCTATATGTCTGTGTCTACGTTCACCATATTTCTATATGTCTGTGTGTTTATGCTCACCATTTTTCTATATGTCTGTGCTCACCATATTTCTATATGCCTGTGTGCCTATGTTCACCATATTTCTATATGTCTATGTGTGTATGTCTATGCTCAACATATTTCTATATGTCTCTGTGTGTGTGTGTGTGTGTGTGTCTGTGCTCATCATATTTCTATATGTCCGTGTCTGTGCTCATCATATTTCTATATGTCTGTATGTGTGTGCTCACCATATTTCTATATGTCTGTGCTCACCATATTTCTATATGTCCGTGTGTGTGTCTGTGCTCACCATATTTCTATATGTCCATGTGTGTGCTCATCATATTTCTATATGTCCGTGTGTGCGTCTGTGCTCATCATATTTCTATATGTCCGTGTCTGTGCTCATCATATTTCTATCTGTCCGTGTGTGTGTCTGTGCTCATCATATTTCTATATGTCTGTGTGTCTGTGCTCACCGTTTTTCTATATGTCTGTGTGTGTGTGCTCACCATATTTCTATATGTCTGTGCTCACCATATTTCTATATGTCCGTGTGTGTGTCTGTGCTCACCATATTTCTATATGTCCATGTGTGTGCTCATCATATTTCTATATGTCCGTGTGTGCGTCTGTGCTCATCATATTTCTATATGTCCGTGTCTGTGCTCATCATATTTCTATATGTCTGTGTGTGTGTCTGTGCTCATCATATTTCTATATGTCTGTGTGTGTGTCTGTGCTCATCATATTTCTATATGTCTGTGTGTGTGTGTCTGTGCTCATCATATTTCTATATGTCCGTGTCTGTGCTCATCATATTTCTATATGTCTGTATGTGTGTGCTCACCATATTTCCATATGCCCGTTTCTGTGCTCACCATATTTCTATATGTCTGTGTGTGTGCTCACCATATTTCTATCTGTCCGTGTGTGTGTCTGTGCTCACCATATTTCTATATGTCCGTGTGTGTGTGTGCTCACCATATTTCTATATGTCCATATGTGTGTCTGTGCTCACCATATTTCTATATGTTTGTGTGTGTGCTCATCATATTTCTATATGTCCGTGTGTGTGTCTGTGCTCATCATATTTCTATATGTCCGTGTGTATGTGTGCTCACCATATTTCTATATGTCTGTGTGTGTGTGTGTGCTCACCATATTTCTATATGTCCATATGTGTGTCTGTGCTCACCATATTTCTATGTTTGTGTGTGTGCTCATCATATTTCTATATGTCCGTGTGTGTGTCTGTGCTCACCATATTTCTATATGTCTGTGTGTGTGTGTGTGCTCACCATATTTCTATATGTCTGTGTGTGTCTGTGCTCACCATATTTCTATGTTTGTGTGTGTGCTCATCATATTTCTATATGTCCGTGTGTGTGTCTGTGCTCACCATATTTCTATATGTCTGTGTGTGTGTGTGTGCTCACCATATTTCTATATGTCTGTGTGTGTGTGTGCTCACCGTATTTCTATATGTCCATGTGTGTCTGTGCTCACCATATTTCTATATGTCCGTGTGTGTGTCTGTGCTCACCATATTTCTATATGTCTGTGTGTGTGTGTGTGCTCACCATATTTCTATCTGTCCGTGTGTGTGTCTGTGCTCACCATATTTCTATATGTCTGTGTGTGTGCTCATCATATTTCTAGATGTCCGTGTGTGTGTCTGTGCTCACCATATTTCTATATGTCTGTGTGCCTGTGCTCACCATATTTCTATATGTCCGTGTGTGCGTCTGTGCTCACCATATTTCTATATGTCTGTGTGCCTGTGCTCACCATATTTCTATATGTCTGTGTGTGTGTGTGTGCTCACCATATTTCTATCTGTCCGTGTGTGTGTCTGTGCTCACCATATTTCTATATGTCTGTGTGTGTGTGTGTGTGCTCACCATATTTCTATATGTCTGTGTGTGTGTGTGTGTGCTCACCATATTTCTATATGTCTGTGTGTGTGTGTGCTCACCATATTTCTATCTGTCTGTGTGTGTGTGCTCACCATATTTCTATCTGTCTGTGTGTGTGTGCTCACCATATTTCTATCTGTCCATGTGTGTGTCTGTGCTCACCATATTTCTATATGTCTGTGTGTGTGTGTGTGTGTGTCTGTGCTCACCATATTTCTATCTGTCCGTGTGTGTGTCTGTGCTCATCATATTTCTAGATGTCCGTGTGTGTGTCTGTGCTCATCATATTTCTATATGTCCGTGTGTGTGTCTGTGCTCATCATATTTCTATATGTCCGTGTGTGTGCTCATCATATTTCTATCTGTCTGTGTGTGTGTCTGTGCTCATCATATTTCTATATGTCCGTGTGTGTGTCTGTGCTCATCATATTTCTATATGTCCGTGTGTGTGCTCATCATATTTCTATATGTCTGTGTGTGTGTGTGTCTGTGCTCATCATATTTCTCTATGTCCGTGTGTGTGTGTCTGTGCTCATCATATTTCTATGTCTGTGTGTGTGCTCATCATATTTCTATATGTCTGTGTGTGTGTCTGTGCTCATCATATTTCTCTATGTCCGTGTGTGTGTGTCTGTGCTCATCATATTTCTATGTCTGTGTGTGTGCTCATCATATTTCTATATGTCTGTGTGTGTGTGTGTCTGTGCTCATCATATTTCTATGTCTGTGTGTGTGCTCATCATATTTCTATATGTCCGTGTGTGTGTGTGTCTGTGCTCATCATATTTCTCTATGTCCGTGTGTGTGTGTCTGTGCTCATCATATTTCTATGTCTGTGTGTGTGCTCATCATATTTCTATATGTCCGTGTGTGTGTGTCTGTGCTCATCATATTTCTATGTCTGTGTGTGTGCTCATCATATTTCTATATGTCCGTGTGTGTGTGTGTCTGTGCTCATCATATTTCTCTATGTCCGTGTGTGTGTGTCTGTGCTCATCATATTTCTATGTCTGTGTGTGTGCTCATCATATTTCTATATGTCCGTGTGTGTGTGTCTGTGCTCATCATATTTCTATGTCTGTGTGTGTGCTCATCATATTTCTATATGTCCGTGTCTGTGCTCACCATATTTCTATATGTCCGTGTGTGTGTGTGTCTGTGCTCACCATATTTCTATATGTCCGTGTGTGTGTCTGTGCTCACCATATTTCTATATGTCCGTGTGTGTGTGTGTCTGTGCTCACCATATTTCTATATGTCCGTGTGTGTGTGTGTCTGTGCTCATCATATTTCTCTATGTCCGTGTGTGTGTCTGTGCTCACCATATTTCTATATGTCCGTGTGTGTGTGTGTCTGTGCTCATCATATTTCTCTATGTCCGTGTGTGTGTCTGTGCTCACGATATTTCTATATGTCTGTATGCATGTCTGTGCTCTATTTCTATCGTTTGAGATGCAGCTGTCTCAAAGCCAGAACTGCCCTGCCCCTCCCCCACTCCGAGAAACAAGCTGTCAGTGAGCCAGTACTGAACTGCTTTGAATGTATAAAAATGCCTCTTTACAAAACCACTCCACAAAGAGAGAATCTGTTGAGATGTTAACGAGAAAGCCCCTACAGCACCATGAATATGATGAAAAGGGGTAGGAGGTGAGGGGAGGCTGGGCTGGGCGTGCAAATAGATTTCAAATATCCAGCTAATTGTTTTCATAATGGGTCCACATAGGAGTAACAGAAGTTACATCGAAGGGTGTCAGAACAAAACAGCTGCTTCACCGCAGACCACAAGAGAGAGCGAGAATCGTGCCAACTTGAGATTCATTGCTACCCATTTAACAAGTGCAAAACCCATCCCGAGACCGTGTCCTGTTCAGGAGTAATTACAATGATGAGCAGCTGGTTGTAAGGCACATGAAGCATAGCAGAGTCCCCTCCCCCTCTGCCATCTGCGGTAGCAGGTTTTATCATACAACAACTTGCATTTATATAGCACCCTCAGCATACTTAAACGTTCTAAGGCGCTGCACAGGTAAAAATTTGACACTGAGCCGCATAAGGAAACATTTGGACAGGTGACCTAAAGTTTAGTCAAAGAGGTCAGTTTTGAGAAGCGTCTTACAGGAGGAGACAGAGAGGCGGAGAGGTTTAGGGAGGGAATTCCAGGCAGCTGAAAGCACGGACGCCAGTGGTGGAACGATGGAAATCGGGGGGGGATGCTGAAGAGGTCAGAATTTGGAGGAATGCAGATATCTCGGAGGGCTGTGGGGCTGGAGGAGATTACAGAGATAGGGAGGGGTGAGGCCCATGGAGGGGATTGAAAACAAGGATGAGAGTTTTAATTTTGAGACATTGCCAAATGAGGCACTGGTACGTAGAATTGCATGGAGTTTATAGCACAGAAATAAGCCATTCGGCCCAAGTGGTCTATGCTGGTCTTCTTTGTTTCACACAAGCCCCCCCCACCCCACCGCAACCCTCTTCATCCAACCCCATCAGCTGTACTGGATGCAAGTTGCTTTTCTCTATACGTGGTCTGTGCACTTGCCTTTGACACCATTCCCCTTTCCTTGGTTGCTCAGTCAGGCTGAACAGGCCTTCACAGAATCTCCAGTCTCCGTCTATTTCAACAAAGGTTGTCGACTTATTTAATTAAAAGTAGTGAGGGGAACAGAGGCAGCCAGTTTTCTCCACTGCAGTGTTTGATTGGTGCGTAGTCCCCCATGGCCATTTTAACACCCATCCCCCACCCCACCACACTGAGACCCGCTGAGCAGGCTGGGTTAATGTTGCACTTTCAGATTTCCTTTGCCTTTTGATCTGTTATTCTCAATCTTTTCCCTTCGTCAGGTCATGTGTTTGCACTCAATGGCCTTGCACTGAGGAGGGGAGGAGGGGTTGTTATGGTGACCTGACGCTCTTCATTCTCCCACCAAGCCCTTGTCTCCCAGTTCATACTTATCACAAACAGCAAATTCAGCGTGAGTCACAATGAGTTAGCATGGCTGGACTGGAATTGGGCAAAGTACATACAATAGGTCAAAGACTGCCCCGCACGGTCTCTGTCTCTTGTATTAGAACTAATTTGACTTAATTGAATTTGTTCTGAATTTACAAACTACAATATTGTTGGACATCTATCAAGAGACCTCAAAAATTAGTTTAAAACATTCACTCCCTTCACCACCGACGCACAGTGGCAGCAGTGTGTACCATCTACAAGATGCACTTCAGCAACTCACCAACACTCCTTTGACAGCACCTTCCAAACCCACGACCTCTACCACTTAGAAGGACAAGGGCAGCAGACGCTTGGGAACACCTCCACCTGCAAGTTCCCCTCCAAGTCACACACCATCCTGACTTGGAACTGTATCGACGTTCCTTCACTGTCGCTGGGTCAAAATGCTGGAACTCCCTTCCTAGCAACACAGTGGGTGTACCTACCTCACATGGACTGCAGCGGTTCGAGAAGGCAGCTCACCACCACCTTCTCGAGGGTAATTAGGGGTGGGCAATAAATGCTGGCCAAGCCAGCGAGGCCCAGATCCTAAGGATGAATTTTTAAAAAGTTAGTCCCTGTGCAATGTCTCTGGGGTACGCAGGCTTCGGGTCCAGCTGAAGGCCTAAAAGTATTGGAGAAACACATTGGCAATATGCCATCTCTACCTGGTCAGTTTAGCATCAGTGACACCTGGTACTTTCCAGGTCCGGCTGTACACAAAGCCCACATGCCCAGGTCTGGACCCCACTAAACTCAGCAACAATAACTTGCATTTGTATAGCACCTTTAACAGAGTGCAACATCCCGAGGCGCTTCACAGGAGCGTCATCAAACAAAATTTCACACCAAGCCACAAAGGGAGATAATAGGGCAGGAGACCAAAAGCTTGGTTAGAGACTTAGGTTTTGAGGAGTGTCTTAAGGGAGGAAAGCGAGGTAGAGAGGTGGAGAGCTTTAGGGAGGGAATTCCAGAGCTCAGGGCCAGGCAGCTGAAGGCACGGCTGCCAATAGTGGAGTGATAAAAAATCGGGGAGCTCAAGAGGCCAGAATTAGAGGAGCGCAGAGGATTTTAGGGCTGGGGGGAGGTTGCAGAGATAGAGAAGGGTGAGTTCATAGAGGAATTTGAACACAAGGAGAAGGATTTTAAAATCGAGGCCTTGCTGGACAGGGAGTACAGGGGGGCGGGGGGGGTGTTGATGGGCAAAGGGAACTTGGTGTGAGTTAGGATATGGGCAGCAGGGTTTTAGATGAGCTCAAGTTTGCAGGGAGTGGTGCGCGGGAGCGGTGGGGGGAGGGGTGCGGATAGGAGGTGGCTCACAGTAAAAGCAACAAGTGCTGGGACACAGGTGAGGAATGGCCACCTGGGGTGAAGGGTCAGAGGGCAGCTGGTGCCTGGAGGAATGAGTCAACGCCCTGAGGAGATAAGAAAACATTTGCAGTCTGCGTGAACTGTTGAGGCGTTTATCTGGGTGCCATTTACATTTCCAATCAGCACACAGTCAGACTGCTCCTTAATCTGCTCATTGTTGGTGAGAGACAGGAGGTCAGTGATGGCTTCAGGCTTGTGTGGGCCGAAGTCTGATCCAAAGGAAGGTGTGAAGTATCTGAGAGGGAAATCTTTGCCCATCGGAGACGGGGAGACTGTCCAGTGTCTGCAACTCAGTGAAATGGACTTGCTTCATTCGCAATGGAGTTTAAAACTAGACTAACAAGGTTAGTGTTGGTGATAACAAGGTTTTGGTCCTCACAGGCAAAAGTAATCTTCCTTGCTAGGGTTGGCAACTCTAAATTGGACGTATCGCTGGAGGTTTCATCACATGACCCCATTTCCTCACCACCCTCCCCTCCCCTCCCCCTCCCCCGTTTGGACCAGTCTGCTTTTCCAGGTCCAATTTTTTTTTAATGATGAGTATGAATAAAGAAAAGACATTTAAATGTCTTCAATCCCACACAAACATATCTTGGATCTTAGCGGGCCTCCGAAATGCCCTCTAAACGAGCCACTCGGTTGTATCAAACAGCTGTAAAGAATATCACAGCCGTGCAAGGTAGTCTTCCATCGCCAGCGACTCAGGGGATGAGCAATAAATACCAGCCTTGCCAGTGATGCCCACACCCCAACATTCTCAATGATGCAGGCGGGAGACACTGACTCAGTTCAAATGTCAGACCAGGAGTGTGTCATGTGTTCAAATCCAGATCTTCGCCCCACTCCTTCATCCAATCAGCATTAAAATGACAAAGCTGCAGGTTCTGAGTTCACTCAACTCAGGACAGGGGCTAACAATTAGCCTCAGTACCCCTGGGCTAGAGAGAGAGTAGATTTACCAGAATGATACCTGGACTCCAAGAGTTAAATTACGAGGAAAGGTGGTATTCGCCGGAATTTAGAGGGTTAAGGGTGATTTGGTTGAAGTTTTCAATATATTTAGGGGAACGGAGAGGTAGATAGAGTGAAATGATTTCCACTGGGTGAGGAGTTCAGAACTGGGGGCAGAGTGTAAAATTAGAGCCAGACCTTTCAGGAGTGAAATTAAGAAATAGATCTGCACACGAAGGGTGGTAGAAGTTTGGAACTCTCTTCCACACAGAGCAATCGATGCTGGATCAATTGTTAATTTTAAATCTGAGATTGATAGATTTTTGTTAACCAAAGGTATTAATGGTTATGGGGCAAAGGCGCGGATATGGAGTTAGGTCACAGGTCAGCTGTGATGTCAATGAATGGTGGAACAGGCACAAGGGGCCAAATGGCCTCCTCCTGTTCCAATCTTCCGATCATCACTCAGAGTTCCTGCTGCTGATCACATTCCTGCCTGTTTGAAGGTAAGAGTGTATGTGTGAGAGAGTCTGTCTGTGTGTGTTTGTGTGCTTGTGAGTCTGTGTGTGTGTGTGAGGGAGGGAGAGTCTGTGTGTGTCAGTCTGTGAGTGTATGTCGCTGTATGTGTGAGTCTGTGTGTGTATGTGTGTGTGTCTGGAGCCTCCCCCTCCCCCACCCAATCTCTGGGCTCACATTAAATGAGCCATTGGGTGGTGGGGGTGAGTGAAAGACGTCAGTCCTCCCTGTTGAGGAGGGTCCGTGGGGTTGGAGCGTTTCAGCGAGATGTCCCCACCGTCAGGGGAGGAAAGCGGCGACAGAGATTTTAAAAAAACACTCCCGAAATGAGAGCTCTTTAAATAAATATCTGTCAGATGAACAGCTGAGAAAAAATGACTGAGTAACAGAGTGTGTGGAGGTGGGGGGAGGGGAGAGGGCATCGACACGAGGCAGCGAACCAAATCCTCGGGATTTCAGTGACTGATGTTCGGGCCCATTCATCACAAGGTGCAGTGTGTAGTTATTTCATGTAATTGGACAGTGTGAGTGACCCACACAACCCGCCCTCCCCAGAGTGTCCAGGGCCAGAGGGCGGGGCTTCATGCGTGTGTGTGGCTCTGTGTATATAAATGAGGGGCTGAGTCAAGGGCTCGGAAGATTACTCGCTAACGTTTGAACGGACATGGAAGCCGAGGGCATGGTGCTGTGCACTGGGTCACAGAGGGTGTGCAGTGCACAGCCAGACCCTTGCCTGCTACAAGAACGTGTTCTAACCAAGTTACTGGAGACGGAAGAGAGATATCTGCCAAACAGGAGGCCCCTTTCATCAATACAGCTAGAGATTGAGCCCCACATGAGGAGCAGACTGGCCGGTTGGATGTTGGAGGTCAGTATTGACTGAGTGAGGGGAGTCGAATATCGGGGCTAAATAGGATTAAATTACGAGGACAGGTTACCAGAAGATCAGTTCATGATTGAATTAAGGTGCTTAAAATGATAAAGGGTTTGATGGGGAAGAGGAGAGAAAGTTTCCTCTGACAGTGGGGTGGGGGGGGGGGGGGGGGGGGTGGAGTCCAGAACAAGGGGGCATAACCTTAAAATTCGAGCCAGGCCGTTCGGGGTGATGTCAGGAAGCACTTCACACACAAAGGGGAGTGGAAATTTGGAACTCTCTTCCCCCAAAAAGCTGTTGAGGCTCCGGGGTGGGGGGGTGGGGGGGGGGGGGGTGAATTGGAAATTTCAAAACTGAAATTAACAGACTTTTGTGAGTTAAGGATATTAAAGGTTACAAACCAAGGCAGGTAGATGGAGTTAAGACATAGATCAGCCATGATTACATTGAATTGCAGAACAGGCTGTAGGGGCTGAATGGGGAAAGGGCAGTTTGCTCAGTCACTGTATAATTGGGAGGGTGACATTTCCCAGTCTCTCCCACCTCCTCTCCCTGAAGGTGTGGATTCCCGGGTGGGGAGGGAGGGAGGGGTTGGGACTCGTCGGCTACTTTGCTGCAGCATCTGTTCACGTGCAAATCTAGACGGTGAGTGCTCCCTGGCTATTTGACCACAGGAGGCATCACAGTCCAGCTAACTACTGTTCTACCCTCCCCCTTTCCTCTTGGTTCTCCACACCAAGTGAAATTCCGACAGGACTTTTCGCAGGACTTTAGACGTACTTTATAATGAATAAATTTCAAATTCAAACAGTACAATATCCCGGCATTAATCACTTCAGATGGATGAGAAAACGTGGTTTAAAAAAAACAGGAATGAATGATCTGATGAATCATTCACACTGCAAGCAAACGAAGTTACTAATTTGCCCAACAATGTGAACATCATCAAGTGCCATGTGCAGGTTTGTGATTTTTCAGATAGCTATCAAATAGAATTAACTGTGACTCACTGGGCAGCAGTCTCACCCTCTGTCAGAAGGTGGTGGGTTCGAATCCCAGTCCAGAGACCAAAATGCAGACTGACCTCCAGTGCAGCGCTGAAGGAGAGCTGCACAGTTGGAGGTGACATCTTTCAGATGTGACAATAAACAAAGGCTCTCGCTTGCTCTCATGGGTGGATACATAAGATCCCACGGCTGCTATTTTGAAGAAGAGCAGGGGAGTCCTCCCCAGTGTTTTGCCCAATATTTATCCCTCAACCAACATCAGTTAACGATGGGCTGAAGGGCCTGTTTCTGTGCTGTACAACGCTAAAACAAATCTGGTCATTATTGCGGCTCGTGGGATCTTGCTGTGCACAGATCGGCTGCAGCGTTTCCTACATTGCAACAGTTGACTGTAAAGCGCATTGAGATGTCCAGAGGTTGTAAAAGGCACTATATAAATGCAAATCTTTTACAGCATGGAAGGAGGCCATTCTGTCCATTTTGCTCCTGCTAGCTCTTTGAAAAAGTTTTCCAATTAGTTCCTCTTTCCCCGTAGCCCTGAAAAGTTTCTTTTCAAGTATTTATCCAGTTCCCCCCATTAGTTAGAAAAATATTGGAGAAGATTAAGCAGATAAAGTCTGTTGAACGTGGCGGCAGGGTTAGAGGCGGGAGATCTTGTGAAGAAATCTCCAAGAATCTGTCCAACTTGAATTGGCAATCGCTACGTCTTGCTCTCGTTGTAAAATGTCCCATTCAGCTAAATCTGGGCATGCGAACTGGGAGATTCAGTGCCACACCGTGTTCAAGCAGAGCTGGCCAATGGCACCCTCTGTTGGTCACTCTGAAATTCAAATTGAAACAGCAAAGCCTCAGGCTTTGGGGAAACTTCCCTTTCGGGCAAAGGTTCTCAAACTGGGGCCCGCAGACTCCTGGGGGTCCGTGACGCAGGGCTGGCCTTATAGGTGGGCGACTGCCCAGGGCGCTCTGCTCAAGAGTAAGTGCTGGCCATAGGGGCAATCTGTTCCCCACCCTGTGCTCCATCGCTACCCCTGGTCTGCCCAGTGCTTTCTCTGTGCTCTGCCCCCCCTCAGGTTCCTGCTACCCCCTCCCACAACCCTAGGCTCATGTTCCCCCCCCCCCCCCCACCCCAGACTCCTGCTCCCCCCGCACAGGCTCCTGCTCCCCGCCCCCACCCGGGCTCCTGCTCCTCCCCCCGTGATCCTACCCCCAGGATTAATCTCCACTTGGAGAGGCAGGGATTAATCAGGGATAGTCAGCAAGGCTTTGTCAGGGGGAGATCGTGTCTAACTAACTTGATTGAATTTTTCGAGGAGGTGACTAGATGTGTAGATGAGGGTAAAGCAGTTGGTGTAGTCTACATGGACTTCAGTAAGTCTTTTGATAAGGTTCCGCATGGGAGATTGGTCAAGAAGGTAAGAGCCCATGGGATCCAGGGCAATTTGGGAAATTGGATCCAAAATTGGCTTAGTGGCAGGAGACAGAAGGTGATGGTCGAGGGTTGTTTTTGCGAGTGGAAGCCTGTGACCAGTGGTGTACCACAGGGATTGGTGCTGGGACCCTTGCTGTTTGTAGCGTACATTAATGATTTAGACATGAATATAGGAGATATGATCAGTAAGCTCGCAGATGATACGAAAATGCGTGATGTTGTAAATAGTGAGGAGGAAAGCCTTAGATTACAGGACGATATGGATGGGCTGGTAAGATGGGCGGAGCACTGGCAAATGGAATTTAATCCTGAGAAGTGTGAGGTGAACTAACAATGCAAGGGAATATACAATGCAGGGTAGGACCCTAGGAAGTACAGAGGGTCAGAGGGACCTTGGTGTACTTGTCCATAGATTACTGAAGGCAGCAGCACAGGTAGATAAGGTGGTTAGGAAGGTATATGGGATACTTGCCTTTATTAGCCGAGGCTGCGAATCTAAGAGCAGGGAGGTTATGATGGAGCTGTATAAAATGCTAGTTAGGCCACAGCTGGAGTATTGTGTACAGTTCTGGGCACCACACTATAGGAAGGATGTGATTGCACTGGAGAGGGTGCAGAGGAGATTCACCAGGATGTTGCCTGGGCTGGAGCATTTCAGCTATGAAGAGAGACTGGATAGGGTAGGGTTATTTTCCTTGGAGCAGAGAAGGCTGAGGAGGGACATGATTGAGGTGTACAAGATTATGAGGGGCATTGATAGATTAGATAGGAGGAAACTTTTTCCCTTAGCGGACGGATCAATAACCAGGGGCATAGATTTAAGGTAAGGGGCAGGAGGTTTAGAGGGTGGTTGGAATCTGGAACGCACTGCCTGAAGAGGTGGTAGAGGCAGGAACCATCACAACATTTAAGAAGTTTTTAGATGAGCACTTGAAACGCCATAGCATACAAAGCTACGAGCCATGTGCTGGAAAATGGGATTAGAATAGATAGGTGCTTGATGGCCGGCACAGACATGATGGGCCGAAGGGCCTGTTTCTGTGCTGTATAACTCTATGACTCCCCCTCTCCCCTGGGCGCCTGCCAAGTACGGACAGACTGCCCAGTGGGAAGCAGTCACATGGATATCTGGAAGTAAATACCTGTTTTCCTGAAAGCATTATTAAAACATTCTTTACATGCAGCACTTTCATATTATGAGTATTACACAGTATAGTTTAGATGGGGTGGGGGGGAAGTCTGTGATGGCTAATCCATTTCAAAAGGGTCCTTCAACCAAAAAACGTTGCGAGCCCCTGCTTTAGGGAGAGAGTTCCCGATTTCCACCACCCGTGGTGTAAAAGGTCTTCCCTCATCTCACTGCTGAACAGCCAAACTTGAGTTTGAAAGTTATGCCCCCTCGTTCTGAAAGCAGCCCCCATTCCCAACCCCTCACCCCTCACTCAGCAGAGGAAATAGTTTCTCTCTCTCTACCCTATTGAATCCTATTTTAAGCATCACAATTAGATCACCCCTCAATTTACTTATACTCAGGGGAATAGTGAGCCTAGGTGATGCAGCCTGTCCTCATAGTTTAATCCTTTTAAACCCCTGGTAGTGTTTTGAATGACTAGTGTATTTGAGGTGAGTGGGGAGAGAAGACGCAATCCTCACCCCATCCCTATCTCTGTAACCTCCTCATCCCTCCCGTCCTCCGAGATCTCTGAGCTCCTCCAATTCTGACCTTGAGCCCCGATTTTAATCGCTGCCCCATTGGCTGCCTGGGCCCCTGAGCTCTGGAATTCCTTCCCTAAACCACTCCGCCTCTCTTTCCTCTCCTTTAAGTCGTTCCTTAAAACTGACCTCCGGCCAACGTCTGTCCTAATATCACGAAAGCAAAATACTGCGGATGCTGGAGATCTGAAATAAAACCAGGAAGTGCTGGAAATACTCAGCAGGTCTGGCAGCATCTGTGGAGAGAGAAGCAGAGTTAACGTTTCAGGTCAGTGACCTTTCATCAGAACCGGCAAAGGTTAGGCCTTGAGCAAGTGAAAAGGGGAGAGGGCGGAAGAAGAACAAAAAGGAAGTGTGTGTCCTAATATCTCATGTGGCTCACTGTCAAATTTTGTTTAACGCTCCTGTGAAGCACCTTGGGAAGCTTTGCTACAATAAAGGCACTATATAAATATAATTGTTGGTGATTAACTCTACGTGACTTGTGTCTCTCGAACCACAGGTTTGTGAAGAGGAAAGCTGTGAGAAGGAGGTGTTCCCTCTGGCGATGAATTACCTGGACCGCTTTCTATCAGTGATGCCATTGGAGAAATCGAGGTTGCAGTTGCTGGGCTCCGCTTGTCTGTTCCTGGCCTCAAAACTCAGGGAAACTCTCCCGCTTTCGGTGGAGACCCTGTGCGCCTACACTGCCCACTCGTCCAGGCCGGAGGAGCTGAGGGTAATTCACTTGGGGTATTTCTTTAGTGGCAGCTGGTTCAATTCCCAAGTCTGCGACGGACTGCGCTGGGCCCAAAGCCCCCTCCTGACCTGTGAGAACCGTGGGGGCACCTTCACTGCCCCGACTGCTTTGTGAAGTCTGCCAGCCTCACCAGCGAGGCCCACATCCCGGGAATTCATAAATAAAACTGCCGATCGCAGACAGGGGAGTAGTGGGGAGAGGGAGGGAGGGGGCTTCTACAATCAGCATTATAACCCCTGAGCTATTGTGTGTCTGTGGGGGTAAATGGGGGAGGGTGTGAAAGAGGAATAATTAGAGAATGATACAGAAGGAGGCCATTCGGCCCATCGTGCCTGTGCTGGCTCTTTGAAAGAGCAATCCAATTGGTCCCCCTCCCCCATTCTCTCCCCATCGCTCTGCAAATAATAATTATTCAAATATTTATTATCCAATTCCCTTTTGAAAGTTACTATTGAACCTGCTTCCACTGTCCTTTCAGGCAGCGCGTTCCAAATCACAACAACTTACTACGTTAAAAAAAAGACTCGTCTCCCCTCTGATTCCTTGGCCAATTCTCGTGTCCTCTGGTCACGGACTCTCCTGCCAATGGAAACTGTTTGCAGAGAATTACAAAGTAGTGCCAGCACAGAAACTGGTCATTCAGCCCAGCTGGTACATGTTGGCGTTTACGCACACAACAAGCCTACTCCCACTTGCTTCATCTCCCCGTATCCTCTCCCCCTCATGTACCGATCTGGCTTCCCGTAAATGCATCTACGTTTTTCACCTCAACCACCCCATGTCGTAGCAAGTTCCACATTCTAACCACTATCGGTAAAGAGGTTTCTCCTTATTTACTCTATCAAAACCCCTCATAATTTTGAACGCCTCTATTAAATAACCCTTAATCTTCCCAGCTCTAAGGAGAGCGATTCCAGTTTCTCCAGATAACTGATGTCCCTCATGCCTTGCATCATTTTGGAATATCTCTGCACTCTCTCTAAGGCCTTGACATCCTTCCTAAAGTGCAATGTGCAGAACACTCCAGCCGAGACACACACCCATTCACAAATACAGATACACAGACAGACACACACCCGTTCACAAATACAGACACACAGACAGACACACACCCATTCACAAATACAGACACACACCCATTCACAAATACAGACACACAGACAGACACACACCCGTTCACAAATACAGACACACAGACAGACACACACCCATTCACAAATACAGACACACAGACAGACACACACCCGTTCACAAATACAGACACACAGACAGACACACACCCATTCACAAATACAGACACACACCCATTCACAAATACAGACACACAGACAGACACACACCCGTTCACAAATACAGACACACAGACAGACACACACCCATTCACAAATACACACACAGACAGACACACACCCATTCACAAATACAGACACGCAGACACACACCCATTCACAAATACAGACACACAGACATATACACACCCATTCACAAATACAGACACGTGTACATTTCTACCAGGAGTCACTGGACTGTGATCAGGCCTATCTGCCCCTCCCTAACCTGCAGATTGGAGGCACCTAATCCAACTCCAGCCCCCCACTGCCTGAGATCTGCTGACTCTACACAGAACAGGGGGAGAGTCAAACCTGGGAATCGATGAAGGGGGACTGAGGGGGTCGAAGGGATTGAACCTCAGGTCTGGGAAGACCCCCAGCTGTGACATTGCTGGACTCTGCCAGTTGTGCGTTGCAAGGTTTCATTCTCCGTCTCTCTCTCTCTGTCTCTCTGCAGACAATGGAGCTGCTGCTGTTGAACAAACTGAAGTGGGACATTGCAGCCCCGACAGCCCTGGAGTTTGTGGAGCATTTAATAAGAGCCACGGGCCTGCCAAGGGTCAAAGAGCAAGTTGTCCGAAAGCACACGGAGACATTCATCGCACTCTGTACAATAGGTACCCGAGTAAATCCCTGTTGAGGCCAAGGACCCGGCCCATCACCTTTGCATAGCCCGGGCTGGTTGGAGGGTTCAGACAGAATCAAAAACCAAACAACCTCAGAATCTTCACCTGTAAATAACTCTGGATTTGACCTGTAATCGTGAGTGATTCTCGGGTGATGGGCAGGAAGAGGCGGGGCTTTGAAAAAGGGTGCAAAGCGACTAATTCTGGGGTTCTTTTTCAGATTATGAATTTGTTTCGTACCCACCGTCCATGATCGGCGCCGCCAGTCTTGCCGCCGCGGTGACTGGCCTCCATCTTGGGCACCACGGGCTGTCCCTCGCTAACCGGGAGCTCACCGACCGCCTCGCGAACTCCATCCGCTGCGATCCCGTAAGTACAGCCACCAAACGCAATGCCTGTATCACAGGGCTAATCGCCATCGACCTCTGACCTCTGCAGTTGGCGATCCGTTGTGCTAGATTCCCCCGCTCTTTATGCTGTTCCTTTCCGGCTTGTCCTTCCTTATCTATTACCATTCCCTGGCCTCGGTGTCTTCATTCGTAAATCAATTCTATTCCCTCTTTCGTGCCGTACATCTCCTTCCCTTCCCCTCCACCCTCTGCAACTCTTTAACACGATATAAAAACAGGGACGTAAGAAATAGAAGCAATAAGTCATGGCTCATCTACCTAACCTCCACTTTCCCACCCTATTCCCATATCCCTTAATTCCCCTAGCGTCCAAAATACTCAATGACGGAGCCTCCGCAGCTCTCTGAGGTAGAGAATTCCAAAGATTCACAACCCTCTGAGTGAAGAAATTTCTCCTCATCTCGGTCCTAAATGACCGAACACCTTATCCTGAGATTTTCACCCTGTGTGTTCCACACTCTCCAGGCACAGGTAACAGCCTCTCAGTATCGGCCCTGTCAAAGTCCCCTTAACGACTTCATATGTTTCAATGAGATCACCTTACTTCCCAAGGTTTGAAACGCTGCTCCCAGATCCGGAGGTTTTTCCAGTATCTCTCACACTCCTGGAAAGACAGAGTTAAATGAGGTTCTCTTTACCACCCACCCCCCCCCCCCAACTCCCCAATCTCCCAATCTCTGCCCTCCCACTCCAGGGACCTGAACCCATCTGAGCTGTCTGTCCCTAGTGCCAGTGCTGAGGGAGTGCTGCACTGCCGTTGGTGCCATCTTTCAGATGCGACGTTAAACCCAGGGCCCCATCTACCCTCAGGCGGGTGTAAAACACCCCGTGGCCACTAGTCGAAGAGCAGCTTGGGAGTTCTCCCAGCATCCTGGGCCAATATTTACCCTTCAACCAACATCACAAAAACAGATGATCTGCTCATTAGGGCATTGCTGTTTGTGGGATCTTGCTGTGCACAGATTGCCTGCCACATTACAACAGCGACTACACTTCAAAATTGGCTGTGAAGCGTTTGCGACGTCTTAAGGTTGCGAAAGGCGCTATAGAAATGCAAGTTCTTTCACTGATCAACGTATAAAATAATAACTAAGTCAAGACTTGTAGAGAATTAGCTTTGAGGCAATGAGAGTGAGGAAGTCGAAGACCAACTCCAATCTGTGCTCCTCTCTGTTGTTGCCAGGAATGCTTACGAGCCTGTCAGGAGCAGGTGGAGATCGCTCTACAGGCCCGGCTACGGCAAGCACAGCGGGACACTCTACCGCAGCACGTGAAGTCTGAAGAGCTGGAACGTTCTAGAACACCGACGGACATCCAGGATGTAAGCTTGTGACAGCAATCAGAGGCTAAGGGAGCTCCAGAGGTGGAACTGCCTTGAAGAGAGAGCTGGCTTTCCACGCTATTCTTTCCGACTGGGTGGGGAGCGGCTCTGAGGGAACCAATGGGTCTGGGGTTAGTGTGACAGATGGGGCAAGACTGCGGGGGTCCGGAGATGAGGGTGGCTGGAGAGGAATTAACTGAGGGACAAGGACTGAGGCCACCTGATGGGGATGGGCTGGGACAGAACTGTAAATGGGGACAGAGAGACTGGGCTGTGCAGAACAGGAGGAGGCCATTCAGCCCCTCAAGCCTTCTCCGCCATTCAGTTAGACCAGGGCTGATCTGTACCTCAGCTCCCTATACCTTGATACCCTCACCTCGCAAAAATTTATCAATTGGCCCCGGCGGTGTGCACAGCCTTTTTTGGAGACAGGAGCTTCTGTACTCTGCTCCCCTTCACTCTTGAACAACCTCGCTCTTAATTTTGAGATTAACCCCCATTGTTCTTAATTCCCGCACCAGAAGAAATAGGGTAGATATTGAGAAACTATCAAATCCTTTTACCTCAATCAGATCACCCCTCAATTTCCTAAACTCAAGCAAATTCAAACCAAACTAATGCAACCAGTCTTCATAATTAAACATTCCGAGCCCCAGTATCATTCCGGTGAATCTGAGCTGCAGCCCCTCCAAAGCCAATATATCCTTCCTGAGGTGTGGTGCCTTTAAGACTGAACACTGGTGTCTGATCAAAGCTGTGCACATGGGGAGTTGATGATGGAGAACATGACCATAGGATTAGGGCTGAGCTGGAATAGACACGACTGCCTCAAAGACCATCTCCAGGTTTCTTCCCTGTGGAACATGGCTCTTTGACCCACCGCTTGTCCAAGGAACGGCCTCATTATAATCTCTCTGCCTCATAGGGGCGTCTCTTCGTTCCCAAACCACCTGCCCTACTGCCTTGCCTTCAGCTAAGCCAGACATTCGCTCAAATCCGGCATCCACGGGTAGGGAGTCCGATCAAATCTGGACCGTGAGGGCATGCACTTGCCATTGGCCAAATCGTCAGCCAATCCCAGTGGCCATCACACCCACCTGCCCATGAACTAGTGGCAGTGGGCGGGGCCTAAAGCAGGAAGTCAGGATGCTTCACATCTGTGGGACAGGTAGCAGCTGTCAATCATCCTTTAGGTCGCCGTGGAAACTATTAAGTGGCTCCTTCAACTATTTCATTATTTAACTATTTATTTTCGATTGTTTTAATTTTACAAAGTCTGTATTTAATTTAATGATAATTATGTCCATTGTTGCAATAAAGTTAATTGATTCCATTTGTCGAATGTCTACCAAACTCTCCGAGCTTCTCCATTCTTACCCGAAGTCGGTCAGTTCCCTCTCCACCCCTTGCTGAAGGTGCTGGCTTCCCCGCTAGCTGACCTCTTGCTCCCTCTCATCCTATACAAGCTTTAGCTTTGGTGGTGTCAGACTATTCAACTTTGGGGGGCATCGCAGAAGAGTCCCGTTCCTGTCTGCACCTCACATGCAATGTTCCAGCAAAAGGATCACCAGCTGGGAGATGATTCCATTAGCTTGGATAGACACCCAGGGCCCTAGTAGAGCTGAAGCCTGGATAATCTTAAATTATCTTCATAATCAAACCTGGTCTGCGTGGGTCAATCCCAAGTCCTAGCAATCCCCAAAGAGCCAGAAATATTAACTCCAAATGATAAGGAATAGCATGCACAACCACAACCTATTGTTTGATGCACTCAAAACAAATTCCAGGCTGACACTCCCAGTCTGCTACCAAGGGAGTGCTGCACTGTCAGAGGTGCCGTCTTTCTGATGGGATGTTAAACCTCTGAGGTGGATGTGAAAGATCCCATGATCCAAAAGCAGGAGTGTTCTCCCCGCTGTTCTGGCTAATATTTTAGCCCTTAGTTAACATCACTAAAAAAAACCTTATCTGCTCATTAACACACTGCTGATGTGGGATCTTGCTGTGCACAAATTGCCTGCCACATCTCGTCCATTCCAACAGTGACTACAGTTGAAAAAGTACTTCATTGGCTGTAATGCACTTCCTAATTGACTGCTGTACCTGCCTGTTAACCTTCCGTTAAAAAAAAAAGCCCCCAAATCCCTCTGAGTACCATCATTTACTTGTGTCTCGCCTTTTAAAAAGTCTGCTTTTCCATTTGTGCTACTAAGAGTGGATAATTTCACATTTCCCCACCGTGTTCTTGTCTAATCACTTAACCTGTTTATATCCCCACAACCTGCATTTCTCACCTCACTTTGTATCGTCAGCAAACAGATACATTACTCTCGGTCTCTTCGTCTCAGTTACTGATATAGATTGTAACGAGCTGAGACCCAATACTGATCTTTGTGACCCCACCACCCACCACAAACCCCACCCCACCCCCGCCATCCTGCCATGTGCTACAGACTGCTATCCCGAAAATGACCTGTTTAAACCTATATTAAACTCCATCCCCTGCCATACCTCAAGCAACATCCATTTGTACTTCCTGGACTCTCTATATAATCTATTCATTCCCTATAGAACTTTAACCGAGGTTCCAAATATTTTAAATATCAAACAGATATTGATCTGTTACAATTATGAAAGGGTTTGAGAGGATCGATGGTCACTAATAAATCCAATCGGGAACTCAGGAGAAACTTCTTTATCCAGAGTGGTGAGAATGGTGGAACTCCCTACCACAGGAGGCAGTCGAGGTGAATAGTATCGAAACATTTGAGGAGGAGAAGGTAGATAAAAGATTTCAGAGAATCATGCCATTCGGCCCATCATGTCTGTGTCAGCTCTCTGGAAGAGTAAACCACCCAATCCCACGCCCCATCTTTTTGCAAGTCACAACTGAACCTGCCACACTCTCAGGCAGTGCATTCCAGAACCTAACCATTCGCTGCGTAAAGTAGTTTTTCCTCATGTCGCTGTTGCTTCTTTTGCCAATCACCTTAAATCAGTGTCCGCTGGTTCTGGATCCTTCCGCCAATGGGAAGTTTCCCGCTATCTACTCTGCCCAGACCCCTCATGGTTTTGAACACCTCTATCAAATCTCCTCTCAGCCTTCTCTTCTCCAATCCATCCCCGTAACTGAAGTCACTCATCCCTGGAACAATTCTCGTGAACCTTTGCTGCGCCCTCTCTCATACCTTCGGATCCTTTGAAAAATGTGGTGCCTAGAACTGGATGCAGTCCTCCAGTTGAGGCCGAACCAGTGTTTGATACAGGTTCATCATAACTTATTTGAATTTCTATAGCACCTTTCACAACATCTAGATGTTCCAAATTGCTTTACAGCCAATCAAGTACTTTTAAAGCAAAAGCAAAAGCAAAATACTGCAGATGCTGGAAATCTGAAACAAAAACAAGAAATGCTGGAATCACTCAGCAGGTCTGGCAGCATCTGTGGAAAGAGAAGCAGAGTTAACGTTTCGGGTCAGTGACCCTTCTTCGGAACTGACAAATATTAGAAAAGTCACAGATTATAAGCAAGTGAGGTGGGGGTGGGGCAAGAGATAACAAAGGAGAAGGTGCAGATTGGACCAGGTCACATAGCTGACCAAAAGGTCACGGAGCAAAGGCAAACAATATGTGGAACTGACAAATATTAGAAAAGTCACAGATTATAAGCAAGTGAGGTGGGGGTGGGGCAAGAGATAACTTTTAAAGTGCAGTTACTTTGTAATGGGAGAAAAGTTTGAGAGAGGAACAGGTTATATTGATAGAAAAAGGTGAATGAGTGGAGCATACACACTGGCATGGACCAGTCGGGCTGAATGGTTTGTTTCTGTGCTGTAAATTCAATGCAGATAGGAGGTTCTGATGTCTGTATTGAGACAGCACACTCACAGGGTGCTTGCTGATTGATGTTCCAGGTCCCATTCACCCAGGTAGCAGTACCTCGTATGTCCACCTGATGGCAATCTTACCTAACAAATTGTGTGTTTGCCATAAACTCTGCTGAGATTTATGAAACTTGACACCATCCAGCACAAAGCAGCCCGCTTGATTGGCACCCTATCCACCACCTTAAACATTCACTCCCTCCACCACCGACGCACAGTGGCAGCAGTGTGTACCATCTACAAGATGCACTGCAGCAACTCACCAAGGCTCCTTCGACAGCACCTTCCAAACCCGCGACCTCTACCAACTAGAAGGACAAGGGCAGCAGATGCATGGGAACACCACCACCTGCAAGTTCCCCTCCAAGCCACACACCATCCTGACTTGGAACTGTATCGACGTTCCTTCACTGTCGCTGGGTCAAAATCCTGGAACTCCCTTCCTAACAGCACTGTGGGTGTACCTACCCCACATGGACTGCAGCGGTTCAAGAAGGCAGCTCACCACCATCTTCTCAAGGACAATTAGGGATGGGCAATAAATGATGCCCACATCCCACGAACGGATATTTAAAAAACATTCTCATCCCACAGCAGGCCTTGCTTTAGGTGAGGAAACGCCTGCAGATATTGTTGGATTACTCACCAACTGTCCTCTCATTCAAGTGGTCTGTTATGAGGAAAGATGGGCGACTCTTGGGCTCTTCGACCTGGAGAGGCAGCACCCAGGAGGTGGATCTTAGAGGGAGGGTGGGTGAAGGGAATGGAAAAAGCAACTCTGGAATTTTACTTTAAATTAAAGTGCAAGAAGTGCCGTCTGGGGCTGTGAACTTTAGGTTGTTTTTGTTTTGGGCAACAAGAAGATATTGAATGATTCTGTATGTTCCAATTCTGTAGAGTTGAGAGCTCGAGGGTAGTGTTTCCATTTCTGTGAGTGATTGCAGGGCACAATGTAAGTGTGCAACTGCACCTGACGCTACGAGTGTGTCAGTGAAGCCTGATGAAGTTGGTTACTGGCAGGAGCTGTTTCCGTTTTATATGTACACAAAACCAGCGATCGTGTGAAGCAATACCAAATGGGTCTGTTCACTAATGGGATACAGAAATAAATTCACTTGTGACTTTGTTGCTTGCAATTAGAAGGTAAATCCCCCCCGCCATGGCAGACTCAGATATTCCCTCCCTCCAGTCACCAATTGGTTAATAAGTAAATGAACCAATTGATTTCAGGTTTTAGGTGATCGTCACTGGACCAGAATCAGAGAGAATCAGGGACAGTGGAGAGGATGAGAAACCGGACACTGACCATCAAGAGGCCAGGACAGGGAGCGAGGAATAGCCGAGACCCTGGACCGAGACTGCAGAGATGCTGAGGCACTTGGCAATGACCGCTGGGAGGTTGGCACACTGAACGCTGACCAATGGGGTTGGGACAGAGGCTAAATGTGGAACAGCTTTCCTGTTTGGGCAGCTCTGGAATATGCCCAGGTTAAACACAGAGCCACTGGGCTGTAGGCACATATCTAACAATAAAGAGATCAGCAGCATTTCCGAGTTTGGACACAGACCTTTATGTAAATACGTTAAATACAATGGCATCCAACTGGAAATGCGCATGGCACGAATAAATTAATAAAAACAGACGGGACAATGGAGCAGTTTTGGGACAATATAAAAAAGGGGGAGATTCTGTTCCTTGTCGGGTGTAATAAGTAAAAATTAGCAAGAAAATCTCAAAGAATGTTCCAGAACAATGACAGAACATTGCACGAGTTAAATAAATACAGTAAACATCCACTTACAAAAGAAACACCTCAGGGTTTTACAGCTTTCAATGCAATGACAGCAAAGCTTAATTTACATTTTCAACAAAGATCGAACAGACCATATTTCAGCAAAGGACTCCCTCAGTGTCAGGGCTGAGCCAGTGTTTAAACAAGATACTGCCTGTGGGATGGGGGTGAGGTGGAAGAAAGTGGGGGTGGGGACGGATGAGGGATCCTAGTTCGGCATCTTTCTGGGATGAACTGGCACCGTCATGGGAAAGTTAGGGAGATCGGATGGGCTAAGTCCCGCTGGGATTGTCATCCCAAGCAACTGAGCCCAGCGGTCCACTGCAGTGCACAGGACAATCCCAGAGCAAGGCAGCCTCAGAGAGTCCTGGTCACTGACTCCCTGTGGCCGGGAGGAGGCGCAAGTTGGCGTGGATTGAACGATCGGATTGCAGCCTCTGCTCCGCTCCGCTCCCCTCCCCCACTGTCCCGTCTCCTTCCCACGGGTCTGTCCCTTGACAGCTCCCGGCCTCCTGCGTAACGACCCCAGGCCCAACGTGGTCTGTTGACGCGCTCGGGAAGTCCGACATTATTAAAACAAAGCTCTTTTAAATATCGAGAGTGCTTGGGTTAGACACATGCTCAATATGGATAGAAAGGAAACCGACACTCCATTCCGCATTGAAAAAATTAACACAACGAGCAAAAACAGCACCTTGAAAACATCCTGTCGCCAATTTAATCCAAATCTGGGAGCTCAGCCTGAGCTGGAGAGGGTCAACGATCCGTCTGTGATATGCGGGGGCGGGGGGGGGGGGGGTGGAAAACAGCAGCTAAGTTACATCGTCTAAAAGATCTTATGGAAGCTGCACTTTTAGCAGAACAGCATCTACAGGTCAGTCCGCTCCTGGACATATTATAACATGTGGGTCTGGACCCAGAGCTGTAGCAACCTCAGATTCTTTTTTGTCTCTCTGGGAGCTTTAATCAACATCACAACCCAATCTCACTCCCAGCAACTCAGAGACCCCTTGAGGCTGCAACAGGGTAACAGCAGTGAAAGGTTTCAAATTGCTTCAGGAGACAGGGGAGGGAGAGAGAGGCAGGTACAGCACGGGGTTAGATACAGAGTAAAGCTCCCTCTACACTGTCCCCTATCAAACACTCCCAGGACAGGTACAGCACGGGGGTTAGATACAGAGTAAAGCTCCCTCTACACTGTCCCCTATCAAACACTCCCAGGACAGGTACAGCACGGGGGTTAGATACAGAGTAAAGCTCTCTCTACACTGTCCCCATCAAACACTCCCAGGACAGGTACAGCACGGGGGTTAGATACAGAGTAAAGCTCTCTCTACACTGTCCCCATCAAACACTCCCAGGACAGGTACAGCACGGGGGTTAGATACAGAGTAAAGCTCCCTCTACACTGTCCCCATCAAACACTCCCAGGACAGGTACAGCACGGGGGTTAGATACAGAGTAAAGCTCTCTCTACACTGGCCCCATCAAACACTCCCAGGACAGGTACAGCAGCTTAATATAAAAAGTTCACTCTCCAACTAGTTACTGTCCACTGGTGCCTGGGCCTGCTGCTCACACACTGGTATCAGAGTCCCACATGTGCCCAGTCGATCAAAGGCAAAAAGAATTAAATTCCAGCGAGAGGAGACACTAAACTCTGTGCTTTATACGGAGGATCTGGAAGGAAGTGGGCAAGGAAGGCAAAGTGCAAGCTCAGGATGAGCAATGGAATTTTTAAGAAGAAAAACGTCAAGGCCAAGGTTCTCCAGCACAAAACATTTTTGGAATTCACACACGCACACACAAAAAAAATCCAACGATTCAGGAGGGGAGGCTGATCATCGTATTTACATTCAGAACCAGAAACTGGATGATGCTTTAAAGTAGAGTTGCAGCTTCTCCTCAAATGTGCATCTAGCTCACCCACAGAGCTGGCTCTGCAGGGTTAACAGTCAGGGGGTTCCAACCTCTGACCTGGAACCCCCAGAGTAACAGGAAAATAAAACAAGGCAGCGTTGTAATAGGAATTAAGAGAGTCTCTCTGGCCACTTGCCCGCTCTTCTCAGCTGCCAAGCGGGGCCTCTTCGCTCTGAACAGTCGAGTCAGTTCTGCTTTGTCATTTTTGAAAACGGGCTCTTTGATTCTTCCTGTCACAATAAACTGCACAACAGCTGCTTATCCCAACACCCTCGGATCTGCCAAAGAAAAACAACATTTATGTTAACATAGCCAAATATCCAAATACAGGAGCTTTAACAAACCGGAATTTGCAGTTGAGGCACATAAGGAGCTATTACTACAGGCAATCAAAGTGGTAGGTTTTGAGGAGCATCTTAAAAAGGGGGAAATCGAGGCGGACAGGTTTAGGGAGGGAATTCCAGAGCTTGGCACCCAGGCAGCTGAAGGCACGGCCGACAATGGTGGAGCGATGAAAATCGGGGATGCACAAGGAGCTCGGAAGGGCAGGGTTCTTGCAGGGTTGTATCGCAGGAGGAGGTTACGGAGACAGGGAGGGAGTGAGCCCATGAACAATTTGAAAATCGGAATTAGAATATCAAAATGGAAGTGCTGCCAGACTGGGGGGGGGGGGGAGCCAATGTCGGTCAGCGGCACCCAGGGCGATAAGTGAAAGGGACTTGGTGCGAGTGTGGATATGAGTTTTGGATGAGCTGTGATGATGGGAGTGCGAGGGGGGGGATCAGTGTGGTCACCATGAGCGTTTACCACACAAGGGTGAGAGGTCGCTCAACCTGCTGCATTCCTGCTGGCGCTTTGCTTGAAACAGCGAGCCTGAGTTTCATTTAACACATTGAATTGGGGTAAATTGTAGGGGTTTTCCCTCCTAGGGCGGGATTAGACCTCAGGATTCTCAGCATAAAGAACAGTGCGTCCAATTTCCACCCATAGATCTTCCAATCAATTGGGTGCAGACACTCAGGGCAGGATTTTCCCCCTGGGGGCAGGAAACAGAGGTTGGGACAGTTTCCAGGTCCCAAACCTGCACCCGGGGGTAACAGTCACTCACTGAGATTTTCCCTGGGGTGACCAATTAATGGCCAGAGGGTGGGCTCACCCCCAATTAAGGACGGTGGGCAGGTTCTCGAAGCTGAAGGGCCAGAGGCCTTCCAGCTAGAAATGAGCAGCAGGCTGCAAGAGAGGGTAAGTAAAGGAGAGGGTGCTTCAACATGGAGGTGCCCTCTCTCCAATTCTTTTTAAACTTAAATTAAAAAACGAACCTTGCAATAACTGACCGATTTAGGGGGGTGGGGGGGGGGGGGCGGGTGAATCCCCTCGACAGGTGAGCCTCTGGGCCTCTGGTCACTCCTGTACCCAGGCAGGGAGAACTTCCTGGCCTGCCTGGAGTGCTGGCCCCCAGTTTGCCAGTGGGAGGCCGGTTCCAGGCAGCTAAACTGGCCCCCACTGCTTGCAGGAAGCTGGAGGCGGACAGGAAAATCCCAGTCAACCTCTTTCAATTGGCTTCAATAGGCTCTTAATGAGCCACCTCAGCCGTGTGCGGGTGGGTAGCTCTGACCCAAGTCCCCCATCCCCCACAAAAATGCCTGGAGCGGGGGAACCAGCACGCTGGCTGGCGAGGCTATTTTCAGCGCCCGGCCCCGATCCCGGCCCCAGCCCTAGCCCTGGCAGGAGGCTGAAAATCCAGCCCCCCGGTGTCTGAACTCCCAGTGCATACGGCTCGGTCAGCGCCAACACTGACCCTGCTGGATTCACAACTCCCACTTACTTGCTGAGCGATGCTAGCATGAATATGTCCGGATCGAGGGGGTATCGGCCCGCGGGGTCCCTGAGGGGTTACCTAATTTTTAAAAAAAATTAAGATTTGTGTAAAAAAGACTGGCTACTTGAATTCTTGAGAAATTCACAGCATTCATTTAATAGCAGATGTTACAACATCCCTTGTTCTCTGATCCTTCTCACCTCTCTCTCTATCTCTCCCTATTTGATCAGTTCTGTTCTGGTCGTTCCCCCTTCTAAACATTCCTCTCTGTTCCCGCCTGAGCTGCCAATACCTCCTGGTTCAGTGACTCTTGCCTTTGAGTTAGTGAGTTCAAGTCCCACTGCAGAGACTTGGGTACAAACTCCAGGCTGACAAACCCTAGAACAGTACTGAGGGAGTGCTGCACTGCCAGAGGTGCAGTCTTTCGGATAAGATGTGAAACCCAGGCCCCGTCTGCCCTCTCAGGGCATTAAAAATCCCATGGCACTATTTGGAAGAAGAGCAGGGGAGTTCTCCCTGGTGTTCCGGTCAATAATTGTCCTTCAACCAACATCAATAAAACAGATTAGCGGGTCATTATCACACTTATGTTTGCGGGATCTTGCTGTGTGGAAATTGGCTACATTACAACACTGACTACAATTTGAAAATTATTTCATTAGTTATCAAGTGGAAAGTGCTATATAAGTACAAGTTTCTGTGCCTTGGCACTCAAGTCTCTTGCGATGACCCACTGACCCTACGTGTACCCTATCCTCACAAGTCATCAGTAAATCTGACCTTCACTACGACACCCCTCCCCCACCCGCCCGCTATCCAATCTCTCGGTTCATGCCGGAGGCAGGAATTTCAAGCCAAACTGTGACCAGCACTTACTATCCGGCTGCACCTTCCGTAGCTGCACACTCTGTGAGGTAATGGCGGACGCAGTCACCCGGAAGTTGGCTGGGAGGGTCTCAGACGTATCCGAGGTCATGTCGCGCATCTCCTTCGCCCGGAACCGCTTGCGCCATGAGGGGGCTCGGCTGAAGTTCTTGGTGTCGTCCTGAAAAGAATCGGGAGGGAAACAAAAATCCATTATTTGGGAGCAAAGGAAGAGGAGGCCATTCGGCCCATCAAGCCTGTCCTGCCATTCAATGAGATCATGCCTTATCTTCATCTTAACTCCGTCTATTCACCTTGGCTCCATATCCCTTAATACTCTTGGTTAGTCTTAGCAACTACATAGAACCTTGGCGAGAGCACACCTGGAGTACTGCGTACAGTTTTGGCGACAGCACACCTGGAGTACTGCGTACAGTTTTGGCGAGAGCACACCTGGAGTACCGTGTACAGTTTTGGCGAGAGCACACCTGGAGTACCGTGTACAGTTTTGGCGAGAGCACACCTGGAGTACCGTGTACAGTTTTGGCGACAGCACACCTGGAGTACTGCGTACAGTTTTGGCGAGAGCACACCTGGAGTACCGTGTACAGTTTTGGCGAGAGCACACCTGGAGTACTGTGTACAGTTTTGGCGACAGCACACCTGGAGTACTGCGTACAGTTTTGGCGAGAGCACACCTGGAGTACCGTGTACAGTTTTGGCGAGAGCACACCTGGAGTACCGTGTACAGTTTTGGCGAGAGCACACCTGGAGTACCGTGTACAGTTTTGGCGACAGCACACCTGGAGTACTGCGTACAGTTTTGGCGAGAGCACACCTGGAGTACCGTGTACAGTTTTGGCGAGAGCACACCTGGAGTACCGTGTACAGTTTTGGCGAGAGCACACCTGGAGTACCGTGTACAGTTTTGGCGAGAGCACACCTGGAGTACCGTGTACAGTTTTGGCGAGAGCACACCTGGAGTACCGTGTACAGTTTTGGCGAGAGCACACCTGGAGTACCGTGTACAGTTTTGGCGAGAGCACACCTGGAGTACTGTGTACAGTTTTGGCGAGAGCACACCTGGAGTACTGTGTACAGTTTTGGTCTCCTTTCCTGAGGAAGGATACACATGCCTTAGAATGTGTGCAAAGAAGGTTCACTAGAATGAAGAGATGAGGAGACACTGAATAGACTAGGCCTATAGTCGCTAGAACGTAGAAGAATGAGAGGTGATTTCATTAAAACATATGAAATTCTTAGAGGGCTTGATAGGGTAGACGCTGTGAGGATGTTTCCCCCTGGCTGGGGTGTCTTAGAATAAAGGGTTGGCCATTTAGGATTGAGATGAGGAGAAACTCAGAGGGTTGGGAATCTTTGAAATTCTCTACCCCATGGATGCTCTGTTGTTGAATATATTCAAGACAGAGATGAATAGGTTTTTGGACATTAAGAGAATTAAGGGATATGGGGATAATGTAGGAAAAGTGGGGATGAGACAGAAGATCATCCGTGATCTTACTGAATGGCGGAGCAGGCTCAAAAAGTTGAATGGCCCACTCCTGCTCCTATTCCATATGTTCTTGTGTTATGTTAGCCAAATCTATCGCTCTCAGGTTTAAAATGATTAATTGAGCTAGCATCTACTGCTTTTTATGGGAGCGAGTTCTACACCGTGTGTGTGAAAACCTCTCTCCTGAATGGCCTGGCTCGGATTTTAAAGGTCAGGTCTCCCTTGCCCCAGACTCTCCCACCATTGCAAAATGTTTCTCTCTACTCAATCAATTCCTTTCAAAATCCTAAAACCTCAATCAAGTCACGCATGAACCTTCGATATTCCAGGGAATACGAGCCGACTTTATGTAATCTTGCCTCACAATTTAATCCTTTCTCAACTCAAGCTCATTGTTGTCAGAGAAAGGAGAGTGTCTTGATCAGAACCCTGACCTCACTAAACCACAGCATATGCACTTAACAGGAGGGCCTATAGTCAAGGTAACAATTTCCCCCCAATTCTCTCCCCCCCCCCCCACCTCATCCCCAAGGGATGGGCTCATGCTGTGGTCTCAGAATCGCTATTTCTCTTAGGCGGCTATTTATGTGTCGGCCAAAACACCGAGTGCTGGAGAGCTAGTTGACTTTGGAGGGCTTCACAGTCAAACACTAGATCTCCCTCAGTGCTGAGCCCGGCCCAGCTTCTCATTTGAAATAAATCCCAACCTTGGCTTCAGAAGCCTATTTAAGGGCCTCCACTTTCTCCTCTCCTGACCCTCTCGCTTCCCACCGCTAACTATTATTAACTGGTACAGACGCGTGACAGTCCAGCCGTGTTCACACTAACCTCTTCGTAGCGTCGATCGGTTCCTTGAAGCAGCAGGTTTTTGAACTCATTTTCCAATATCTGACGGGCCTAGTGCAGAGAAAACAATCTCGTTGGCATCCAAAGAGTGTGCAGACATGATACTACATATAGCGGAGCCACCAGAGAAAACCTCCATAGGCATCAATCTATCCAGCACCTGTCTCCTGTCCCAACAGTCGTTTAACAAAGGCAATTTTCTTCAAGATAAATACAACCCTCCAAGATCTCCGCACTCCTCCAATTCTGCCCTCTTGCGCAGCCCTGACACCATCAGCGGCCCTGCCTTCAGCTGCCTGGATCCTAAGCTCAGGAATTCCCTCCCTAAACCTCTCCGCCTCTCTCTCCTCCTTTAAGATGCTCCTTAAAACCTACTTCTCTGATCAAGGTTTTGGTCGCCTGTCCTAATATCTCCTTATGTGGCTCAGTGTCAAATTTTGATCGATAATCGCTCCTGGTGAAGCACCTTGGGGTATTAATACGTTAAAGGCGCTACATAAATGCAAGTTGTCCAATTTTACCGTGAAAAGATCTAAGCATTTTTGTTAAAACAGGGTTTGTTCTTGTGGGGTGTGCATTGCTGACAAGGCCGCATTCATTGCTCATCCCTAGTTACTGTGAGAGAGTGGTGGTGGACCTTCCTGAATCACTACAGTCCTCGCGATGAAGCTTCTCCCACAATCTCCCTCAGTTTAACAACTAACTCCCCACTCGGAGAAGTAACATGGTCTTACCCAAGACTAAATCAAGCTCTTCTTAGCTTCCACGTCCCTTTGTTCCAGCGTCTTCAAATAGCCCTTACTGATCTTCCACCACCCAGCCTACATTGTCCTTGACCATGACTTCCCTTCAGTCTTCTCTCCAGAAGAGTCTTTGTTCTTTGAGCCCATCCTTATTTAGTTTACCCTCTAGTCAGTGCCTTTCCCAGCTATCTACATCCTTTCTGTAGCACCCAATGCTCCAGATAGAGTCGGACTAATCCTCCATTCCATATTGTCATGAACACGAGGATTTTTAATCCATCAGTTGGAAACCAGAATTAAACATGAAGAAAGCAGGAGGCAAAGAACTTGAATTGAACTTTAAAGAGAGAGCAGCAAAAATGGCCACCGCAATTTGCATCTAAACACCTCACATACCAAGGTATGGAGGTGGAGACGAATGTCTGGTTAATCTCCCACCAGAACAATGGCTTGTGAATTTTGAATGAGCTACCTGCCTCACCTCCATTAACAAGACATTCAAAGCCATCTTGGAACATTAACATGGGTGGAAACGAATCTCAAAGAGTAAACACTGAAACAATGGGGCCCTGAGAGATTGAAATTTAGGCATAATTTAATCAAATTGCAAAAGAGAATATATTGGACAATCATGTGACAGTCTCTCCATATGCAAAGGCTGGCAGTTTCTTTTCGCTACAGCAGACAAGTATGGTGTCTGTCTGTCTCCAGGCAACCCTGTAATTTTCAAACCCTGCCTGTGGGCTGCAAAACCAGGTCTATCATTGCTGCAGAGACCCTGGGGAGATAACCATCTACATCACTGTCTTCAAGAAAATCCTGAACCAGGTGGCCACTTCTATCAGCCAAAAACCTCAGGACCAAGAGTTCAGCCGGAAGAGAAGTGAATGACCAGACTCCACAGACTGTATATTCTTTTATTTGTTCTGGACTCTATTCTTCTTCACTCTGTAACCTACTTGCGTGTGAGATTTTGTGTCTCTTTGCGTGTATGTGAAAGTTGGAGCGTAGTTTATAATTTTACTTAGATCGGATTTTGGTTTTAAGTACAATAAACTAACCTCTTTCTTGTTAAAGCTCCAAAAAACCTGTCCAATTGATTCTTTTATAGCACATAAAAGGGTTAAACACTCACTGAATTAGTAAGCATATGCACTGTTTAAAATAAATAAACCCTGTTGAAGTCAAACAAGGAGAGTGACAAGAGGGGAGCCTTTGGATCCATCCCCACCTTATCCTAACAATATTCTATTCGACCCAAAGATTCTATCAGCTTTTTAATACAGCGGATTTGAGGGATCCATCTAATGCAACTCCCAGATCCCTCATCTGATCCCATTTATCGTGTAATCCCCATTTCTTGTTCCAGTCACGATTGTACATTCATCCACAGTTAAACTGTATTTGCCAACTGCCTACCCACCTCTCCAAAATGATCTAGATCCTGCAGAATTCCAACGTCATTCAACTTGACTGTCTGCCAGAACATGTTATTACAGGCTGAAGCCTCATGCGAGACGAAGCTTACTGGCATTTTCCGGTGAATAAAATCACAGATTTCCTGTTGCTGTTTTGAACAGAACTTGCCCTCCATTAAACTTTTTCCACCCAGAGAGTGGTGAGAATGTGAAGCTCACTACTGCAAGGACTAGTTGTGGCCAATCGCATTGATGCATTTAAGGGGAAGCTAGAGAAGTACACGAGGGAGAAAGGAACAGAAGGATCCATTAATAGGGTGAGATGAAGGAGGGTGGGAGAAGTTTCGAGGGTAGCATAGGCCTGCTGGGCCGAATGGCCTGTTTCTGTGCTGCAAGTTCTATGCAATTCCCTTGCCTCAGGTATTTCTGCACCACATCTATAAAACGAGAATCCAGGGACTCTGCATTGTCCGACAGCATCCCATAAGCAGAAGAGTGCTCCCAGCAGCTGCCTCCTCACCGTTAGATCAGGTGTTGGAGACTCCACTGTGTGTATACTTAATCCAAACCAGCATTTGGGATCAGTTGAGTGCAGAATTTTGAGAAAGGTTGTGTTACTGAGTTCCTTATTCAGCTACCCACCCCTCCCTCACTACCAACCGACCCAGAAAAACAATCCCCAAGACGCTGGGATTGAGAAGCTTGGAATAGACCGCAGTTCCTTCCTTCTCTGCACCAATGTTTCAAGTGAACAGAAGGTGTGATCATTACTAATCCTTGCACCCAGTGACTCATTATCATTCCCTTCCCTGTCCAATTCTCTCCCCCTCCTCTCCTGAAGACACCGACACTGGGATCCAGCTTCACAGTACCTCAAATGAGCAATGGCAGCTATTCAACCATGGAATCCATCGGACAGATCCAGTTCGCGCATCCCAGTGGGAATCACTGGACAGAGACGAGCGCGGGAAATGAAAGCTGATTTTGTGTTTTATTCCATCGCATGCCCAGTCAGGTGCGGAGTGTACATACAGCAGCCAATTACATGCCCCAGCCCAGGTCAGCTGATTTGGCAGAGACCGAGAATCCAAGTCGAGACCTTCTGCCTGGCTCAGAGGTGTCAGCCGTGACTCAGTGGGCAGCACTCTCACCTCTGAGGCAGAAGATCGTGGGCTCAGGTCTCACAAGCCGAGGTCTGAGCATAAAATCTAGGCCGACACCCCCAGTGCAGTACAGAGGGAGTGCTACACTGTCGGAGATACCTTCTTTCAGATCAGATATTAAGCCGATGCCTTGTCTGTCCTCTCAGCTTTGACTATTAAGGCAGAGGTAGATAGATTCTTGATAAGCAAGGGGCTGGAAGGCTATTGGGGGTAGGTGGAAATGTGGAGTAATCAGTTCAGTCATGAACTTATTGAATGGCGGAGCAGGCTCGAAGGGCCGAGTGGCCTACTCCTGCTCCTAATTCATATGCTCGTATATAAAAGGATCTCACAGCTACAATTCCAAACAGGAGCAGGGGAGTTCGCCCCAGTGTCCTGGGGCCAATATGTATCCCTCAACCAGCATTCTAAAACAGATTATCCGGTCATTATCACACTGCTGTTTGTGGGAGCTTGCTGTGTACAAACTGCCTGCTGCATTTCCTGCATCACAACAGTAACCACACTTCAAAAAGGACTTCATTGGCTGTAAAGCGTCCTGACCTCCAGCAACATTGTCCAACTTGCTCGCCCTCCTCAGAGTCACCATAGTGCCCCAATCTCCAATTCCTTCTTTCCCAGGACCTCAATAGCGCGCAACTCTTTCCCACCATCAAGATTCCCTTTCCTCCTGGGGTTGCCAACTCTGGTTGGATGCATTCATGGAGGTCCCATCATACATCCCTTCTGCCTCCAACTGCTTCACCCAGGCTAACAGCCTTTCTTGCTCATCACCAACAACTCTTCAACCAAAGTGTTCCAAGAAAACAGAACTCCTCCCCCCACCCCGACAAAATGCCCCCGTGATCTTTCTCCTGGGTGCCATGGAGATTAATCTTCAATTCTTGGAATCTCCAGCGCAATTCTGGAGGGTTGGCAAGCCCCGTCTACAATCCATTGGCCTTTAGAAACCCCAGGTTTGGTGTCACTTCCTCATCTTCTCTCCTGCTCTTTCCAGCTTTGTTGGTGTCCTGCACTAGATGCCCAGGGTCTCTCACTCATTGGCAGCTTTGCCTTCAGCTTCTGAGGCCCTACAGTCTGGAATTCCCTCCCTAAACCTCTCCTGTCTCTCTCTCTCTCTCTCTACTCCATTAAAATACTCCTTAAAACCTGCCTCTTTAACTAAGCATTTGGTCACCTTCTCGAATATGTGTGTGGGGCTCGGTGTCAAATTTCTGCCTGGTAACTCCATCATGAAGCTGCCTTGGGATGTTTTACTACATTGAATTGCAACTTGTAACTAAGACATCTCTCAGCTCCCTGCCTACCTGCGTGTTTTGCATTGGGATCTGCAGGAGGAGAGCAACGTCATTATGATCGAAGGTGTCGTCCAGTGCAATGAGGGCTCCATGGACCCCACTCTCCTGCAGGTTATTGCTGTACTCCTTCAGCCCGATGTCCTGTACCCAGCCCATCATTCGGTCGTTTGTCCAAACCATCACATCTACAAAGGACAGAAGGAGAAAGATTTGAAACAATCCTCGTAAATCTAAATCCTAAACACCAGGAGTTAAGACCGAGTGCAGACTTCAGGTGAAGTGGGGTTAAAGGGCCGGAGGTGGGGGTGGGGCAAAGAAAGGACTTGCATTTGTATAGCGCCTTGAACATTCCAAGGCTTTTCACAGGAGCGATTATCAAACAAAATTTGAAACCGAGCCACAGAAAGGAGATATTAGGAACATAGGAAATAGGAGCAGGAGTAGGCCATTCGGCCCCTCAAGCCTGCTCCGCCATTCAACTAGATCATGGCTGATCTTCTACCTCAACGCCATTTTCCTGCACTATCCTCATATCCATTGGTATCTTTATCTAGAAATCTATCGATCCCTGTCTTGAATGTACTCAATGACTGAGCCTCCACTGCCCTCTCGGGTAGAGAATTCCAAAGATTCACCACCCTCAGAGTGAAGAAATTCCAACTCATCTCAGTCCTAAATGGCCTACCCCTTATTCTGAACCAGTGTCCCTGGTTCTAGATCCCCCAGCCAGGGAAAATATCCTTCCTACATCAACCCTGTCAAGCCCTGTAAGAATTTTGTCTGCTTCAATGAGATCACGTCTCATTCTTCGAAACTCTAGAGAATACAGGCCTAGTTTCCCCAATCTCTCCCCATAGGACAATCTCATCATCCCAGTCTGATGAAGCTTCGTGCATAAGAACATAATAGGAGCAGGAGTAGGCCATTCAGCACCTCAAGCCTGCCCTGCCATTCAATAAGATCATGGCTGATCTGTCCCAGGCCTCAACTCCTCTTTCGGGCCTGCTCCGCATAACCCTCGACTCCCCGACTCCCCGAGATTTCAAAAATCTATCTACCTCCTCCTTAAATACATTTGGTGACTGAGCCTCCACAACTCTTGGAGGCAGAGAATTCCAGAGATTCACCATCCCCTGACAGAAGAATGTAAGAGACCTTCTTGCACTCCCTCTATAGCAAGTATATCCTTCTTTAGGTAAAAACAAAACTGGACAGCACAGTGGCGCAGTGGTTAGCACCGCAGCCTCACAGCTCCAGCGACCCAGGTTCAATTCTGGGTACTGCCTGTGTGGAGTTTGCAAGTTCTCCCTGTGTCTGCGTGGGTTTCCTCCGGGTGCTCCGGTTTCCTCCCACAAGCCAAAGACTTGCAGGTTGATAGGTAAATTGGTCATTATAAATTGCCCCTAGTATAGGTAGGTGGTAGGGAAATATAGGAACATGTGAGGATGTGGTAGGAATATGGGATTAGTGTAGGATTAGTATAAACGGGTGGTTAATGGTCGGCACAGACTCGGTGGGCCGAAGGGCCTGTTTCAGTGCTGTATCTCTAAATCTAAATCTAAAAGCTTGGTCAATGAGGTAGATTTTAAGGAGCATCTTAAAGGAGGAGATAGAAAAGTAGAACCCAAGGCCTAGGCAGCTGAAGGCATGGCTGCCAATGGCGGGCTTTCGAAAATCGCGCAGGCACAAGAAACCAAAAATTGGAGTGTTTTAGGGCTGGAGGAGGTGACAGAGACATAGCGTCTTTCACCTTCTCAGGATGTCCAAAAGCACTTTAGAGCCAATGACGTTATTTCGAAATGAAGTCACTGTTGTAATGTAGGAAATGTGGCAGCCAATTAGCGCACAGCAAGCTCCCACGAACACCAAGAATGAGCAGTTTGAATGATGTTGGTTGAGGCATGTGGCTATGTGAGGGTGTCACACAGATTCTATCCTCCTTCTCATGGCGGTGTCACAGCACCTCCACTGGAGAGAGTGTGTAATGACACTGTGACACGTTTACATAGTTTATCCATTAAAAACTTGGAAGCAGGAATTCTCTCTTTAGAAAAGAGAAAACTAAGGAAGAGTGACTCAATAAAAGTTATTAAGATTATGAGAAGGGGTTTGACAGGGTAGATAGAGATGTTTCCACTTGTGGGTGAAATCGGACCTAGGGGCCATGAATGTAAGATATTTACTGATAAATCCAATCGACAATTCTTTTCCCGGAGAGTGGTGAGAACGAGAAACTCGCTACCACAGGGAGTGGTTGAGATGAATTGCATAGATACATTTAAGGGGAAGCTGGATAAACATGAGGGAGAAAGGAATAGAAGGATATGCCGAGATGAAGAGGGTGGGAGATAGGTTCATGTGAAGCATAGACACTGGCATGAGCCAGGCGGGCCGAATGGCCTGGTTCTGTGCTGCACATCTTATGTAATAACGGAAAAAAATTGACAAGAATTGCGTAGAGACTGAGGATTTTTAATATATCGTACACATACAAATTCTTTAATAACACCTTTTTTCCCCCCTCATCATCCGTGAGGTGATGCTTTTTGCAGGAGGGGTTGCCTGGGCAAGAGATCTTGTTCTCCAAGGAAGTCCACCCGGTCGCCAGCCAGCGAACTGACCGCCCGAGATACCGAGCTCTGTACGGCAACTCTCAACACACTCACCCTTCAGCTGAATGAGGCTCCCCTCCCGTTTGCTCTCCAGCTCCTTCTTGTTGTAATTCAGCCGCTTCAAGCACATGATGCCATAATGCAGACTAATTCTGCAACACAGAGAGGCATTCAGATCAGGAGAGAAGGTCAACATTTTTTGGCAGGAAGCATCTGCTGCCCACACAAAATGGGCACAAACTGCACTATATACGTTGAAAAAAAAAACTTGCATTTACATAGCGCCTTTCAGGTTTCCCCAAAGCACTTTACAACCAATGAGGTACTCTTGAAGTGCGTCACTGTTATAAATGTAGGAAACGAGGCAGCCAATTTGTGCAGAGCAAGATCCCACAGACAGCAATGAGACAACCAGCTTGAATGATGCTGGTTATTGAGGGCAGTGCCCAACGAAAGACTGCACGATGAATTATTACCGCAGGCTGCTATGAGTTAGTATTGGGGGGGGGGGGGGGGGTGGCGAGAAGAGTGAAGGAGACTAGACCGTTTATGTGGCATTGGGGCAGTGCCAATTGAAAGGCCACGGCACACTATACCTGTGGAAACTGTCCACCATCTTCAGCTGGCCTCGAAGTTCCTTTTTGGTCAAATGGTCCAACATGCGGGCATCGACCAGCGACTCCATGAAGTAACTGCGATACTGCGGAAGCCCAAGACTGGGCAGCCAATCATTCCCCACCCACTCATGGTTCATATCGCCATACGCCAAGATCTAAAAGATCAATAGTCCAGAATTAAACCAGGCCTAAAAATAAAGGAACTGTACATTTGAAGGAGGGTCAGTGACCCTTCCATCAAACTCAATGAGCGTAGTTCCAGCTTCACTGACAATGCAAGAGGTCAAAGTGTTCGTTCAGGGTCAAAGGTAACAGAACGTCAAAGGCATTCTGAATGAAGCCTCGACTGATGCCCAATAGGTTACTTGAATGTCCTGTTGCAAATCAACCGCCACGACAACTTGAGTGCGTTTAACAATAAAATGTCCCAAAGTGCTTTACAGGAGTGTTACCAAATTTTACCCATTGGCACATGAGGAGATATTAGGACAGGGCATAAGGAGCATCTTCAAGGAAGAGAGAGAGAGAGAGGTGGAGAAGGTTAGGGAGGGTATGCCACAGCTTAAGGCCCCAGGCAGCTGAAAGGACGGTCATCAATGGCAGAGCGATGAAAATCAGGAATAAGCAAGAGGCCGGAATTGGAGGAACGCAGAGATTGCGGAGGATTGAAAGGCTGGAAGAGGTTACAGCTTCAACAAGACTGTTCTATGCAAACTAGCCACTTCACCCTTTTTCTCATGGTGACCCCTGCTAATGACCTAGGTTGCCATGGCAACATCCCTAGGCATTCGGTTGGTGTTGCAGTAAGTGACCACTTATGGTACATTAAAACCAACAGACAATTTAACTTAGATGCAACTGCACTTATTGGATAAAAAAAAAGAAAATGGGAGAGCAAAAATACTCGTCAGCAAAGCACTAACTATAAATGTGAGGATTATAATTTCTCAAAGCTTCCCCCTCTCCCCAGTTCAGTGACAACACATTTCACCAGTTCTGGCTTTACAATCTTTGGTTGATTCCGGGGCACTGCCAGTGGCTGTGTGTGCCACTTACTGACTCCAAGACGCTCGCTGCCACCTTAGGTTGCCAACTCTGGTCGGGCCTATTCCTGGAGCTTTCATCACATGACCTCTTGCCTCCCCCGACCCTGCCCTTCACTCTTGCCATTGGTCATCCGACATGTCCATCCGTGTGGTGCCCTGCCATTCCTCAGCCAATCGCAAAGCCAGCAGACTCTTCATTATCCAACTGGATGATTCTTGACCTTGCATTATTGGAGATTAGTCTTCAATTCCTAAAGGGTTGGCACCTTATTGCCACCAGGGTGCAGGCTAGGCAGCACTCAACAATGTAGGGACCAGGCCCCAGTGGCAGGAGGTGACATTAACCTACATCCCATTCCCCCATAGCAACATGGGCCTGCACCCCCACCCATCTCCCCAGGGTGACATCAGGTAGCACTTCCCCAGGTCCAAGCTACAACATCTTAAACAAGATTTAAATGGAAGACAAAAATGGAGAACCCACCTGGTCCCAGCTGATTTCTTTAGCCTCCTACGGTCGGAGAGGTTAAAAGTTAGTGAGGCAGGAGATGAAAGGATGCAAGAAAACAGTTAGTACAGTGTTAGTGCAAAGTTAGTGCTACATTCTACAGGTAAGTAGGGACACTGAGCCAGTTAATGGATATGGGGACTGGACGGGAAAGAGGAATTGAGGTAGAAGGTCAACCATGATCTTGTCGAATGGTGGATCAGGCTTGAGGGGCCATTTGGCTTAATCCTGCCCCTATTTCTTATGTTTTGACATAACAGGGCAGGGAATGGAACACATGAATCAATCTGAATTTGGGGTCTGCATCAAGAGAAACCTATTGGATACAAAACAGGGCTAGGACAACACATAGAAAACGCCATAAGAGACTGTCATCTATGCTTCACCTCTACTCCCCTGCGTTACCATCATATGACCATCGATGAGAGACCCCCTGCCAGGATTTCCTGCCACATAGGGCCAAGAAGGTTTATTATTTATTTGCTCTTGGGATGGAGTGACTGTGGCAAGGCATTTTGTCTAGCCAAGAAGCAGTGGTCTTTTACAAATGAGCACCTAGTTGGACCACTTCAGAAGGCAGGAGCGTGTGTCAGAGCAGTTATGGATTCCCTTCCCTTCCCCCTTTACTGAACAAGTTGAGTTCCCTTGCCATCTAGCCCTAGTTTGACACTACCAAGTCGCCCTCTGAATTGATCAACTAGTCTGGCAAGCAACATGAGCAAGCTACAAGACGGCTACCATTTCCTCAGGGCAGCTACTGAAGACAAAAAAAATAACAACTTTAGGAACAAATTTTATGTCTGTCAACGTTCCCATGTTATACATTCCTGTGTTGACATGAAACTGGCCACGTAAACTGGTCATGGTGTAATGATGCTCTCCCACCAGTAGGAGGCACTGAAGCGCCTCCCCCCCCCCTGCACCCCACCCCCCGACACCCCCTGGCCATAGGCTGTAATTACACTGTGACAAGTTTACATATGTAGTTGCCATTGTAAATGTGGACACAATGATTTAAAATGGAAATATATAAAATTAAGGACAGCTTCTTTGACTTTAACAGTCTTGAACCTGAGACTATGATCATGGTTTACTGGGCAGCAGTGATCCCTGCTCTCCTATATGCTTCAGAGACTTGGACAACCGACAGCAGGCATCTCCAAGCACTGAAGTACCACCAGAGGTGCCTCCACAAGATCCTCCAAATCTGGTGGCAAAAAAGGTGGTCCAACAGTAGTGGCTTCTCCCAAGCCAACCTACCCAAGCATTGGGGCGCTGATCACCCAAAACCAGGTCCACTGGGCGGGACACATCATCGCATGCCTGACACCAGACTCCAGAAGCAGCTGCTCTATTCAGAACTCGGTCGTGGCAGGAGACTCCCAGGAGGACAGCAGAATCGCTTTAGAGATGTCCTCAAAGTATCCTTGGAGAGATCAAACATCCCCGTCAACTCATGGCGAGCCCCTGGCTTGTGACCATCCGAGCTGGAGAATGTCCATTTGGGGAGGCATCGTACACCTCGAGGGACTTCGTCGGCAGCATGTAGAGGTGACGTCGAGGTGTCGGAGGGAACGCACAAGCCTCCAAACTACTCACCTACCTGACCCTTCAAACACCACCTGCCCCTCATGTGCCAGGGTCTGCACATCACACATTGGGCTGATCAGCCATCTCAGAACCCATCGAACCGGAGTAGAAGCAAGTTATGCTCGATCCCGAGGGACTGCTTAGGAGTCTGTGCGCCCTGCTCTAATTATCTTCAGCCTTTAACCCTAATTCACATGAAGACTACGCTTGATTTTCACTTTAGAGGGACTAATACTCGACATTGGGATTTAAGATTCTCACGAGTTTGCAGAAATTGGATCCAGGATTTCTTTTTCCCCTATGTTGGGCACAATCCTCGAGGACGAAGGGACACAGTTTAAAGTTAAGGGTTTCATGGGGAGAAGAGGCTATTAGGCAACATTTTTTCAGTAGGAGTGTTAGAAATGTGCAGCAGGTTACTAGTGAGGGAGGGAGAACAGAGAACCATGGCAGGGTTTGAAAAGAAAGGAACTGGGTGAATTCCTGTTAGTAAAGGGGAGTCAGGACTGTTAGCTCCCGAATCACAGTGAGGGAAATGAAGAAAGTTCTGGATGGATCAGCTCATGGCCAAAGAGCTTCCGTCCAAAATATTACTCCGTTACTATGCGAAAGTCATCACTCAGAGTACAACTGTACTCCAAGGGAGAAAGACAAACTTTCAGCATCAGAACCAATATCGCTGATGTTTTGCTCCCCAGGAGCCCATTGTCATAGTGACCTACCACGACACAGATATTGCTACTATCCCTTCAGGGTAAAATTGAAATGCAATTTTAATTCAGATTATTGATTAATTCAATTTTTTTTAAACACACTGAAACGAAACAATTTTTAACCCTGAAGGAAATCGGCTGCAGCATGCATCTTGTATCAGATAAAACTGGCTTCTTCCTCGTTGCAAAGTGCATTTAAAGCGATTTGGAGCACGGCAAAGTTGTAACATCCGAGATAAATAATCAAGTTTAACTCAGTGCACCAGCGAGAGCGGAGGCTCGGCCTAAACAGACAGCCTGGCTCCAGGTGCTCACAGAACGAATGGTTTGTCATTAGCACCGGTGAGGCTGTGTCACTGAAGATAAATGAAGATTACGAGATGTCAGCACTCACCGTCTTTGTCGATGCAGTCAGGCTTTCCATCTCCTCGTGTGTTACCCAGACGTTGCCCGTGTTCTGGTCACATGGCCCAGTCATGTCAAAGGTCAGAGAGAGGAGAGGCCGAGAAAAAGAGGGAGACACAGATTCAGAAACTTGACAACACCAAGAAATTGACGTGTATAAACATCCCTCTAAAGAGATACCCTGTTCACTGACTTTTAAAACATACTTAGTGAGTGAAAGAGCAGGACAGAGAGAGAGCATGCGCGCGAGGGGGACAGGGAGAGAGAGAGAGAGAGAGAAGCCACAGAGAGAGAGATTGACAAACAGCGACAGAAAGACAAGCCAGAGAGAGAGAGAGAGCAAGAAAAGTCAGAGAGAGAGAGAATGTCAGACAGAGAGAGAGAGAGAGAATGTCAGAGAGAGAGAGAGAATGTCAGAGAGAGAGAGAGAGAAATGTCAGAGAGAGAGAGAGAGAAATGTCAGAGAGAGAGAGAGAGAGAAATGTCAGAGAGAGAGAGAGAGAGAGAAATGTCAGAGAGAGAGAGAGAGAGAGAAATGTCAGAGAGAGAGAGAGAGAGAGAGAAATGTCAGAGAGAGAGAGAGAGGCCAGAGAGAGAAAAGAGAGAGATAATGAGACAGAGAAAGACAAAGAGAGGGAGACAGAGTTAAAGAGTTAGGGAATGCTTGACTTATTTTCAGGGGCAGCAGAAGTTTTTTTAGTCTTTATTGAAGTAGAGGATCAATGGATGGCAAGGGGAGGGGGTTGGTGTTGGGGGAGGGGGTGATGGGGGCCGAGGGAGGCCATGATTGATTCAGCCACGCACTCTGTCTGGAGTGAGAATGGATGGACTGAATTGTCTTTTCTCAGTCTGCTTTTAGCTCTCTATGTAAGGGTTGATCCAGCAGTCCCAGAGAGAGCATCTTAGAAAGTCGCAAAGCCCGCGCTCTCAGTAAGTGGCGGATTCTCTCTTACACGTCCTTCATTTCTGGTACTTGGTGCTCCGCGCTTCAATAAGATCCCCTACCATTCGTGACACAGTTGGTGCAGAGGGACTGGTCAGGGACACCATTTCCTGGATGGCCAACCGAAGCTTCAGTCTGTGCAAGGGATTGCTGATTCCGATCTCACGCTGGATCTCGGTGTCTGACAAGGCCGACATGATGGCTCCACTCTTGACATTGGCTCGACAGGCTGCCACATACCAAGCGGGCATCCCTACCCACAGCTAGAGAGAGAGGGAAAAAAAAACACCTTCCTTAAACACTAATACACTGCGAGCAGCTTACAGAGAAGTCTCCCGACTGCAGACCTCTCCTTTATACTGTTTTCTCCAACCAGAAGCGAAGAATTTTACAGTATAGAGAGGCCAATCGGCCCATGCTAACTCACTGAAAGAGCCATCCGCTTAAGTCTCTCCATCCTCTCCCTCACCCCATTCCCTTTTAAACTCTTTCAAATATTTATTAACTTGTGTTTTAAATGCGATTGCAGATTCTGCACTCAACACTGTTTCTGATAAGACAATCTATGTTCCAACAATCATAAAATTATTTCTCCCACCTCTCCCTTTTAGCAAGGATCTTAAATTTATCCCCTCTAGTTACTGACTGCCTGAGCAGTGGAAATAGTTTATTTACATCATCAGTTCAAACATCAAAGGAAGCTGGGCCGTTCAGGGTGATATGAGGAAGCACTTCTTCACACAAAGGGTAGTGGAAATCTGGAACTCTCTCCCCCTGGAGGAGTGGGGGGTGGGGGGGTGGGGGACGTCAATTGAAAATTTCACAACGGAGATCGGTAGGTTTTTATTAAGCAAGGGTATTAAGGATTACAGAACCAAGGCGGGTAGATGGACGTTAAAATACAGATCAGCCATGATCTAACTGACTGGCAGCACAGGTTCAAGGGGCTGAATGGACTCCTCCTGCTCCTATGTTCTTATAAGTCACACACCATCCCGACCTGGGCGTTTATCACCCTTCATTGCTGCTGGATCAAAATCCTGGAACTCCCTAATGGCACGATGGGAGTATCTTCACCAGACGGGTCTGCAGCGGTTCAAGGCGGCAGCTCACCACCACCTTCTCAATTAGGAATGAGCAATAAAGGCCGACCTCGCCAGTGACGACAACAGCCCGAGAATGGATAACAACTTTATTAAAATGGGGCCCCACTTCTTGGGGCTCCGTTCGAATGCTAAGTGCTCAGTTCCTCCAGTGCCTGCCCTCCCCTCCCCATCTCTCCTATATTAGATACGTCTGTGGGAAATGAGATCTTTTTACCTCCAGCCAAGCCACGACGGTGGGTCCATCCCACGAGGCGAACGGAAGACCCTGGTGACATGCCTCTTCTAGAAGCTCGTGCCTGGAAAGCAAGGTTTCATTCCTTCACTGAGATTGAAATCTAAAAAGGAGCTGGCATAGAATTTTACAGCACAGAAACAGGCCATTCTGCCCATCTGGTCTGTGCCAGTGTTTATGCTCCACACAAGACCTCCTCCCATTGAATGACTATTAGCCTCCCTACCACTGTAGCTTGTTAATATAACCAATTGATGTCTTCATTTTTGAAGTATTTTTTTTTTCTGACAAAGTTGGGCATGCTGTGGAAAGGGACATTTAGTTATTTATTTTCACTTAATGCCTGATGCTCTGCGGCAGAAATTTGTTTTTTTTAAACGCAAAGATTCATCACCTTGAGTGCATAAGGAAATAAATAAGGAAATCAGTGCCCAAAAAAAAAAAGGCGTAGACTGCATTTATTCACCGCCTTTCACCAGCTCAGGCAGCCCCAAAGCACTGCACAGCCAGAGGTACTTTTCCGAAATCTAGTCACTGTTGTAATGTGGGAAACACGGCAGCCAATTTGTGCACAGCAAGATCCCACAAACAGCAATGAGATAAATGAGCAAATATTGCCTTTTTCAAGTGATGTCAGTTGATAAACATTGGCCAGGACACTGGGGAGAAATCTCCTGTTCTTCTTCAAAATAGTAGCCGTGGGATCTTTTATGTCCACCTGAGAGGGAAGAGGAGACCTCGGTTTAAAGCCTCCACGAACGACGGCACCTCCAACAGTGCAGCACTCCATCAGTACTGCACTGAGAGTGTCAGCCTAAATATATATGCTCAAGTGTCTGGGGGTGGGACTTGAACACATGATCTTCTGACTCAGTGGTAAGAGAGCGACCCGCTGATGTCAAGGCTTTAAGTTACATTAACTAAATTAATGATATTAAATCTCACTCAGGGGTGAGGATGTGTTTCTGAATTCTGTATCGAACGTAGGAACGAAAAAGGAAGGTGAGGTTTGATTCTGTGGATGTATTTACAAGCAATCCAGCGTGACACTTGGTGATGACGAGATGTGATATCACAAGCAGGTTTACATCATAATGAATGACTCAAACATTTGGAAGGAGGAGGGGAGAGATAAGGGAGGGCTCTGTTGTTAATGTACTGTAACAAACATTACACAGCAGGGCTGTGTTTTATTAGACCAGAACGCTAACAGTTAGTTTTCAAAGGATATTATTTTGTAAATTGGAGTAGAATTCCTGACCAGCACAAGGGCGGCACAGTGGCGCAGTGGTTAGCACCGCAGCCTCACAGCTCCATGGACTCGGGTTCGATTCTCCGCCTGTGCGGAGTTTGCAAGTTCTCCCTGTGACCGCGTGGGTTTTCGCCGGGTGCTCCGGTTTCCTCCCACAGCCAAAGACTTGCAGGTTGATAGGTAAATTGGCCATTGTAAATTGCCCCTAGTGTAGGTAGGTGGGAGGGAATATGGGATTATTGTAGGGTTAGTATAAATGGGTGGTTGTTGGTCGGCACAGTCTCGGTGGGCCGAAGGGCCTGTTTCGTGCTGTATCTCTAAATTAAATCAAAAAATTAAAAAAGAATTGCATGTTAGACTATCTGAGGATTTCATATCACAAATTTACACACTGCTGTCAGTAGCTGGGAGAAGCCAGCAACTGGAGCACAACACTCGGAGTTACACTGCCCCGAGACAGTGCTTCCTGTACTCCTGGACTAACACTGACGAGAGACAGTGCTTCCAGTACTCCTGGAGTTACACTGACCAGAGACAGTGCTTAAGTTAATAGAATGTTATTGTTTATCGCGAGGGGAATTGAAGACAAAAGTAGGGAGGTTATGCTTCAGCTATGCAGGGCATTGGTGAGACCACATCTGGAGCACTGTGTACAGTACTGGTCTCCTTATTTAAGGAAGGATGTAAATGCATTGGAGGCAGTACAGAGAAGGTTTACTAGACTAATACCTGGAATGGGCGGGCTATCTTATGAGGAAAGATTGGACAGGCAAGGCTTGTATCCTCTGGAATTTAGAAGAGTAAGAGGCGACTTGATTGAAACATATAAGATCCTGAGGGGTCTTGACAGGGTGGATGTGGAAAGGATGTTTCCTCTTGTGGGAGAATCTAGAACTAGGGGTCACTGTTTAAAAATAAGGGGTCGCCCATTTAAGACAGAGATGAGGAGAAATTCTTTCTCTCAGAGTGTTGAGAGTCTTTGGAATTCTCTTCCTCAAAAGGCGGTGGAAGCAGAGTCTTTGAATATTTTAAGGCAGAGGTAGATAGATTCTTGATAAGCAAGGGGGTGGAAGGTTATCGGGGATAGGTGGAAATGTGGAGTAATCTGTTCAGCCATGAACCTATTGAATGGCGGAGCAGGTTTGAAGGGCGGAGTGGCCTACTCCTGCTCCTAATTTGTACGTCCGTATCTTCTTGCACTCCTGGAGTCACTCAGCCCAGAGATAGTTCCTCCTGTCCTTCTGGATTTACACTGCATCGAGACGCGGGACTGAGTTTTTAGGCCCCGTTAGGGGCGGGTGCAGAATTTCATGCCGCTGGCCGGTGTGCTATATCCCCAGCTCCATCCCACCCCCGGGCCATTTTCCTGGAGGTGGGATGGGAGGTGTGACAGGGTTACCTGCCTGCAAGCAGCAGGTAGCCAATTCAGATAGTTGATGGCCACTTAAGGCCTATTGTTGGAGGCTGACTTGGATTTTGCCTGGAGATCCCTGCAGGCAGCTAGGAAGAGGGAGCTGCCCGAAGTTGGCCTCCCAGCGGCAGGGGTGGGAGGGGCCAGTGCTCCGAGCCCGTTTAGAGTGTTAATTGTGTATCAATTGTTTGATTATAAGCAGATGGAGAGTGTTAATTAGGGTCTTATAAGCAGACACTCACGGAGACTGGTGGTGGTTTTGATTGAGGAGCTACATGTTTGAAATCCTTTTTACTCTGCACAATAAATGTGAAATTGAGTAAATATAGGCTCCAGCATTATCCTTCCACAACACACATTCTGGAATTTAACAGAGGCCCTCCCTGCTTGCCTGCCCGGCTTCAGTTGCAGCCGCAGGTCGGCCTGTGGAAGAATTCCCCCACCACAACGGTGGCCCCGCTGCTACGGCCTTTTTTAATTCAAGATTTAAAAAAAGTTGGAGAGGGCACCTCCATTTTTGAGGTACACTCTCCCTCACTTACCTGCCATGGCAACCTGCTGCTGCTTCCAAGCTGGAGGGCCTCCTATTGGCCCTCCAGCTTCGAGAGGCCGCCTGCCATTCTTATTTGGACAGTGAGCCCTCCCTCTGGCCATTAATTGGCCAATTCAGGGAAAATCACAGGCGAGTGACTGTTGCCCTCTCAGGACGAGCTCCTGACCCCCATTTTACTGCTGAGCCCTTGAAGCCCGCAGTGAAGATCCCACCCCAGGTCTCTGTGTACCAGACTGTACAACTGAACACAAATGCTCGACAGGAATCTGGTTTTCCAACGGTAAAAGCAACGTAAAAACTTACTTTTTCTTATTCCTTCGGTCCTTGTCCACTGGGCCCCCCAATTTCGAGAGTCCCAGTGGGTCTTGAGGGGACATCTCGGTGTCTGGCGTCCCAGCTGAAGAAAGAACAAACACTGCGTTAACCTCCTGCGTCTGAGGTAAAGACAGACAAAGAAAGACACCAGCCAAGAGCGACTATATTGCACGCACGGTTCGAGTGTGTGTGTTCAGTTGCACTCTCCATCTGGCAACGGGATGGAGGGAACATGTTCTGCCACAAACACATATGCAGCTCCAGTTGCTGCAGAGTGAGCGAATCACAGGAGTTTACAGCGCAGCAGGCCATTGGTTCCATCATGTCTGGGCCGATCCATTGCCCTTCACATATCCCTGGATCCCCTCTGTTTAGTTTTTGAATTGTGTCCAGATGACTTGAGTTCTAATCCCTCCAGGGTCTCGTGCCCCCTCCCCATCTCTGTAACCTCCTCCAGCCTTAAAACTGCCCCCGAGATCTCCGCGTTCTGGTCTGTCATCCACCTCCCACTCCCTTTAAGACATTCCTTAGAAGTTAGCTCATTGTCCTAGCTTTTGGTCATCTGACTGAATATCTCCTTATGTAGCTCGGTGTCAAATTTTGCTGATAACAACTTGTATTTATGTAGTTCCTTTAACAAAGAACAAAGAACAGTACAGCACAGGAACAGGCCATTCGGCCCTCCAAGCCTGCGCCGATCTTGATGCCTGTCTAAACTAAAACCTTCTGCACTTCCGGGGTCCGTATCCCTCTATTCCCATCCTATTCATGTATTTGTCAAGATGCCTCTTAAACGTCGCTATCGTACCTGCTTCCACCACCTCTCCCGGCAGCAAGTTACAGGCACTCACCACCCTCTGTGTAAAGAACCTGCCTCGACACATCCCCTCTAAACTTTGCCCCTCGCACCTTAAACCTATGTCCCCTAGTAACTGACTCTTCCACCCCTGGGAAAAAGCTTCTGACTATCCACTCTGTCCATGCCACTCATAACATACTAAAACATTCCAAAGACGCTCCACAGGAGTGTTATAAAGCAAGCTTGCGTGTGACTCCAGACCCATGGCAATCCGGGTGACTCTTAATTGCCCACTGAAATGGCCGAGCAGGCCATTCAGATGTATTCAAGATGGCGGCCAACTTCTCAAGGGCAATTAGGGATGGGCAACAAATCCTTGCCAGCGATGCCCAGGTCCCACGAATGAATACATTTTTAAAGATGGAATTATGGGTGTACAAAACCCACCTTGTGACGAAGGCTCCCTGACACCGTGTCCCAGACGGCCCTTTTCCTTTTTTCCAAACAGGCGGCCGATGGATGACTTAATGCTCTTCTTCTTTGGGACCTTGTGCAGGGAGTCTTGGCTGCTGTTGCTGCTGCTGCTGCCCAGACCGTCCTGGAAAGCTGACAAACTGGCAGCGCCACACAAATATTACAAGTTCATTCGTTTAGACAGAACCCCTTCCCCCACATCACCTCCTACCGAGGCCTCCCTCAGCCTCAACTCACCAGCCGCAGAATCAAAAGAATTCAGAGGACTTCTGTTTATAAAATGAAATTATATAATACATAATTTATAAAAATTAAACTAGAATGTCAGCCATATCTCAGTGGGTAACAATCTCCCCCGAGAGTCACAAGGTTCAAATGCCATTCTAGGGCTTGAGCACAAAAGTCAAGGCTGACCCTCCCAGTGCAGTACTAAGGGAGTGCTGCACTGTCCGCGGTGCCGTCTCTCAGATGAGACTTTAAACTGAGGCCCCGTCTGGTTGCTCGGGTGGATGCAAAAGATCCTCTGCGCTATTTTGAAGAAGAGCAGTTGGGGGGGGGAGGGGGGAGGTGGGAGTTCTGCCCGATGCCCTGGCCAATAGTTATCCCTCGACCAACATCACAAAAGAAAACAGATTATCTGGTCATCATCACATTGCTGTTTGTGGGATCTTGCTGTGCACAAATTGGCTGCTGCGCTTCCTACATAACAATGGTGACTACACTTCAGAAAGTACTTCATTGGCTGTAAAGCGCTTTGAGATGTCGTACAAGGCGCTATATAAATGTGAGTTTTTCTTTCTAATGTGTTCCGTTTTTGTTGCTATTTTTCTCTTTCGCCTCTCCTGAAGGCTGTTGAGTCTTCACAAGGCATTGTGGGTGGCATTTAGTACTTGGCCAACACACCAGGGGAGCTCTACACCACACCAGCGGGCCTGGGCGACAGACTTTCAGCACCGCGGCATGGGGTCATGTGTCAGGATGGGTAGCGACGCCCGGATTTCCCGACGTGATGAGCTCTGGACCCTGGTTGCACAGGAACCCTGGCATCTGCCAACAGACAGGGAGTCACCCAGTGGGCTGCCCTGGGCCCTCCAGCACTGGGCAGAGGGGTAAAGGATCCCCTACACCTGGCTCACCCCCATTACTGGGGAAATGGCATTTGGCAGAGAGGCAACAAGGAAAGGAAATTCTGACAAATTGACACTGGGGCAGTTTTGAATCCCTCCTGACATTATAAAAAAACATCATCTCACGGATGCTACAGGAACAAACTCCATGTATTGTCTCCAAAGCTTCACATTTGTCTTGTACAAATCTTGTTATTAATAACAAAGGTACCGACACAATAAAACTCAATGAAGGTATCTCATTGTGCACTGTGCATAGCTAGAGGCAGTCACTGAAGCCATAAGAGCTCCTGGTGCCTGAGACAGAGATGACGGGCACTTGTGATTCAGAGCATGATCAAGATTCCTAACATTCTTATAGTGCACAGTACTACATTGAAATTTACAGCACAGAGGGAGGCCATTTGGCCCAACTGGTGCACACGAGCCTTCTCCCACCCCTCTTCATGTAACCTCATTAACATATCCTTCCATTCCTTTCGCCCTCATCCTGCTGCCTCTTAAATTCATCGATACTATTCACCTCAACCACTCCCTGTGGTAGGGAGTTCCACATTCTCACCACTCTCTGGGTGAAGAACTTTCCCCTGAATCTGTTACTGGACTTATTAGTGACTGTCTTATATTTGTGGCCCCTTAGTTTTGTTTGCCCTCACAAATGGAAACATTTTCTCCATGTTTACCCTATCAAACCCCTTCATAATTTTCACGGCCTCTATTAGCTCACCCCTCAGCCTCCTCTTTTCCAGAGTAACAGCCCCAGCCCATTCAGTCTTTCCTTACCTGCGGACCTCCCGATTGTCATCCAGAGCACTGGCCTGCAGTGCCTGGGTGACCCTTTCCAGTCGAACAGCCCGGGGGGTCGGAGGCGGGGATGTTTCGCACTGGATGGTGGGCTTGTCCTCGCGGGAGTCCTCCCGGGTCAGGGAATTCTGGAAGAGGAGAAACATCCGACAAATAAAAATCTAAAATCGATAACAGGCAAAGATTCGGAATGTTGAACAACTTCCTTAGTTGCGCACGTGAAGCATCATATAATCATGGAATAGTACAGCACAGAAGGAGGCCATTCAGCCCATCGAGTCTGCGTCAGCTCTTTCAAAGAGCAATCCAGTTTGTTCCACTGCTCTGCTCTTTTCCCATACCCTTGCAGTGTTTTTTCTTCAAGCATTGCACCAATTCCGAGCATTCCCAGGCCCAGAGATGAGGAACAACACTCCTACATAACTTGTTCCCACCTAGTTACAGCAACACACACTTCCAGGCCAGGCACAGAATGACTCCGGTAGAGTGGACCTTTCTCATGGTTGTCTCATTTTGGTCTCAGAAGCAGTGCTCCACACAATTGTATATTTCCAGTTCATCATTTACCAGTACAACAGAGTTTATGACGTCCAAAACAAATTGAAATCACACCTACAGCAAATCCATCGAGAATGGCCAAACTCAAGCCCGTTAGAGGTTAATTTTGCCCTTTCCACAGGGGTCACAGTCTCAGAATAAGGGGTCGGACATTTAGGACTGAGATGAGGAGAAATTTCTTCACTCAAAGAATTGTGAAATTTTGGAATTCTCAACCCCAGAGGTCTCTCTGGATGTTCAGTCACTGAGTAGATTCAAGACCAAGGTCAATAGATTTTTGGGTACGAAGGAAATTAAGATGAATGGGACCACCACCTGCAAGTTCCCCAAGTTACACACCATCCCGACTTGCAACTATATTGCCGTTCCTTCACTATCAGCACATAATTAGGAAAGCTAATAGAATGTTATTGTTTATCACGAGGGGAATTGAATACAAAAGTAGGGAGGTTATGCTTCAGCTATACAGGGCATTGCTGAGACCACATCTGGAGTATTGTGTACAGTACTGGTCTCCTTATTTAAGGAAGTATGTAAATGCATTGGAGGCAGTACAGAGAAGGTTTACTAGACTGATACCTGGAATGGGCGGGTTGTCTTATGAGGAAAGATTGGACAGGCTAGGCTTGTATCCACTGGAGTTTAGAAGAGTAAGAGGTGATTGATTGAAACACAAGATCCTGAGGGGTCTTGACAGGGTGGATGTGGAAAGGATGTTTCCCCTTGTGGGAGAATCTAGAACTAGGGGTCACTGTTTAAAAATAAGGGGTCGTCCATTTAAGACAGAGATGAGGAGAAATATTTTCTCTCAGAGGGTCGTGAGTCTTTGGAATTCTCTTCCTCTAAAGGCGGTGGAAGCAGAGTCTTTGAATATTTTTAAGGCAGAGGTAGATAGATTCTTGATAAGCAAGGGGGTGGAAGGTTATAGGGGGTAGGTGGAAATGTGGAGTAATCAGTTCAGCCTGAACTTATTGAATGGTGAAGCAGGCTCAAGGGGCCAAGTGGCCAACTCCTGCTCCTAATTTGTATGTTCATTTGTTCATTGGTCACAATCCTGGAACTCACTCCCTAACAGCACCGTGGGTGTATCTACCCCAAATGGGCTGCAGTGGAGAAAAAGGCAGCAGTTCACGAATTAGGGATGGGCCATAAATGTCAGCCTTGCCAGTGATGCTCACATCCCACGAATGAATTTATTTTTAAAAATGGGAATAATGCAGAAAGCTGGACTTGAGGTAGAAGATCAGATATAATCGTATTGAATGTCGCAGCAGGTTCGAGGTGCCGAAAGGCCTACTCTGGTTCCTATTTCTCATGTGCCAATGTTCTTTCTCAGTCAGGCTCCCCTCTGTAAACGTCAGCAGATCCAAAACTCTGCTGCCCAAATCCTAATTCACACCACCCCCTTCACCCTCGTGCTCACTGACCTACACTGGCTCTGGCTCGGCTTTGAACTTAAAAATTCTCATCCTCTTGCACGGGTCCCTGCGGCAGAAGGTGAAAAGCTTACCGCATTTCCGACGCTGAGCCGATCGCACTCTCGGGCAGGGCTGTGCGGTGTCAGCCTGGGCGTAGAGTGCCCGCTGTTCGGAGGCGAGGGGCTGGCAAGCGTCGAAGCAGTGACCGAGTGCGGGATTGTAGGGGCCGAGCGATACCGGCCCGACTGAGGCCCCTCCAGGGTCCCGCTGCCCACCCGACTTTCGATCTCTTCTGCTCTCAGTTCTGTCGTTTCCTTCTCCTCTTGAATCATCCTGAAAGCAACCAAACACATGAGGAATTCACCAAACAGTGTGGCCTTCTCTGTCGGACTTTGCCTCCATTGTGCTGCATTTGAAGCCATGAATCATACAACATAGGAGGACATTCAGCTCATCATGTCTCTTTGAAAGAGCTAGCCAATTAACCCTGCTCCCTCTTTCTCCATAGACCTGAAAAATGTTCCCCTTCACGCATTTATCCAATTCCCTTTTGAAAAGTTATTTCCGAATCTACTTTCACCCTGCTTTCAGGCAGTGCATTCACAACAACGCGCTGTGTAAAAACTCTGATCTCTTCCATTCTTTCGTCCATTAGCTTAAATCTGTGCCCTCTGGTTTCCTGGGAGTTTTTCCTCATTTTCTCTATCAAAATTGAGAGAGAGAGAAAAAGAGATGGGGGAGGGGTGGGGGCGAGAGGGAGTGAGAGTGTGCATGTTGGAAGAGAGATGCTGACTTTGTATTGCACTGAATATACACCATTACGTGAAAGACTTAATGTTATGCCTGGGTCCCCAAAAGGGAACATTTCTATTCACTTGTGAGCTCATCAGCAGGTTAACATGTATACACACACACATACTACCTCCCGCTCTGAGACACAGCCACCTTCGCTAATTAGTGGAAACACTTCTCGCTGGTTGTCTACAACAGTTCCAAAGACCACGCTTCTTCCAATGAACCTCTCACCTTATTTCCTTGTTGATGGCTTCTAGCTGTTCCTGAAGCATCAGGGCGAGCGTCTGGACGTCAGTCTGCCCACTTGGGGACAGGACGTCAGTCGAGCTGAATATCGTCTCCCGGTCATCATCCTCGATGTCCGAGCCATCCACGTCACTCTCAAACGCTTGGGCTACATTGGCCAGGACATTTGCCTGTTGGGCACGCTCCCATTCCTGTTCATTCAAGGTCTGCACCTGCTCGCAAAGGGCAACTCATCAGAAGCAGAATTTATTCCCAATTAGTGGCGCTTGTATCAATTTACAGCTGCAGCTAACTCCCGGGCACGTGCAAAGACAAAAATATCACCAGGTGACACTTTAGTGAATGAGTGAGGCTCAGGGAACAGAGGTTGTTCCAGACCAGAGGCTGCTGACACACTGTCTAGCCTTACATTGGATAAGCAGCTAAAGGAGAGAGGAAGTAGGGTCCACGGAACCGAGAGGCCAGGCCAGACAAGACCCTTCAAGCTTTCTATCAAAGTTCCTTTCTAAAAGGAACAGATTGTGACTATCCCAGGTCATCAGAAGCACCTTCTCTTTAAACAAACTCTATTCTTAACAAAACCACGAACAAGAAAGGAAATCTTTATTTTTGTTAAACAACTGCCAAATCCCGAGATGAAGTCATCCTGCGCCCATTGGTCAGGATCAGCCCGTGCTTCACGGGTTTCTAGTACCTTGTCAGTGTTGAACACCATGTGCCCCCAGCCTTCCTGCAAATGACCTCACTCTGCTTGGCTGTACAGGGTCGGAGGTCACCAGCACTGACTGAGAGCAGCCTGTTCCACACTAGCAAGCGTGCAATACATTACAGAGAAATGCACTGATCTGTTCACTTACATGCTGCAGAGTCCGTAAGGAAGCAGGAAGATAGGGTTGAGAAAGCAAGAGTGAGTGAGAGAGAGACATACACACATACATATCCTGTTAACATTTAGTAAGAGAGCAAATTAGCAAGAGGAGTAGGCCAATCAGCCCCTCTGGGCTGCTCCACTGTTCAATCAGATCATGACTAATCTACATCTTAACCCAATTTCGCCACCTTGCTCCATATCCCTCAATAACCACACGCTACAAAAATCCATGAATTGGGGTCTCGAAAGCACTAATTGACCCCCAAGCATCACAGCCTTTTGGGGTGGGTGGAGGGATAGGGGTTGGGAGTGTGAGTGAGTGGGTGGGGGGGGGGGGAAATGGTTCCAAATTTCCATTACCCTTGGCGTGAAATAGCACTTCCTGATCTCGCTCCCAAATGGCCTGCTTTAATTTTAAGATTGTGTCCCCTTGTTCTAGATTCACCGACTAAAGGAAGTAGTTTTTCCCGTAACTACCCTACCGAATTCTTTGAATATTTCGAACATCTGGATCAGGTCATTCCTCAGTCTTCTAAACTCAAGGGTATGTTGCACATCACTGGTTTTCAATCTCCTCTCCCAAGGCTCTCCATAGCTACTACACTCCGAAGCCCAGACAGCCTTTGGATTTTACAGTCAGCAACATAATTCTTTTCATCACAGGGAAGCTTTCTTTCTTGGGCTCTCCATTTCTGCAGTCGAATTAAACAAACTAGCCTAATACGTCCCAAAGTCTTGCCTGCTCCCATCAGGCTATATTTCAGCTACCCGAGTCATGCGTAAAACGGACCTCTGTCCCAGTAAGGAGAAAGGCTGGACTATTAGCAGTCCCTCCAACTTTCACCATACATGTCAACACCATATAAGCCAATGCCCCAAAGGGGATGGGTAATCCTGGCTGGATATAACGGGAAGCACTTGCAGGGATATGGGGAAAGAGTAGGGATATAAGACTAACCGAACAGCTCTTTCAAGGAGCCAGCACAGGCATGATGGGCCAAATGGCCTCATTCTTACGATTCTAAGCTTTGGCTCTTGCCAACCAGCGCCCGGGCTTTAAGGGCTTGAATGCGTGGAATGCGTCTCTACTGGCAACACGTGCACTCTGTAATCGGGTAAACAGAGAATCAACCCGCATGAACTACTCAGTCTGCTCTGAAGATTCTTAAAACATGGCCAAGTGGCTCCGTACATTTAAAAAATAATCAGTAAAAAAATCCAGGGGTGTGGAAGGGGGGGGGGGGGGGGGGAGCAGAGGAATGGGAGCCGAAGGAAATATTTTAACATATAAGAGAGTTATTGCGATCCCGGAACGTTTTGCCTGAAAGGGCAGTGGAAGGAGATTCAATAGTAGCTTTCAAACGAGAATTGGAAAATACCTGAAAAGGAGGAATTTGCAGGCATATGGGAAAAGAACAGGGGAATGGGACTGATTGGATCTGTGAAAGAATTATCCAGCACAGGCATGATGGCACGAATGGCCTTGCTTCTGTGCTGCATCTATTCTATTCTATGTGACAGATATGCAGCTGACCAAAAGCAATGCTCTAACCTACAGGAATCAGTTTACTGCCTTGTCACACACTTGCTAACATTACAACTAATCTGTGTCAACGCAGGGCTACACGTGGACATATACACAATGTTCAGTCAAGTAATTGCACTTGTAAAGTTGCTGATCGAGCACGTTGCATTCAGTTCAGAAAATAGCTGACATTCACAATCATTTGAGCCAATTTCACAGAGTGCTTTGATATGCAATACTTTTAACCGTGACTAGCTTTTCACAGAATCTTAGACAGTTCTGCCCATCATGCCTCTTTGAAAGAGCTATCCAGTTCGATCTTTCTCTGTAGTTCCGCAATTTTTTTCTCCTTTTCAAGTATTTATCCAATTCCCTTTTAAAAGCTACTATATGAATCTGCTTCCACCGCCCTTTCAAGCAGCGCATTCCAGATCACAACTCGTTGTGTAAAAAAAAAATGCTTCCCTCTGGTACTTTTGCCAATTATCGCAAATCTGTTTCCTGGTTACCGACCGTTCTGCCAGTGGAAGTGGTTTCTCCCTGTTTATTCTATCAAAACGTCTTAGAATTTTGGACACCTCTATTAAATCTCGCCTTAACCTTCTCTGCTCTAAGGTCATTGAGGACATGTTTCCCTAAACTGCCCACTGTAAAAGAAGACAATGCTCGCCAGTGACATCTAAGTTTATAACTGGGATTCTGGTGCCGAGTGGCATTACACCCGCTTAATCCATCAGCTTACCTTTGAGGGGTCATCCTTAAGTGCTGCCCAGCGCCCTTTGTGGGGCCTTCGAAGGACCCCTGTGGTGCTATAGATGTCCATGTGACTGCCCATGGGAATGCCGGAGCTTTGAGAGTATCTCAGCTCGGACGCACTGCCCGGGAGTGACCTGTTATTGCAAAAAGAAAGCAACAAATAGCCGTACAATGGATAGAGAGACCCGAGTCATAAGAAAACCTTTGCATATTTCAATATTTATTTACGGAATGTGTGTACACTTCTTTCAGTGGCCTCCCTGGCTGCAGTAATTGCCGGCGATGGGGCAGGCATTGTTCAATAACTGTTCAAATACCAAACGCACTAGAATATATTCTGCAACACCCAATGGCAGTCCGACCTGAGGGAGTCTTTGACCTCACCTGCCAATCGTGTGTTGGCTGTTGTGTCGGCATTCTACACCTATTCCACACTGGGTCCCAACAAACACATCCACTGTCATATTACCAAGCATCCCCAGGAAATCCCTGGTGCGTGGGGTGGGAAAAGGGCAAAAATTCTGTTTTCCCCCTCCAACAAACCACCTGCATTTATATAGCACCTTAAACATAGTAAAGGAATTTCACAGGAGTGTAATCGGATGAAAATTGACACTAAACAAGGAGACATTAGGACAGGTGACCAAAAGCTTGGTCAAGGAGGTAGATTTTAAGGAGTGTTTTAAAGGAGGACAGAGGTAGGAGGGAATTCCAGTGCTTAGGGCCTAGGCAGCTGAAGGCACGGATGATGATCACAGCTGAAGGAAGTCACCTCCGGGGAAACAATAATTCCCCAGTTTCACTGAAGAGGAGACTCGGAGTGCAAACCATGTAATACAGAATGTGGACCCTGTCCCGAAAACAAGCAGGTTAGGGCAAAGGCATCGGGACGATGTGCAGAAGAGTTTGTGTCTGGCATCTGACTGAGGTCCAGGTACCATCACTTCTATTGTATAACCTCCCTGGTTGAACTTCAAAGGGTATAAGCGGTATATAAAGCTTTTAACCCCGCAGGCTGAATTAGCTCGGTCTCACCATCTCCTATTTTTTTTGGTGTGTTTGAGGAGGGCAAAATTCTGTAATCCAAGTGACTGCTCTGCTGACCTTGTGTAATGACTGTGTTTAATAAATCAGACTCGCAGTTTATAGGCTAAGTAGCACAGTGAGTTAGAGTGTTTTGTCTCCTATTATGTAAGGACTAGGGGAACACTTCAGCAGCGATGATTGATTCAGTTTGCTATTTACAGTAGTGAGGGCTTCTATTCAATCCCATTACTGGATATGCAGCTTATAAAGCCTGGGCTTTAGGGACCATACGAACAGGAGGAGGCCGTTCAGCCCATCAACTGCTTTGGAGAAACTGGGGATGAAGGTGGTGAAGACTTGTGAACTATCAAGTGGGATTGGTTATGTACAGAATTGGCCTGGAGTCACCAGGAATTGAAAATTAATCTCCAGGGCGTCGCTGTGAACAACTCTCGGGAGAGAAAAAAAATAAAGCATTGGTTGGGGGGGGGGGTCTAAAAAAATTTTTTTTTTTTTGCAATTTCTTTACTGTTATTTATAAAATATTGGAGATAGGAGAAAAAAGTACAGTTTCACCAACAGTCATGATTAATCCAATTGGGTAATAGAGAGCCCGCTCACTTTCCGATTGACTGTGGGAAGGGAATGAGCTCGGAGGATGGGCCAATGGCAGCAGTGTTTGGGGGGGGGGCGGGGTGGGGCAGTTCAAGGTGGGAGGTCATGTGATGAAACCTCCAGGAATACGCCTAGAATTGGAAACGGAGTTACAAATCTGTTTTCGGGGGGGGGGGCAACGCAGGGGTAGGGGGAGGCGAATGACCACAGGTGGAGCTCTCAAAAATGTTTGACTCGTTGTTAATGGGAAAGGGCTAACACTTGCACATCTCTAACCTCCAATGTCAAATAAATCTGGTTTCAGCTCGATCGCAGTCTATTCTATTCACCTCGAATAAGCGTCACGAATCCCAGTCTTTGCTCTCAGCTGCTCGAGCTCAGTCTGCATCCTCTCCACCTCCGCCATCAGCTGCTCCTGTGAGGAGAAAGTGATTAATCACTGCACGTCGAAATACCCGAGAACATAAAACCTGTCAAACCAAGTGGCTCCGAAGACACGGCTGTCAACATCGATAGAACCTCCCAGCAAAACCCACAGAGAATCGGCAAGCAAACATGCAGGAAAGTGCTACGTGTCAGCTGTGGCTCAGTGATTAGTGTTCTGGCTTGAGTCAGAAGGTTGAGTGATCAGGTCCCGTTCCAATAGCACGCAATCTCAGCAGTGCAGTACTGAGAGAGGGCTGCACTGTCAAAGGTGCCATAGTTGGTCATAAATGAAGGTTCAGATGGCTGTAAAAGATAACTGAAGAACTGTGGGTGGGTTAAGGGATCCTCCATGCATCTGAGCCACTGTTCATGCCTCGAACAGTAACAGTAGCCAAACGGATTAACTGGTTATTTATCTAAGTTGTACAGTGCAAACTGCACTCCCTTTTGTGCCTACGATGGGCCGGTCCGTATAATATTCCACACATGAAAAAGCAAGTGTAGCTTTGTAAACATATGTGCAAATATTTAGTCAGTTGAATAAAATACGTCAAAAGGCACCAAACACACATTGGAGCTCAGTGTGCACTCCAAGCATTTCAGTGAAATTCAGTCCAATCATCTTGTAGAGCAGCAAGTTACAGCCAGCAATAGGAGCAGGCCATTCAGCCCTTCGAGCATGGTCCGCCATTCAATTAGATTATGGCTGATCTGCACCTCAGCTCTATCTACCTGCCTCTGCTCCATATCTCTTAATACTCTTACCTGACAAAGACCCATCTCAGCTCTGAAAGCTCCAATTGACCCCCAGAATCTACAGGCTTCTGGGGGTGGGAAGAGTTCCAGATTTCCACTACCCTTTGTGCAGAAAAAGGCACTTCCTGATTTTGCTTCTGAACAGCCCAGCTCTAATTTTATTGACCATGTCCCCTCTTTCTTGATTGTCCGACCGGAGGGAATAGTTTCTACACAAAAGGCTCACACATAATGGAGGTGGGAATGAGTGAAATGTTCAGAAAAGCCCTAAAACTGGAACAAACAGCTTGTTGCTTTCTTCACTGTGTCACCGTTTATTGGATCACAGGAACAGGAGGCCATTCAGCCCCTCGACCCTGTTCCGCCATTCAGCGAGGTCATGACTGATCCATGACCTAACTCCATTTAACCTGCCTTTGTCCCATATCCCTTAATTCCTTTGATTAACAAAAATCTATCAATACATTCCAGATTTAAAATTAACAACTGATCCAGCATCAAAAGAGCTCCAAGCTTCTGCGTGAAGTAGTGTTTCCTAATTTCACGCCTGAAAGGTCTGGCTTAAATTTTGTGACTCTTCCCCCTAGTCCCCAGCGAGCAGAAATAGTTTATAAAAGGCATTTCTGTGCACATGTGCTTTGCCCACTCGACAGGACGGCCAGTATAAAATGCTAACGTTAATAAAATTAAGAATCTTTGCACAATTGTGGCTTCCCCACCAGGGGATATCGTTTCTCCACATCTATCCTATCAGATCCTCTAAACATTTGAAATGCTAATGTGAAAGATGGTGAAGCAGTGGTCATGTCACAACCAGTCATCCAGAGGCCTAGACTAACGACTCGAGGACATGGGTTCAAATCCCACCACAACAGCTGGTGAAATTTAAATTCAGTTAATTAATAAAAAATTCAATCAATGAATAAAAAAAAAAATAAATCTGGAATTGAAAGCGAGTCTCAGTAATAGTTTCACGGCACCATCATCAATTGTTCTAAAAACCCATCTGGGCACGATGTCCTTTAGGGAAGGAAATCTGCCGTCCTTACCCGGTCTGGCCTACATGTGACTCCAGACCCACAGCAATGTGGTTGACTCTTAACTGCCCTCTGAAATGGCCTAGCAAGCCACTCAGTTGTCAAGGGCAATTAGGGATGGGCAACAAATGCTGGCTTTGCCAGTGACACCCACATCCCATGAAAGAATTTTTTTTTTAAATGCAGCAGGGCTGCATTTACCCATGGAAAAAGAGCAAGCAGCGTTGCAAGAGATGCAGATCCCACTGCGGACAATGGTTTTCACCTTCTGGATTCTCCTTACGATTACTTTCACTGTGAGGAGGAGAGGAACTGCACCTGCCTCTGTGTCTCATTCAGTAAAAACGGGACAAATGGTTTCCCTTCAATAATAATCCAGGTCATTGCACAGAAACTCACTCATAAGAATCTTCACACGATCCTTTGCACACCAGTGGCATGAGGTACATAACATTCCTCATAGGCTGAGCCCAACGTCAATCAGTCCCAAAATAGACAAGATGTTAAGGGGAAGAGATAGGACAGATAGACAGAAATTATTCCTGCTGGTTGGGGAGTCTAGGACTAGGGAGCATAATCTAAAGATTAGAGCCAAACCTTTCAGGAGTGAAATTCGGAGTTTGGAACTCTCCTTCATAAACGGCAATTGAAGCTGGCTCAGTTGTAAATTTTAATTCTGAGATTGATAGATTTTGGTCAACCACAGCTGTTAAGGGATGTGGGGCAGTGGCAGGTATCTGGAGTTTGGTCGATCAGCCATGATCTCATTGAATGGCAGAACAGGCTCAAGGGGCTGAATGGCCTCCTCCTGTGGGTAATTGAGTCCCTTAGTGACGGGTAGGGCTGGAGTTTCCAGTCATTACAGGCAAATTTCACAGCAATAATTGAAATTTATTTTCTTTGAGCACCATTGTTTACTAGTTACAAAGATATTGAATATTGGGGAAGAAAAAAATGCTATTTGATTGGATGATTCTTCACCGTCAGTCAGATCTATTTGCTTTCCGATTGGCCGTGGGAAGGTGGACGACATGTTGAGCGACCAATGGCGGGAGTGCAGGGGGTAGGGCAGTTAGGAAGCAGGTGGTCATTGATGAAACATCCAGGTATGCGTCCAGAATTGGCGAGCCTAATGACGGGATTGGTCAATCCCAATGGGTAACAGGATAATCATAACCGCAGTTCGTTAATGTGACATTCAATCCCATCACAGCAATGGTAAATCGCGAAGTCAGTCCTGCCGCTCAATTGCCCAACAATTCCCCATGCAACCAACAGACTTTCATTGGACTCTTATTGGATTCCGAGGCTCGTGGCCCACCACAGAAAGACTTTGTGTTACTGCTGGTCGTACGTGGCCCAAATGGAGAAGGAAATACCTTGTTGAGCAGCACTTCCTCCTGGACTTTTTTGATGTTAGAGAGCTCCTGACTTAGTGTATTCTACGAGGCAAGGAGTTAAAAAAAGGGGGAGGAAAGAGACAGAAAGAGAAAGACAGACATTAGATTTCCTTAGCAGTCAGACAATGGAGCAGAGAGATTCATAAGTGCATAGCAGACAAAAACATTGCAGAAACTGCTTGCTGTTGCTCTTTCAGTGTGTGTATAAAAAGACGTACACGGATGCGAGTTCCCAACCATTCTAGCTTCATTGTATTAGATACTTCCCAGCAAGTGTACTCACAGAGCGTCCTTAGCACATGTCCCAAATCAGAAACTTTTAAAAAGTTACGACTAATTTGCAGGATTAAAATGGAAAAAAGCTCAATGTGGGACTAACTTGGACAGCTCCGTCAAAGAGCCGGGACAAGTGCGATGGGCCAAATGGCCTCCTTCTGTGCAGTAAGATTTTCTGTTAATCGTATTTCCCAACCAGCTGTAACTCAGTGGGTCACACTCTCACCTCAAGGTCAGAAGGTTGTGGGTTCAAGTTCCACTCCAGAGACCTGAGCACAAAATCCAGTCCTGAGAGAGCACGCCACTGTCAGAGGTGCCATCTTTCAGATGAGATATTAAAACAAGCCCGTTTGCCCTCTCAGGTGGATGTAAAAGATCCCATGGCACTATTTTGAAGAGGAGCAGGGGAGTTCTCCCTGGTGTCCTGGGCAAATACTTATCCCAAAACCAACATCACTGAAACAGATTATCTGGTCATTTATCACATTGCTGTTTGTGGGAGCTTGCTGTGCACAAATTGGCTGCTGCGTTTCCTGCATTACAATAGTGAGTCAACTTCTAAAAGAGTATTTCATTGGCTGTGAACCAGTTTGGGATATGCGGAGGTCGTGAAGGGCGCTATATAAATGCAATCTTTGTTTTACTCAGGAATGCATTTGACCAGACTACTTGCTTGGATTTGTGTTGCATTGTTGGAGTTACATAAACGATCCTGAACACACAACTGGAACAATCAGCAATATTCCTGTTCAATGAGTTTTGCTCTTGTGCACATCCTGGAAGTGTGGGGTAGGAATTAATGTACAAATTGCAACTCTGTGCTAAGCAGACATGTAGCACAGCAGAGTGCTCTATACCTTGGCAATGAGACTGCAGCATGGCAGAGTGAAAGGAACAATCGGAAATGTTGTGTAGTGACGTACAACACAGAGACCTCAAATGTAATAAAGCAGCGAGAGGTACCAGACCCCACTCGCTCTCTACCCACACTCCCCCCGCAACCCCAGCCACACTGGCAGGTTTCCAGCGAGCATGATCCTCACCTTCTCTTCCAGTGCAGCCATCCTCTCCTTAAGGTGGAGCTGTAGCCGCTCATTGGATTCGGAAAGGAGTTTGTCGACAGTTTCTGACAGACGTTTGTTATGTTCGTCATTCATCTTCTCCCTCTGCCGAGCCTGGGTGCAATAAAGACACTTTTGAAACTGAAAGGCTAGACGGGTCCTGAAGCACTGTGGCAGACTTCAATGTATGGGGGAGGGGGACGGAGCGCAACGAATCACTATCAGCATCTCCAGGCCAGTGGAGAATAAAATCCGCCAGGGTTCCGTCTGGAACGTCCGAATGTGTACATGTGTCGGAAGACGGCAGGATTAGACCCCCCTTGTGATGTCCCCATTCTTTTATGCTCCCCGCAGCTTGTTGCTGCTCGGGCCTAGACATTTCATTCCTCAGGCCCATTTAACACCAATGGGCGACTGTTGGGAGATTGGATTGTCCCGGTCACAATGTTTAGGGTTTAGGTTCACCCCTTGGGGGAATGGGAGGGGACGTTTGGGGGGGCGGTGATATTCGAAGATCGCAAACCTCCTGTGGAGCATCACTAGCAGCAAGTGCGAGTTCGCAACAGAAACTCACCATGAATCAATCCCCCCACAGAACTCATAATAACCAGATGTACAGACTGCGTATAGCAGAGGTTCTTGCCTGCAATTATATTAAAACAGTGTATATAATTTGCAATTTTTTGAGAAGGAATATTTGAGCCTGTAAGTAAATTTTTGACAGATTTTTTTTTTAAATAAAAAGGGAAAAAAACTATGATTTTAACACCAGAATATATCTCTCAGTGAGAGTGGATTTCTAGCAAATGTCAAACTCCAGTGGTCGTACAGAGTTACCATCTCTGATTATAAGAGGAGTAAAATTCAGCCATGTGTACTTCTACTTATATTTAAAGGAATTTTATTTGGAAATTTAAGTGCGGGCAGAATTAAATCATCAATTTAATCTAAAACAAAAAGCAAAAAGTACTCTTCAACGTGATCCCAAACGCTTAGAATCTGCAGTTTAGAACTTGTATTTGTTTTAACCGAGGTGTTAGTGAGTCCACGATATTCACAAGTGTTTGAGTTTCTTTTACTCTCTCGCGTGACATCTCAGTTTATCAGGGGTAAAGGATTCCCATTTGGGATATTCGGATACTTTACCCGCTGCAGCTCCTGATTCTTCTCCTCCAGCTCGGTTTCCAGCTGGCACAGCCTTTCTTCGATGTTCCCGTGCCTTTCCTCAGCCTGTGATGGAGGGGGTTCTGGGTTAGTCTGGTCCAATCACACACAGTCAGGTCGAGGCACAGAGGGCACAGGCTCGGTTACCAGCACTGCCCACCCCCCCCCAGTGCAAGCAACTGGCGCACCCCACCCCACCCTCGGTTGCGGCTCAGCGAGTAGCACTCTCGCCTCCGAGTTGGAACGTCGCGAGTTTGAGTCCCACGTCAGAGACCTGAGCACATAATCCAAGCTGACACTCCCAGTGCAGCACTGAGGGAGTGCTGTGCTGTCAGAGGAACCGTCATGCAGGCGAGATATTAATCCTGCCTGACGGCTCGGGTGGATGTAAAAGATCCTGCGGCACTAGTTCAAAGAACAGGAGAAATCGCTCCGGTGTACTGGACCAATATTTGGTCCTCAACCAATATCAATAAAACTGATCACTTTCTCATTGCTATTTGTGAGATTTTGCGGTGCACAGATTGGCTACCACATTTCCTATACTACAACAGTGACCACACTTCAAAAGTACTTCAACGGCCGGAAAGCGCTTTGGGACATCCTAAGGTGGTGAAAGGCACGATAGAAATGAAAGACTTACTGCACCGAGCGTAGAGCTTGCAGTGACCCAAGAAGGAGCCAAACCTTTCGGCCCCCAGCGCACGCACACTACCTTGTTCAGAGCAGCCACTCGCTGGGCCAGCTCGGCCTCCACCTCCGGGAGAGTCTCTGCCTTCCTCATCGTCTGTTGCAGCTTCTGTTTGGAGGAATCCAACCATTCCTGGAGCTGCCGGTTCTTCTCCTCGCTCTGAAAGGGCAACACATTTCCGGTGACTCGGCGGCATTGCACGGCGAGGCTCACTCTTACCGCGGCAGCCTGAGAGCACTGCTGCTCTCTTTCATACAGGTGGGATCCTGGGCTTTATACATAGAGTACAAGAGCAAGGAAGTTGTGCTAAACATTTATAAATACTGGTTGGGCCTCAGCTGGAGTATTGTGGCCAATTTCTTTTTCAAACACAGTGAGTTGTTGTGATCTGGAACGCGCTGCCTGAAAGGGCGGTGGAAGCAGATTCAATAGTAAATTTCAAAATGGAGTTGGATAAACTCTTGAAGGGGAGAAATCTGCAAGGCTGTGGGAAAAAGAGCAACATGAGTGCGACTAATTGGATAGGTCTTTCAAGGAGCCGGCACAGGCATGATGGGTCAAATGGCCTCCTTCTGTGCTGTACGATGCTACAAGCTCGCGAGGGGCACAAGCCTTCAACATGAAAAAGACTGCCTCGCCCACAGAGCGAGAAGCAGATCAACGTTTGCTTTCTGCTGCGATCTGATTTCCCGGCTGAACTCTAGATGATCCGTAACCTAAACCTACACATGCACTGGCTGCTTCACGCTCTGAATAACTCAACAGGACCGCGCACAGGTCACACGTAACACCACACGCAGTCGGCCACTTGTTTTCTGTCCAAACTGGTACCATGAACTTTCTGATCTTACCATTCGGCAGCAGATCAAGAAACTACAAGTTCATTACATATTCTACTTATCTACTGACCATTTTAATTGCTCTAAGCCCATTACCTTTTGGGAATGGATCCAACAGCTGGGTAATTTACTGATAACCAATATGGAACACGGCCAGTAACTCCATTAACTAATAGTTGGGGAGTCACCACACAGAAGCTAAACTAAAAGACCAAAATGACTGAATGCTAGAATCTGGCCACGTGGTTTAACATCAAGGCCTTGGAGAGGGTGCAGAGATTTACCAGAATGGGTACCAGAGAATGTAGGATTTCAGTTACATGGACTGACTAGAGATGATGGGGTTCTCCTCCTTAGAGCACAGAAAGTTTAGGGGAAGGTTTATAGAGGTGTTCAAAAGGATGAGGGGTTTTAATCGAGTAAATAAGGAGAAACTGTTTCCACTGGCAAGAGGATCGGTAACCAGAGGACACAGATTTAAGATAACTGGTGATGGAACCAGAGGGGAGAGGACGATTTTTTTTTTTTAACGTAGCGAGTTCTGATTTGACCTTCACCACTTAAAAAAAAACAGGGATGCACCCCACTGTAGTCCCCTAAATGCCCCATGGACAGCAGGCCCGCAGCACTGACTCCCTCGCACACGATGTGGAATCTTACTCAGGATCGCTTTGTCCTAACTCTCGGTGTCTCCTGTTTGCTCATCAGCTACTGCCAAGATCGTCCTGTTAGGTGACATCATCTCTTTTTAAATAAAAATACGTTTTTTCTCCCCCCCCATTATTTCTGGTCCATCGGCATCAAATATGTTACCGTCAAGTTCACTTTTCAAGGTGGCAGTGTTGTATGATTGCCTTTAAGAGTGATGTCCCTTTAAGATCTTAGTATGCTAATGAGCCAAGTACCAGGATATCACCACCGCTGGAGAGGCCATGGAGGAACTGATAGAGGGGGTGGGGGAGGCTCTCAGCAGGCACCCCCCCACCCCCCCTTCCCAATGCCGGGTCACGTGTTCAGGCACTAAGTGCCTCTTAACGAGGCCCCTCTACACCTCCCCATCCCTGCCACCGAGGCAGTAAGTGTTCTGATGAAGGGTCACTGACCTGAAACGTTAACTCTGCTTCTCTCTCCACAGATGCTGCCGGACCTGCCGAGCTTTTCCAGCATTTCTTGTTTTTATTGCAGGATTTCCAGCATCTGCAGTATTTTGCTTTTATATTATTGAGGTAATAAAGCAACCCGCACGGTTTTACCTGCGGCAATGGGACCGCCCGCTGCTTGACTCACTGTGGTGGCGGGTTGAGGCCCTTAATATAAATGGGTGGTTGATGGTCGGCACAGACTCGGTGGGCCGAAGGGCCTGTTTCAGTGCTGTATCTCTAAACTAAAACTAAACTTAATTGGGCATTAATTGCCCAATTTCGGGTCTCCATTGGCGGCGGGTCGGGAAGGTCGTCCACGGGGCTTCCCGCCCAGGACTTAATTTTGGCGGAGGAGGGAAAGTAGCAGGGATCCCACCCCCGCCCTCGGCCACCATCCCACCCAATTATATGCTCTCCCCACCTCCAAACCCACCTTGGGGGAAGAGCATAAAATTCCACCCCCCCCCACCTTGATGTTAAGAGAAAACAAGAACACTTACCTGCTTGAGGAGGGATTCTTTGCTGGCCAACTCGTTCTCCAGTTTATCATTAGCATCGTGAAGTGACGTAGCTTCACGCTGTGCACTGAGGTAGCGTTTCTCCAGTGTCGTTATTCTCTCTTCCATATCTTCTCTTTGTGCTAAGGCCTATATAGGGAAAATGATGAATGACCGTACATAAAGAGGTGTGGAATGGTCCCCATCTCCAATATACATGGGTACAACATCTTAAACAGCAACAACAACAAACTGCACTTATATAGTGCCTTTAAAAGGTAGTAAAAATATCCCTGTGCTTCACAGGAGCATTATTATTTAAAAAATTGACACTGAGCCACATAAGGAGATAGTTAGGACTGGTGACCGAAGGCTTTGGTCAAAGAGGTAGATTTTAAGCAGTGTTTTTAAAGGAGCAGTTTAGGGAGGGAATTCCAGAGTTTAGGGCCCAGTCAGCTGAAGGCATGCCACCAGGGGTGGGGTGGAGATCGGGAATGCACAATGCAGGGCATGGGAACACCACTACCTGCAGGTTCTCCTCCAAGTCACTGACTCGGAAATATAGCACTGTTCTTTCACAGTCACTGGGTCAAAATCCTGGAACGCTCCACCGAACAGCACAGTGGGTGTAACTACACCACAGACTGCAGAGGGTCAAGAAGTCGGCTCACCACCACCTTCGAAGGAAATTAGGAGATGGGCAAAAAAAATGCTGGCCTTCCCAGCGACACCGATATCCCAGGAACAAATAAAAAAGCCAGAATTGGAGGAGTGCAGAGATCTTGCAGGATTGTAGGGTTGGTGGAGGTTACAGAGATAGGGAGGGGCCCAGGCCAATGAGAGGCTTGAAAATAAGGATGAGAAGTTACCGGACAGAAGTTTTAGCAAGGGCACACAAAAGTCCCCAACTTTACAGTGTAAGCTTTGGCTCAGTGGGTAGCACTCTTGCCTCGGAGTCAGAAGTCTATGGGTTCAAGTCCCACTCTAGCGACTTGAACACATAATCTAGGCCGATACTCCGAGGGAGTGCTGCACTGTCGGATGAAAGGTTAAACCAGGGCCCCGTCTGTCCTCTCAGGTAGGCATCAAAGATCCCACGGCCACTATTTCGTAGAAGACCGGCGGACGTCTCCTCAACTAACATCACTAAAACAGGATTATCTGTTCATTATCTCACTGCTGCTTGTGGAATCTTGCTGTGCGCTAATTGGTTGCCACATTTCCTATAACACAACAGCGATCACACTTCAAAAAGTACTTCATTGGCTGCAAAGCACTTTGAAACATCCGGAGGTGGAGCAGAAATGCAAATTTACAAAGTGGAGCTTCGAGTGAAAGAACCGTGCTCATCCAAGAGGGAGCAGAACCAGTGAGGGCCTGAGCAGCCAACAGCCTCGTTCCCCCCAACCAAGGAAAGACCACCATCTTCAAAGCACAAGTAACAACTGATTTTCCTATTCTCCTGCCTCAGAGAAATTCCAGCAGGGAGCGGTCATGAGTCAAACATGGAGCGGACGAACAGGAACGTCAATCCATTATTTTTCATCCACCTCCAAAAATCAAAACACGTTTCTCTCCAGTTCTGTCCGCACTCAAATGGGTAAACAGAGTTGCCACTGCATTAGCAGGGAAACCATAGTAAAATCAATAGCCTACAAACTACTGCTGATGTTGGCAGGCCAATGCATAATGAGTTCATATGACATTCCTTTACACAACGTTTTGAGGGAGCCGTTAAAATATGCTGTTTCCATTAAAATAGCAAACAAAGGAACTGCCATATGAAGCCATTATCATTAACACTCCTTTCTAGGCTATTACCTCAACTATGGTCTCTTGCTAACTGATGTGTCAAAATGACCAACACACAAAAGGGCAGCCATTTATTTAACCAATGTGTTAGGACGCCAACATTCAGCCTCAAAAAGTGGCCACCTCTCACTGGACCATTAATATTCGGAGCACAATTCGTCATTAAGCACAGGAACGTGCAATATTCCCATGGCTAGTTACATTCAGTTCTGGGTACTGCCTGTGCAGAGTTTGCAAGTCCTCCCTGTGACTGCGTGGGTTTCCACCGGGTGCTCCGGTTTCCTCCCACAGCCAAAGACTTGCAGGTTGATAGGTAAATTGGCCATTGTAAATTGCCCCTAGTATAGGTAGGTGGTAGGAGAATGGTGGGGATGTGGTAGTTGTTGGTCAGCACAGACTAGGTGGGCCGAAGGGCCTGTTTCAGTGCTGTATCTCTAAAAACTAAAAAAAAAAAATTTCACCAGATTTCAGGTTCTGCCCAGTCTCACCTCTTTCAAATCCCGCTGGAGCTTGGCGTTCACCTCCTCCGACTTGATCAGATCTTTCCGCGCCGTGCTCAGCTCTTCCTCGACCTCGGCCACCTTCCGGCAAAGTGTGGCCAGGCGCTCCTTCATCTGTAGTAGCTCTGTGCTCTGCCTCTCAATCAGGTCGTGACACTCGGAATCACCGTCTCCAGTTAGCGCTGTTCCATTCATCAGTCTCTGCGATCAAGGGAAGGACAAAGGGGACTCTATTAACTGTCCATTTACACCTATCCCCACATCACACCCCCATGAAAACTCAGCACAGCCTTTACACAGGTGCATGCGTCAGATAGTCATTGCTGGCTTGACATTCTAAATCAAAGCCAATGTTCACCATTATTTTATTTTATTCATTCATGGGATGTGGGCGTCACTGGTCAGGCCAGCATTTATTGCCCATCCCTAATTGCCCTTGAGAAGGTGGTGGTGAGCTGCCTTCTTCAACCGCTGCAGTCCATGTGGGGTAGGTACACCCACAGTGCTGTTAGGAAGGGAGTTCCAGGATTTTGACCCAACGACAGTGAAGGAACGGCGATATAGTTCCAAGTCAGGATGGTGTGTGGCTTGGAGGGGAACTTGCAGGTGGTGGTGTTCCCATGTATTCGCTGCCCTTGTCCTTCTGGGTTTGGAAGGTGCTATCGAATGAGTCTTGGTGCTTGCTGCAGTGCATCTTGTAGATGGTACACACTGCTGCCACTGTGCATCGGTGGTGGAGGGAGTGAATGTTTGTCGATGGGGTGCCAATCAAGAGGGCTGCTTTGTCCCTGATGGTGTTGAGCTTCTTGAGTGTTGTTGGAGCTGCACCTATCCAGGCAAGTGGAGAGTATTCCATCACACTCCTGACTTGTGCCTTGCAGATGGTGGACAGGCTTGGGGGAGTCAGGAGGGGAGTTACTCGCCACAGAATTCCCAGCCACTGACTTGTGTTTGTGGCCACAGAATTTATGCGGCTGTTTAGTTTCTGGTCAATGGTAACCCCCAGGATGTTGACAGCGGGGGATTCAGCGATGGTAATGCCATTGAATGTCAAGGGGAGGTGGTCAGATTCTCTCTTATTGGAGATGGTCATTGCCTGGCACTTATGTGGCACGAATGTTACTTGCCACTTATCAACCCAAGCCTGAATGTTGTCCAGGTCTTACTGCATATGTGACTGGTTACCTGCTCTGGATGAGAAGGCTGGCTGGCAGACAGCATTGGTCAGGAAACTGCAGCCACTGATTCATCATCCATTTAAACTGATAGGTGAGAAAATCAGGACAATTAATCCCTCAGCTTCACAACTGCTTTCTGTCATTCAGCCAATTTATAATTTGGATCGCTGGCTTATGGCGACGGAGTCAAATTCAGATTTTAACAAGTGGAATATTTTTCCATGACTTTTATGGGAATTTTGAGGGAAGGGTTTGCCATTCTGCCTTCTTGTCCTGTCTTTTGCCGTGAAAACCCGCAGTATGGAGAGTACCCATTCAAGCCTCGCCAGAACTGGTGATCTGGACTCCCACTATGAGGGCGGGGATAATTTCAAGTGTGCATTTTAGCTCAGATCCGGATGGATGGGATAGAATTTCTTCCCGCACAGCGCTCTGCTTTTGAAGGATGGACCACTTACGTCCTGGGCTGTTGTTTCCAGCTCTTCTTCCAGAATCGAGACTCTTTCCAGTGCCACCCGCAGCCTCTCCCGTACCTGCCACACAAATAGAAAAGAATGAACTTGGTGCCTTCATTAACCCAACGAGCGAGAGCGCAAAAGTGCAGAGAGACCTGGTCGAATAATTCAGACAATGTGGTTTTACAAATAGAAGAACAAGAGTAAATAAAAGCAAGGAAGTTATTCTAAACCTTTATAAACCACTGATGAGGCCTCAGTTGGAGTAATTGTGTCTAACTCCAAGCAGTGCACTTTAGGAAGGATGTCAAGAGCTTGGAGAAGGTGCAGAGGAGATTTACCAGAATGATACCAGCGATGAGGGCCTTCAGCTACGAGAGGAACAAGAGAATTGGGGATTGTTCTCGTTAAGGCAGAGAAGGCTAAGGAGAGACTTAATAAAGCTGTTCAAAATTATGAAAGGTTTTTATAGAGTAGACAGAGACAAACTCTTTCCATTGGCAGGAGGGTCAGTAACTAAAGGACACAGATTTAAGATAATTGGCAAAACAGAAGGGAGATAAGGAGAATTTATTTTAAGCAGCCAGTAATGATGATCTGAAATGCAATACATGAAAGTGGGTGGAAGCAACTGCAGTGGTAACTTTTAAAAGGGATCAATACTTGAAAAAGAAAAATTTGCAGGGTCATGGAGAAAGTGAGGGGGAATGGGATTAATTGGAATAAGCTCTTCAAAAGAGCCAGCACAGGCATGATGGGCTGAATGGCCTCCTTCTGTATCGTTCTATGACACCCGCCCCTCAGTGTGTTCACAAAGACAGCCCACCATTTATTACACCGCCAGGGCCAGAAACAAAAGACTGGAACCGCGGAGCTGACACCTTTTCATCCAAAGCTTTATGGTGTTCGAAGAGTGACTTCAAGGCTTTGAGCACTTCCACCTCGCTGGAGACACCAGCGGGAGATTGCGCTTGACGTTTCACCACCGTCATCCTCAGGGAACGCTCGTGACGCGACACCAAACACTCCAAGTGTTCCAACAGCAGCTGCAGAGAACAACAGCAACAACTTGCATTTATATCGGCACGGCCAGCCTTAGCATTGAGTACAGCTTTAGATCACAACCACTGCTGCCATTTTCTTAGGTAGCGGCTGATGGTAATGATTCTGCTATTGCCACTGACGACCACTCTGGACCAATCTATTCTTGCTTCACTAGTCCCATTACCATCTCTGTTTTTCCTTGCACCATCATCCCTTTCGTCCATTAATCTCTCCTGCCTTCCCTTTTGTTCTTCCCTCCTCCACCCTTTCCCTGTACTTGGTTAAAAACTGTTACATCTCTAACATCCTTCAGTTCTGATGAAAGGTCAGCGACCTGAAATGTTGACTGTTTCTCTCTCCACTGATGCTGTCAGACCTTCTGCGTTCTTATTGCATTTATAAAGTGCCTCTAACATAGTAAAACATCCCAAAGCACTTCGCAGGAGCAATAGCGAACAAAGGTTTCTCACCGAGACACATTAGGACGTGACTAAAATCTTGGATAAACAGGTAGGAGTAGCAGCGAGATTTAGGCAGGGAATTTCGGAGTTTAGAGCCTCGGCAGCTGAAGGCACGGCTGCCAATAGTGCAACGATGAAAAGCAGGGATGTGCAGGAGGCTGAAATTGGAGGAGGGCAGAGATCTTGGAAGGTTGTAGGGCTGGAGGAGATTACAATGATAGGGAGAAAGGCGATTTGAAAACAAGGTTGAGAATTTGAAAATCATGGTGCTGCCAGACCGATGGCACAGGGATGACAAGCAAATTAAAATCAGAAAAAAAACGGAACGGTCACTTGTTTTCTCACTGAATGGGGAGGGGTGTGTTGGACGGTGTAGTATTCAGAAACCCTAACCTTTCACCTTTAGAATCTGACTTTAACCAGAGGAGAGGGACTGGAGGTTTTTTTTCAATTGGAAGACAGGATGGAAACTTGGTTTTCATTCGGGTTCTGCTCCTAGAGAACTATAAAAATGCACATGGTTCACATACCCCCTCTACAAACAACTACATGCATTTATATAGCGCCTTTAACAGATCAAGGCACTTCATAGCAGCATTGTTAAAAAAAATTAGTATGACACTGAACCATATAAGGAGATATTAGGTCAGATGACCAAAAGCTTGGTCAAAGAGGTAGGTTTTAAGGAGTGTCTTAAAAGGAGGAAAGTGAGGTAGAGAGGCAGGGAGCTTTAGGAAGGGTATTCCGGAGCTTGAGGCCTAGGTAACTGAAGGCGTGGCCACCAATGGTGCAGCAATTAAAATCAGGGATGCTCAAGAGGCCAGAATTAGAGGAGTGCAGATATCTCGGAGGGTTGTGGGGCTGGAGGAGATTACAGAGATAGGGAGGGGCGAGGCCATGGAGGGATTTGAAAACAAGGATGACAATTTTAAAATCAAAACGCTGCTTGACCGAAAGCCAAAGTAGCACAGGGGTGATAGGCGAATGGGAACTGGTGCGAGTTAAGACAGGGGCAGTAGAGTTCTGGATGACCTCAAGCTTGCGGAGGGCAGAATGAATGTGGGAGACCAGCCAGGAGTGCGTTGGAATAGTTACGTCTAGAGGGAACGAGGGCATGAATGAGGGTTTCAGCAACAGATAAGTCGAGATGGGGTGAAGTCGGGCGATGTTATGGAGGCAGATATGGACGGTCTTAGCAACGGCACGAATATGAGGTTGGAAGCAACCAGCAAACCAGACAAATACTCAAGACTACTGAAGCTCACCGCAATTTCTTTTTGCAAACAATTCCAGTTTTTGTTCTCTCACCGCTATCTGGAGCCAGCATGGCAGGGGAAGGAAGGAGGGCTAGCACGAGGATTCCTGCAGGCAGGATGGGCAGGGACAAGGGGAACGTAAAGAGGACACTGCAGCTTCAGAACCTTCTGATATCAGCCCATTGCAGCCTCATTGCTGGTTGTACTGACCCGCGTATTGTTCCTCTCTGCCTTCAGCTCTGCAATCTCCTCCTCCCTCTCCAACAGTTGTTCCCGGCACATATTCAGCTCCTTCGTCAGTACTGCAAATTCCTGCACAGGAATAAGAAGACATGTTTTAAAATAATGTGCAATACAGAGAGGTAAAGGATGACAATTCTTGGCCGGCAATAGCAAGACAGAAAGTTGGAGAAAACAAGTGCCACCACTATTGTGCGAGCTTGAGATATGGTTGAAACAGAGAAGGGGGGAGAGAGAAAGAGAGAAGGGGGGAGAGAGAAAGAGAGAAGGGGGGAGAGAGAAAGAGAGAAGGGGGGAGAGAGAAAGAGAGAAGGGGGGAGAGAGAAAGAGAGAAGGGGGGAGAGAGAAAGAGAGAAGGGGGGAGAGAGAAAGAGAGAAGGGGGGAGAGAGAAAGAGAGAAGGGGGGAGAGAGAAAGAGAGAAGGGGGGAGAGAGAAAGAGAGAAGGGGGGAGAGAAAGAGAGAAGGGGGGAGAGAAAGAGAGAAGGGGGGAGAGAAAGAGAGAAGGGGGGAGAGAAAGAGAGAAGGGGGGAGAGAAAGAGAGAAGGGGGGAGAGAAAGAGAGAAGGGGGGAGAGAAAGAGAGAAGGGGGGAGAGAAAGAGAGAAGGGGGGAGAGAAAGAGAGAAGGGGGAGAGAAAGAGAGAAGGGGGAGAGAAAGAGAGAAGGGGGGAGAGAAAGAGAGAAGGGGGGAGAGAAAGAGAGAAGGGGGAGAGAAAGAGAGAAGGGGGGAGAGAAAGAGAGAAGGGGGGAGAGAAAGAGAGAAGGGGGGAGAGAAAGAGAGAAGGGGGGAAAGAAAGAGAGAAGGGGGGAAAGAAAGAGAGAAGGGGGGAAAGAAAGAGAGAAGGGGGGAAAGAAAGAGAGAAGGGGGGGGATAGTGAAGGGGAGGAGAGACAGAGAAGGGGGGGGAGAGACAGAGAAGGGGGGGGAGAGACAGAGAAGGGGGGGGAGAGACAGAGAAGGGGGGGGGAGAGACAGAGAAGGGGGGGGAGAGACAGAGAAGGGGGGGGAGAGACAGAGAAGGGGGGGGAGAGACAGAGAAGGGGGGGGAGAGACAGAGAAGGGGGGGGAGAGACAGAGAAGGGGGGGGAGAGACAGAGAAGGGGGGGGAGAGACAGAGAAGGGGGGGGAGAGACAGAGAAGGGGGGGGAGAGACAGAGAAGGGGGGGGTAAGACAGAGAAGGGGGGGGAGAGACAGAGAAGGGGGGGGAGAGACAGAGAAGGGGGGGGAGAGACAGAGAAGGGGGGGGAGAGACAGAGAAGGGGGGGGAGAGACAGAGAAGGGGGGGGAGAGACAGAGAAGGGGGGGGAGAGACAGAGAAGGGGGGGGAGAGACAGAGAAGGGGGGGGAGAGACAGAGAAGGGGGGGGAGAGACAGAGAAGGGGGGGGAGAGACAGAGAAGGGGGGGGAGAGACAGAGAAGGGGGGGGAGAGACAGAGAAGGGGGGGGAGAGACAGAGAAGGGGGGGAGAGAAACAGTGAAGGGGGAGAGAGAAACAGTGAAGGGGGAGAGAGAAACAGTGAAGGGGGAGAGAGAAACAGAGAAGGGGGGGGAGAGACAGAGAAGGGGGGGGAGAGACAGAGAAGGGGGGGGAGAGACAGAGAAGGGGGGGAGAGACAGAGAAGGGGGGGAGAGACAGAGAAGGGGGGGGAGAGACAGAGAAGGGGGGGGAGAGACAGAGAAGGGGGGGGAGAGACAGAGAAGGGGGGGGGAGAGACAGAGAAGGGGGGGGGAGAGACAGAGAAGGGGGGGGGGAGAGACAGAGAAGGGGGGGAGAGAGACAGAGAAGGGGGGGGAGAGACAGAGAAGGGGGGGGAGAGACAGAGAAGGGGGGGGAGAGACAGAGAAGGGGGGGGGGAGAGACAGAGAAGGGGGGGGAGAGACAGAGAAGGGGGGGGAGAGACAGAGAAGGGGGGGGAGAGACAGAGAAGGGGGGGGAGAGACAGAGAAGGGGGGGGGAGAGACAGAGAAGGGGGGGGAGAGACAGAGAAGGGGGGGGAGAGACAGAGAAGGGGGGGGAGAGACAGAGAAGGGGGGGGAGAGACAGAGAAGGGGGGGGAGAGACAGAGAAGGGGGGGGAGAGACAGAGAAGGGGGGGGAGAGACAGAGAAGGGGGGGAGAGACAGAGAAGGGGGGGGAGAGACAGAGAAGGGGGGGGAGAGACAGAGAAGGGGGGGGAGAGACAGAGAAGGGGGGGGAGAGACAGAGAAGGGGGGGGGAGAGACAGAGAAGGGGGGGAGAGACAGAGAAGGGGGGGGAGAGACAGAGAAGGGGGGGGAGAGACAGAGAAGGGGGGGGAGAGACAGAGAAGGGGGGGGAGAGAAACAGTGAAGGGGGAGAGAGAAACAGTGAAGGGGGAGAGAGAAACAGTGAAGGGGGAGAGAGAAACAGTGAAGGGGGAGAGAGAAACAGTGAAGGGGGGAGAGAAACAGTGAAGGGGGGAGAGTGAGAGCTGGAGAGAACTTGCGAGTTAGGGAGCACAGAATGAGACAGCACTGGAGGATATTTGGTCCATCATACCTGTACCATTCCTTGATAGAGCTAACCAGTTAGTTCCACTCCTTCGTTTTTTCCCCATAGCCCTGCAAATATTTCCCCTTCAAGTATTTAACCAATTCTCTTTTGAGAGTTACTATTGAATGAAAACCCACTGCCCTTACAGGAAGCGCATTCCAGATCACTACTTACTGCGTACAAAAATAATTCTCATCTCCCCTCTGGTTCGTTTGCCAATTACCTTAAATCTGTGTCCTCTGGTTAGCAATACTTCTGCTACTGGAAACAGTCTCTCCTTATTTACTCGATCAAAACCCCTTCTAATGTTGAACACCTCTATGAAATCTCCCCTTAACTTTCTCTGCTCTAAGAACAACTCCAGTTTCCACAGCCTGTCCGAGTAACTAAACCCCCCATCCTGGTAAATCTCCTCTGCATTCACTCCAAGGCCAAGCCATCCTTCTGAAAGTGCGGAGCCACAATATTCCAGTTGAGGCCTAATTCTCAATGTTCTGCCACCGTGAAAATTGAATGTTAGAATAACATATTTGATAATGATGGACCAGAAAGAATGAACAAATAAACATTTATTTTTATTTAAAAAGGGAAAGTGTCACCTAACGGGATGACCTTGGCAGTAGGTAATGAGCAAATAGGAGACACTGAGAGACCAAGTGTTAAAGACAAGGCGATCCAGAGTAAGATTCCAGAGAATGTTTGAGGAAGTCAGTGCTCCAGGTCTGTTGTTGACGGGGCATATAGGGGACTACAGTGGGGTGAATAAGAGTTTCTTTTTTTAAAGTTGGCGAAGGTGAAATCAACAAATGTGCTCCGTTTTCATACAAATTCCAATTCTGAGCAGAGACCAAAATCTTTTATAGTCCTGGGTCCTATACGGTTTCTCAGGCAGCAGAAATATTTAGTTGGGCACTCATGGGGCCATCACTCTGCTCCCAGTCTCAGACCGTGGAAAATGGTTCGTATCCAGTCAGCCACTGCAAACAAAATGTCCACAAGGGACCTCAGTCACCAGCTCAGGCAGTGAACACGCAAGCCAATTACCCATACATATGGCCACACATACACCCATGCACACAAGAAACATGAGCAGAAGGAGGCCATTCATCCCCTTGCGCCTGCTCCGCCATTTAATAAGATCACGACTGATCTTCCATCTCAACTCCACTTTCCCTCACCTGATCCCTCACATCCCTTGATGCCTCTACAGTCGATCTCAGCCTTGAATATACTCAATGGCGGAGCATCCATAGTTCTCCGGGGTAGAGAATTCCAAAGATTCACAACCCTCCGAGTGAAGAAATTTCTCATCTCAGTCCTAAACAGCCAACCATAGTTCCAGATTTCTAGCCAGGAAACAGTGTCTCAGCACCTACCCTGTCAAGCCCTCTCAAAATCTTAATATGTTTCAAGAAGATCACCTCTATCACTTCTAAACTCCATATATTATAAACCCATTCTACTCAACCTCACATAGACAATCCCAGGAATCAACCCAGTGAACCTTCTTTGCAACCCCTCCAAAGCTAAGTAAATCCTTCCTTAACCAAAACCATACCCGGTACTCCAGGTGTGACCTCACCAAAGCCCTAAACAACTGCAGCAAGACTTCCTCACTCTTCCAATTGAACCTCCTTGCAATAAAGACCAACATATTACTTACCTTACTAATTGCATGTTAACTTTCAGCGCTTCACATACAAGGACACCCAAATCCCTCTGAATACCAACATTGAATTGTTTCCCACCATTTAAAAGCACATCAGTGCGAAAGATAAGGCAGAAGCATTTGCAACAATATTCAGCCAGAAGTGCCAAGTTGATGATCCATCTCGGCCTCCTCCTGAAGTCCCCAGCATTACAGATGCCAGACTTCAGCCAATTCGATTCACTCTGCGTGATATCAAGAAATGACTGAAGGCAATGGATATTGCAAAAGCTATGGGTCCTGACAATATTCTGGCAATAGCACCGAAGACCTGTGCTCCAGAACTTGCAGCACTCCTAGACAAGCTGTTCCAGTACAGCTACAACACTGGCATCTACCCGGCAATGTGGAAAATTGTCCAGGTATGTCCTGTACACAAAAAACAGGACAAGTTCAACCCAGCCAATTATCGCCCCATCAGTCTACCCTCAATCATCAGTAAAGTGATGGAAGGTGTCATCAATAGCGCCATCAAGCGGCACTTACTTAGCAATAACCTGCTCAGTAACACTCAGTTTGGGTTCCACCAGGGCCACTCAGCTCCTGACTTCATTACAGCCTTGGTTCAAACATGGACAAAAGAGCTGAACTGAAGAGATGAGGTGAGGTGAGAGTGACTGCCCTTGACATCAAGGCAGCATTTGACCGAGTATGGCATCAAGGAGCCCTAGCAAAATTGGAGTCAATGGGAATCAGGGGGAAAACTCTCTGCTGGCTGAAGTCATACCTAGCGCAAAGGAAGATGGCTGTGGTTGTTGGAGGTCAATCATCTGAGCTCCAGGACATCACTGCAGGAGTTCCTCAGGGTAGTGTCCTAGGCCCAACCATCTTCAGCTGCTTCATCAATGACCTTCCTTCAATCACCTTCCTTTTGGTTGCAGCAGCTTTGACAGAAGCGGAGGTGCGGAGCGAACTTGCAGCTGGGAGGTCAGTTTCAGTGTAAGTTAAAGTTAATTCCCTTTTGTTTTCGGAGGACCAGGGGACTGCTGGGTAAGTAAAAACTATATATTTGGGCGGTGGCTGTACCCGAGACACTACACATGTAGTGTCTCCCACCCACCCTCCTCCTCTAACCAAAAAAAAGGACTCTGGTGTGTTGATAAGGTAAGCTTTTTATTTAAAAAGTTCTGTCCGTCGGATTGCTAAGCTAACAAGTTTTGACTTTTTTTTTTTGGTTTTTCAGTAGATTTGTTGGGAATTTAGAATAGTGGGAATGGAGGTTAAGGCAGTTGTATGTTCCTCCTGCAGAATGTGGGAGGTAAGGGTCGCCAAGAGTGTCCCTGCTGACTGCATCTGCGGGAAGTGCATCCAACTCCAGCTCCTCGAGAACCGCGTTAGGGAACTGGAGCTGGAGCTGGATGAACTTCGGATCATTCGGGAGGCAGAGGGGGTTATTGAGGGGAGTTATGGGGAGGTAGTCACACCTCAGGTAAAAGAAGTAGGTAGATGGGTTACCGTCAGGGGAAGGAGAGGGAACCAGCAGGCAGTGCAGGGATCCCCTGTGGCCGTTTCCCTCAACAACAGGTATACCGTTTTGGATACTGTTGCGGGGAACGACTTACCAGGGGTAAGCAATGGGGTACAGGTATCTGGCACAGAGTCTGTCCCTGTTGCTCAGAAGGGAAGGGGGAAGAGGAGCAGAGCATTAGTCATTGGGGACTCCATAGTTAGGGGAACAGATAGGAGGTTCTGTGGGAACGAGAGAGACTCTCGGTTGGTGTGTTGCCTCCCAGGTGCCAGGGTTCGTGATGTCTCGGATCGTGTTTTTTGGGATCCTTAGGGGGGAGGGGGAGCAGCCCCAAGTCGTGGTCCACATAGGCACCAACGACATAGGTAGGAAGAGAGATGGGGATTTAAGGCAGAAATTCAGGGAGCTAGGGTGGAAGCTGAGAGCGAGAACAAACAGAGTTGTTATCTCTGGGTTGTTGCTCGTGCCACGTGCTAGCGAAGCAAGGAATAGGGAGAGAGAGGAGTTGAACACGTGGCTGCAGGGATGGTGTAGGAGGGAGGGTTTTGGTTTCCTGGATAATTGGGGCTCTTTCTGGGGTAGGTGGGACCTCTACAAACAGGATGGTCTTCACCTGAACCAGAGGGGTACCAATATCCTGGGGGGGAGATTTGCTAGTGCTCTTCGGGGGGGTTTAAACTAAATCAGCAGGGGAATGGGAACCTAAATTGTAGTTCCAGTGTACAGGCTGTTGAGAGTAGGGAGGTAGGGGATAAGGTTACAGGGACGCAAGAGGGCACTGGCAAGCAAGAACTTGGTTTAAAGTGTGTCTACTTCAACGCCAGGAGCATCCGGAATAAGGTGGGTGAGCTTGCAGCATGGGTTGGTACCTGGGATCCTGATGTTGTGGCCATTTCAGAGACATGGGTAGAGCAGGGGCAGGAATGGATGTTGCAGGTTCCGGGATTGAGATGTTTCAGTAAGAACAGAGAAGAGGGTAAAAGAGGGGGGGGTTTGGCATTGTTAATCAAGGAAAGTATTACAGCGGCAGAAAGGACGTTTGAGGACTCGTCTACTGAGGTAGTATGAGCCGAGGTTAGAAACAGGAGAGGAGAGGTCACCCTGTTGGGAGTCTTCGCTGGACCTCCGAATAGTTCCAGAGATGTAGAGGAAAGGATAGCGAAGATGATTCTCGACAGGAGCGAGAGTAACAGGGTAGTTGTTATGGGGGACTTTAACTTTCCAAATATTGACTGGAAATACTATAGTTCGAGTACTTTAGATGGGTCAGTTTTTGTCCAGTGTGTGCAGGAGGGTTTTCTGACACAGTATGTAGACAGGCCAACCAGGGGCGATGCCACATTGGATTTGGTACTGGGTAATGAACCCGGCCAGGTGTTAGATTTAGATGTAGGTGAGCACTTTGGTGATAGTGATCACAATTCGGTTAGGTTTACCTTAGCGATGGGCAGGGACAGGTATATACCGCAGGGCAAGAATTATAGCTGGGGGAAAGGAAATTATGATGCGATTAGGCAAGATTTAGGATGCGTAGGATGGGGAAGGAAACTGCAGGGGATGGGAACAATCGAAATGTGGAGCTTATTCAAGGAGCAGCTACTGCGCGTCCTTGATAAGTATGTACCTGTCAGGCAGGGAGGAAGTTGTCAAGCGAGGGAGCCGTGGTTTACTAAAGAAGTTGAAGCGCTTGTCAAGAGGAAGAAGGCGGCTTATGTTAGGATGAGACGTGAAGGCTCAGTTAGGGCGCTTGAGAGTTACAAGCTAGCCAGGAAGGATCTAAAGGGAGAGCTAAGAAGAGCAAGGAGAGGACACGAGAAGTCATTGGCGGATAGGATCAAGGAAAACCCTAAGGCTTTCTATAGGTATATCAGGAATAAAAGAATGACTAGAGTTAGATTAGGGCCAATCAAGGATAGTAGTGGGAAGTTGTGTGTGGAATCAGAGGAGATAGGGGAAGCGTTAAATGAATATTTTTCGTCAGTATTTACAGTAGAGAAAGAAAATGTTGTCGAGGAGAATACTGAGATTCAGACTACTAGGCTAGATGGGATTGAGGTTCACAAGGAGGAGGTGTTAGCAATTTTGGAAAGTGTGAAAATAGAGAAGTCCCCTTGGCCAGATGGGATTTATCCTAGGATTCTCTGGGAAGCCAGGGAGGAGATTGCAGAGCCTTTGTCCTTGATCTTTATGTCGTCATTGTCGACAGGAATAGTGCCGGAAGACTGGAGGATAGCAAATGTTGACCCCTTGTTCAAGAAGGGGAGTAGAGACAGCCCTGGTAATTGTAGACCTGTGAGCCTTACTTCGGTTGTGGGTAAAATGTTGGAAAAGGTTATAAGAGACAGGATTTATAATCATCTTGAAAAGAATAAGTTCATTAGCGATAGTCAGCACGGTTTTGTGAAGGGTAGGTCGTGCCTCACAAACATTATTGAGTTTTTCGATAAGGTGGCCAAACAGGTGGATGAGGGTAAAGCAGTGGATGTGGTGTATATGGATTTCAGTAAGGCGTTTGATAAGGTTCCCCACGGTAGGATATTGCAGAAAATACGGAAGTATGGGGTTGAAGGTGATTTAGAGCTTTGGATCAGAAATTGGCTAGCTGAAAGAAGACAGAGGGTGGTGGTTGATGGCAAATGTTCATCCTGGAGTTTAGTTACTAGTGGTGTACCACAAGGATCTGTTTTGGGGCCACTGCTGTTTGTCATTTTTATAAATGACCTGGAAGAGGGTGTAGAAGGGTGGGTTAGTAAATTTACGGATGACACGAAGGTCGGTGGAGTTGTGGATAGTGCCGAAGGATGTTGTAAGGTACAGAGGGACATAGATAGGCTGCAGAGCTGGGCTGAGAGATGGCAAATGGAGTTTAATGCGGAAAAGTGTGAGGTGATTCACTTTGGAAGGAGTAACAGGAATGCAGAGTACTGGGCTAATGGGAAGATTCTTGGTAGTGTAGACGAGCAGAGAGATCTTGGTGTCCAGGTACATAAATCCCTGAAAGTTGCTACCCAGGTTAACAGGGCTGTTAAGAAGGCATATGGTGTGTTAGCTTTTATTAGTAGGGGGATTGAGTTTCGGAGCCACGAGGTCATGCTGCAGCTGTACAAAACTCCGGTGAGGCCGCACCTGGAGTATTGCGTGCAGTTCTGGTCACCGCATTATTGGAAGGATGTGGAAGCTTTGGAAAAGGTGCAGAGGAGATTTACTAGGATGTTGCCTGGTATGGAGGGAAGGTCTTACGAGGAAAGGCTGAGGGACCTGAGGTTGTTTTCGTTGGAGAGAAGGAGGAGGAGAGGTGACTTAATAGAGACATATAAGATAATCAGAGGGTTAGATAGGGTGGATAGTGAGAGTCTTTTTCCTTGGATAGTGATGGCAAACACGAGGGGACATAGCTTTAAGTTGAGGGGTGATAGATATAGGACAGATGTTAGAGGTAGTTTCTTTACTCAGAGAGTAGTAGGGGCGTGGAACACCCTGCCTGCAACAGTAGTAGACTCGCCAACTTTAAGGGCATTTTAGTGGTCATTGGATAGACATATGGATGAAAATGGAATAGTTTAGGTCAGATGGTTTCACAGGTCGGCGCAACATCGAGGGCCGAAGGGCCTGTACTGCGCTGTAATGTTCTAATTCTAATAAGGTCAGAAGTGGGGATGTTCACTGATGATTGCACAATGTTCAGCACCATTCGCGACTCCTCAAATACTGAAGCTGTCAGTGTAGAAATGCAGCAAGACCTGGACAATATCCAGGTTTGGGCTAATAAGTAGCAAGTAACATTCGCACCACACAAATGCCAGGCAATGACCATCTCCAACAAGAGAGAATCTAACCATCTCCCCTTGACATTCAATGGCATTACCATTGCTGAATCCCCCACTATCAGCATCCTAGGGGCTACCATTGACCAGAAACTGAACTGGAGTAGCCATAATAATACCGTGGCTACAAGAGCAGGTCAGAGGCTAGGAATCCTGCGGTGAGTAGCTCATCTCCTGACTCCCCAAAGCCTGTCCACCATCTGCAAGGCACAAGTCAGGAGTGTGATGGAATACTCTCCACTTTCCTGGATGGGCGCAGCTCCAAAAACACTCAAGAAGCTCGACACCATCCAGAACAAAGCAGCCCGCTTGATTGGCACACCATCCTTAAACATTCATTCCCTCCACCACTAACGCCCAGTGGCAGCAGCGTGTACTATCTACAAGATGCACTGCAGCAACACACCAAGGCTCCTTCGACAGCACCTTCCAAACCCGCGACCTCTACCACCTCGAAGGACAAGAGCAGCAGATGCATAGGAACACCACCACCTGCAAGTTCCCATCCAAGTCACTCACCATCCTGACTTGGAACTATATTGCCGTTCCTTCACTGTCCTTGGGTCAAAATCCTGGAACTCCCTTCCTAACAGCACTGTGGGTGTACCTACCTCACATGGACTGCAGCGGTTCAAGAAGGCAGCTCACCACCACCTTCTCAAGGGCAATTAAGGATGGGCAATAAATGCTGGCCTGACCAGCGTCGCCCACATCCCATGAATGAATTTTTTTTTAATTCTGTTTTTCTACTCTTCCTACCAAACTGAATAACCTCACATTTCCTTGCATTGTATTCCATTTGCCACCATCTTGCCCAATCACTTAACCAATCTATTTCCTTTTGCAAATTCGGTGTCTTCCTGACAACTTACTTTCCCCACTTAATTTTGTATCATCAGCAAACCTGGATACATTACGCCCAGTCCCTTCATCGAGGTCATTAATATAGATTGTAAATAGCTGAGGTCCCAGCACTGATCCGTGCAACAGTCTGCCAATCTGTTTGTTTTCTGCAATTTAACCAAGTCTCAATTCATGCTTATTATCCCCAATCCCATGAGTCCTTATCTTGTGTATCAACCTTTCATGTGGCACCTTATCAAATGCATGTGCACACAAGCAATAAAAAGCATATAGGAACATACAGATGCATACGCACACACACACAAGACATTAACCAGTCTTTTCTCTTGCAACGAAGCACAGAAAAATTTCAACACAGAAACAGGCCATTCAGCCCAACCAGTTCACACTGGTCCAGAAACATAAAATGCTGGAAATACTCAAGTCAGGCAGCATCTGTGGAGAGAAAAACAGAGCTAACGTTTCAGGTCGTGACCTTTCATAAGAAATGAAACAATAACGGTTTCTCTCTCTACAGATACTGCCTGACCTGCTGAGTATTTCCAGCATTTTCTGTTTTTGTTTCAGATTTCCAGCAACCACAGCATTTTGCTTGTGTATTAGCAGTTCATGTTGATGTCCATCTTCCACACCAGCTATAATCCTCTCAGATTCTCTCAACCTCTTCCCATTTGGCCTTCTTTTCCTTCAAACACCTAACTGATCTCTTCATAAATACTGACTTATCCTCTGCTTCAAATACCAACTGTGACACGCTGTGTGTTTCAGATCTTTGTGTTTTTTTCTTTATATCTCAGTACCTTGCACAACCTCTGAACCAGGAATACACGAACACAGGTGCAAACAACTGCTCAAACATACACTCATACGCCATGCATTAAAGTCTTTATTGAAAAGAAAAACACACAGTCATTGAAACTGCTTCATCCAAACCTCTTTCCGAGAATTATAGAATCTTACAGCTCAGTCAGAGGTTATTCAGCCCATTGGGACCCATGCTTGCTCTTTGAAAGGAGCTGACCAATTAGCCCAGCAAATCTTTCCCTTTCAAGAATATATCCAGTACTTTTCTGAAAGTATCCTTTGGTCTATTTTCAGATTGTCAAACAGTCTGCATCTTTTCAAAACTGCACTGACTTTCAGCTTTGTCAGTTGTGTCCTTGCTTACGAGGCAGAAGTTCAAATGGTTCTTGTCCCATTCTAGGACTTGAGCATGTAACGGAGGTTGACACTCCCAACGAGGTACTGAGGGAGTGCTGCACTATTGAAGGTGCCATCTTTCTATAATAAGCAGGAGCCCCTTCTGCCCTGTTAGGTGGATGTGAAGGATTCAATGGCACTACACAGAAAAGAGCAGGGAGTTTTCCTGGTGTCTTTGCCAGCATTTGTCCCTCAACCAACATCACTAAAACAGATTAACCAGTCATTCATCTTAACGCTGTGCGTGGGATCTTGCTGAGCGCAAATTGGCTGCCGCATTTCCCCACACAACAACAGTGACGACACTTCACAAGTGCCTCATTGGCTGTGAAGTCTTTTGGATTAGTCCATGCATGTGATGAAGTGTGATTATAAATGCAAATTCTTCCGTTGACATTTGAAGACACAGCTGAGACCCAGAACATTACTCCAGCTTGGTGAAATAAGCCTGCAGATTTTAACCCGACGAGCAGCTGAGTAAAAACAGGAGCCTCGTGTAGCTGAGCAAAATGAGGGACCCAGAACCTGGGGTAGAGTTATTCAGGGCTGAGTGACTCTTCCAGCACAGTACTGAGGGAGTGCTGCACTGCGGGAGGTGCCGTCTTTCGGAGGAGACATTAAATTGAGTTGCCCTCTCAGGTGGTATGTAAAAGATCACACGGCTGCCATTTCAAATAGCGGGGGAGTTCTCCCCGATGTCACAGCCAATATTTATCCCTCAACACTAAAATAAAAACACTATCTGGTCATTATCACATTGCTGTTTGTGGGATCTTGCTGTGTGCAAATTGGCTGCTATGTTTCCTATATCACGGCAGCAACTACACTTTCAAAAGGTACTTCACTGGGTGTGAAGTACTTTGACATGTCAGGAGGTAATGAAAGGCGCAAAATAAAAAATATTTCCTCCTCACCCTGCCAATTGTGATTATTCGCTCAATTCCTATTTCGCAGTTAGTGGCAATTATTCAAACAGCCCCAGTTCCTATCTGGCCGTTACCTTGACAGAGTCCCCACCACAGATAAACTCTACCTATGGTCAGGAATGGGTCACAGTTCCCGGTGGTGCAGAGTCAGCCACTGGCACCTGAAGCAGGCCTTCGTGTGGGTATCTGTGGGTATCTGTATCTGTGGTCCTCAAAAGATCGTCACACCCGATAAAATCATGATGCAAATGCACCTCACTCACGCCTACGCGGCACTCCGACTGTCTTAAAAACGAGGTTCATTTAGGAAAATGATTTCCCAGTCGTGAGCATCTCCAATACCCCATTCCCCTGATTCCCACACCCACCGCCCCCTTTGCCACACAGGTGGGTGGTGTTCTCTCTCAGTTCACATCTCTGCATGTCACACAGCAGCTGCTGCTTGTGTGGGAGGCCTTCCCATGTTGTGCCACGAGTTACTATTTAGGATCTATATTGATGAAGACCTGAGAAACGCATGTGAAGACTTCAAATTAAAGTGCTGACAAGCTCTCCCTCCCCCACTACCCAACAGAATGGTTTGTGGGGGTGACACGACAAAAAACAAACAATCAGCTTATCAACTGAACAGATCGTTTTTTGACAATCTGTCGCCCGTTGGTTCTTGCCAGTTGCTCCTGGAGTGAAGTGTCGACCAGCAACTAAAAACCAGATAGGTAGAGGGAGGGTGGAGGAGCTGTGCGCTGTGCAACTGAAGTTTTGCAAACCAAAAAAAAAACTCCATAGAGTACAAGATAATTAAAGGGAATTAGCACCAATTTCCGAGACCCCTCCCTTCACAGAAAGGAAGGAATTTTGGTGAAACTGTAGAGATTACAGGTCAACGGGAGTTCCCAAGATGGGGACATCTCTCAAATGGGCCTTTCACTTCATTGGTTCTGGAGACACAGGCAACACAGGCAAGGCTACATTTATTGCCTGTTGTCGGGTGCCCTGAGGTGGTGCTAGGCTTTCCTTGTTGCGACTGTTCCTACATCTCAACCCATCCCTAGTTGCTATGCTCTAAATGTCTTACTAGACTGTTTCAGGAGGAGCAGTTAACACGCAACTGCACTGGCCTGGGATTGGAGTCACATATAGGACATGACTGGTAAGGATGACAGGTTTCCTTTCCTGAAAGGTGACTGGCAAAAGAACCAAAGGCGACATGAGGAAAACTTTCTTTACGCAGTGAGTGGTTGCAATCTGAAAGACACTACCTGAAAGGCAGAGTCAATCGTGGCTTTCAAAAGGAATTGGACAGGCACCTAAAGGGGGAGGAAATTTGCAGGGCTATGAGGAAAGGGGGGAGGGAGGGGGTTGGGACTAGCTGGATTGCTCTTGCAGGGAGCCAGTACGGGCTCAATGGGATGAATGGCTTTACCAATGATGCTAAAAGGACATTAGTAAGCCAGTTGGGTGTTAAACAACATTATGACAGCTTCATGGTCATTCTCACTTTTAATTTTCAGATTTTTTTTTTTTAGAAAACTGAATTCAAATATTCAAACCGTTTTGGCAGGTTTTGAACCCCTGTTCTTTTATTTATTTAGAGATACAGCACTGAAACAGGCCCTTCGGCCCACCGAGTCTGTGCCGACTAACAACCACCCATTTATACTAACCCTACAGTGATCCCATATTCCCTATCACCTCCCTACACTAGGGGCAATTTACAATGGCCAATTCACCTATCACCTGCAAGTCTTTTGGATGTGGGAGGAAACCGGAGCATCCGACGAAAACCCACGCAGACACAGGGAGAACCTGCAAGCTCCGCACAGGCAGTACCCAGAATCGAACCCGGGTCCCTGGAGCTGTGAGGCTGCGGTGCTAACCACTGCGCCACCCATCTTATCTTCTCTGGCTTATTAGGCCAGGCCTCTGGATTACTAGTCCACTAACATAACCAACACACTAGCACAGCTCCAATACAAGACCAACTAACTCAGCATAGACAGGAGATCGATCTGGAACCATTCTCTTCAATGTGTATATCATCTAAGACAAAAGGGCCAGATTTTAACTCAATTGTGATCAATTTTAGTGATCAGGGTCACAACAGTCCCTATTGAGAAGTAATCACCCTCCTCAAACACACAGAATATTGGCGTCAGGTACAAGCAAGAGTGAGTTTAAAGAAAGAGGGATATTTATGTTCCTGCCTTAAACACTTTCACTTGGATTGCTCTGGAGTCTCAAGGAATTGAAGCTTAATCTGCAAGACCCTGTTGTGAGCGTCTTGGGTGAAAAATCACAGGGGCATTAAAAATAAAGATTATTTATTAAAATATTGTCCTGGGGGAGAAAAAGTCCACTTGACTTGACAGTCAAAAGAATCATCCAATCACATAATGAAGAGTCTATTCACTTTCAGATTGGTCATGCACAGGTGGTGCGATGATTGACATGTCGGGCGACCAATAGCAGGAGCATGGCGGCAGGGTCGTGGGACACAGATCATGTGATGAAACCTCCAGGAATAGGCCCAACCAGAGTTGGCAACCGGACTTTGCACACCAATGGCTTGAGACCTACCAGTTATTAATGCTGTAATTGCGGTGCGAAGAGGCAGAGATTAGGATAAGACACACACAACACAGCACAATATCCAACAGAAGCTGGACGGGCAGCAAGATACAACCAGGATCAGCGCTTTTCCCATTGCTCGCTCCGTCAAGTGTTTATGATGGAAATAAACGCTCTTTTCTGCAGCAAAAGCACTGATGGAGAAACAGGAATTGAAACAAAAATTGCAGCAATTTGAAAAACAAGCATCGACCCTGCAAGGTGGCCAGAATCCAAGAGTTTTGCCAATCTGATATACCCAAAAATAAAACCATTTGGCTTTTTAATTAGCGTAATGAATGCACATAAAACAAGACTGGGGCCCCAGAATATTGCAGTCATTTGGATTCTGAAGCTAAGGAATAAAGTGCTGCAGGCAAATCATTACTTCACTGGCACAAGGCCAGTACACACCATCCTGGACCCACAGGAGTGTACTAGCACAGTTTCTAAACGTACAAGGCACTTGCATAGGAGGCCATTCAGCCCATTGTGTCTGTGCTGGGAGCTATCCAATTAGTCCCACGCCCCCTGCTCTTTTCCCATAGCCTTGCATTTTATTTTCCTCCAAGTATTTATCCAATTCCCTATTGAAAGTTACTACTGAATCTGCTTCAGCCAAATCTGCTTCAGATGTCAGCTGCAATGCAGTTGGCAGCACTCTCGCCTCTGAGACACAAGGTGCTGGGTTCAAGTCCCATTCCACAGACTTGAGCACAAAAATCTAGGCTGACACTCCAGTGCAGTACTGAGGGAGTGCTGCCTTTCAGGATTAACTGCTAAATCAAGACCCTGTTTGCCCTCTCAGGTGGGCATAAAAGATCCCATGGCTCTATTTCGAAGAGCAGAGGAATTCTCCCTTGGTGTCCTGGCCTATACTTATCCCTCAATCAACGTCACAAAAATACATTATGATGTTTGTTGCTGTTTGTGGGAGCTTGCTATGTGCAAACTGGCTGCAACGTTTTCTGCATTACAAGAGCAACTATATTTCAAAAGTGCTTCGAGACATCCAGTGATCATGAAAGGCACTATATAAATGCAAGTCTTTTTTTCCTTCTACAGCCCTTTGAGGAAATGCATTCCAGATCATCATAACTCACTGTGTAAAAGAAAATTATCCTCATATCCCCCTGAATTTTTTCCATATTATCTAAAATAGTGTCCTCAGACAAGTCTCCTGCCAGGGGAAACAGTTTCTCCTTACTTACCCTACCAAAACCCTTCATAAATGTTGTGCACATCCATTAAATGTCCTCTTCAGCTTCTCTGCTCAAAAAGAGAATAACCCCAACTTCTACAGTCTCCCCACAGAACTAAAGTCCCTCATCCCTGCTATCATTCTGATAAACCTCCTCTGTGTCAGCTCAAAGGTTTTGACATCCTTCCTAAAGCATGGTGCCCAGAATTGGGCAGAATTCAGTTACATTTTGTTGTACGTAGTTGTGTTCAACTGGAATTTTAAGGCATGGTTGTTCAACCTCCTTTCGTTTATTGCAGAATTACTTCAGTTTTGGACACGATACTCTAGTTAAGGTCTAACCAGTGATTTATAAAGGTTTACCATCATTGCCTTGCTTTTGTACTCTATGATTCTGTTTACAATGCCAAGGATTCCATGTGCTTAACTTCCACCCCTGGGTATAATCTTGATAGAAGCCTTCACAAGGACTAATGCCTTAATTTAAGAAATATTTCCAAATTTATGGCCAACACCAGTGAAGAAACAAAGTCCTACTCTATATATAGAAAAATATCAACAGTTGTGCATGTAGCTCCATCGCAGTCAGCAGCTGATGGAAGCATGCCTACAAGTGTCAGCGTTGGTTCAGTGGGCAGCACTTTTGACTTGGGAGTGAGAAGGTTGTGGGTTCGAGTCCCACTTCAGAGACTTGAGTACAACGTCTTGGTCTACATTCCCAGTGCAGTACTGAGGGAACACTGCACTGTCAGAGGCGCTGACTTTCAAATGAGACGTTAAGCTGAGGCCCTGTTTAGATGTAAAAGGCTCCATGGTCACTTCTGAAGATCAGGTGAGATCACCCCAGTGTCCTAGCCAATATTTATCCTTCAACGAATGGCACTAGAAAGATTATCTGGCCACTCATCACATTGCTGTTTGAGAGAGCTTGCTGTGCATAAATTGGCTCCTGCGTTTCCTACATTATAACAGTGACTACACTTCAAAATTAAAAAGTACCTCACTGGCTGAAAAGCACTTTGGGATGTTATGAAAGGTGCTATATTAATGTAAGCTCTATCTTTCTTTGAAAGATGTCTGGATTGGGTCCAGTTCGGGTTACTTTGGGCTGGACTAGGCCTGGTTGGCCTGCATAGATTTGAACTAGATTAGGCCTGGGTTGGAACAGGCCGACCTGGGCTGCGTCGCACGAGCGTCTGTTTAGAACCCAAGCTGCCGTGACTTTCAGCTCTAGCATGATGCAGCCAGCTGGAGAGCTGCAGGTGGCCTTTTGCTCTTTTGAAAGTTCAGCAAACGACAGATCAAATCACCATCAAAAATCGGCACAATCTGCTACCAGCGTCACCGCTCGCTCGATGCTGCCAACACTGGAACTGTCCTCGAATTCTCAAAGACACAAGCAAAACACATACAATGGACCACAAGTCTTGGGGGAAAAAAAGCCTAGACATAAACACATACCTCCAAACATGCCTCCGGAACACATTCCCCACAGGCACTGATGCAAGTCTTTCTGTGTACTTCCAATATTACATACATCACCTAGTGTTTTGGGGTATGCATCGTCATCAGCTAACAAGAAGCAATGAGTCGTTTTGCTACAAAAGAAAGCCGTATATAAAGAACCCTTCTCTTAGGCCAAGATTAGAGATTATTGTTGCTTCTTGATCTGGCTGAAGTTGGGTTCATTTGAAAAGATTTTTTTTGTTCATTCTCCACTGTAAACGCTAAAGACTCCTTTTCACTGGAGGCTCTAGGAAAGGATCGGATGGCTTGTTGCACACCCCAGCTATGTGCAAGATGAAAGCCATGCTGGGCTTGTTATCTGGTCCAGCACCAGATTTAGCTGCAGGAATCTGTCATGTTCGGCTCTCTGCCAAGATGTGCCAGAATAAAAGGTAGAGTTATAATATTGACAGGTTTGGTAGGGACTGATCAACATGACTTTGTGAATAATTCTCATGTTACTGCAGTGCTCTCTAACAACACAAGTTTAGAATCCCTTTCTAAAGCTCTCCCATCTTCCACCCTCTTTCAATTGGAGCTCATCCTAAACCCTGCTGCCTGTATCCTAACCCACACCAAGTCCCGTTCACCCATCACCCCCTGTGCCTGTTGCTCTACATTGGCTCCCGGTCTGGCATCACCTCCATTTTAAAATGGTCATCCTGGTTTTCAAACCGCTCCATGGTCTTACCCTCTCCCTATCTCTGTAACCTCCTCCAGCCCTACAACCCTCAGATTTCTATGCCCCTCCAATTCTGGCCTTTTGCACATCCGCGATTTCGATCACTCCCCACCACTGGTGGCCATGCCTTCAGCTGTCTGGGACCTAAGCTCCAGAATTCCCTCCTTAAACCTCTCTGCATCTCTCTCCTCCTTTAAGACTATGTTAAATACGCTACATCAACGCAAGTTGTTGCTACCCGAGCTGATTCGTTCAGGCTCGGAGGCCGACAGTTTGTCTTTCCGAAAAGTGGAGGCAGAGAAGCTAGAGGTCTGCTCTTCTTTGGTCCAGAGAGAGAGTACGTAGAGTGAAATTCTGTGTCATCTCCTCAATGGATAGTGGATGAGAATAGTACAGCAGAGAGGCCGAGGAACAGGATAGGACGAAGGATACTGGGAGCCAAGTAGGAAGGCAGTTTGCAATGAATGTTTCAGAAAGATAGAGAACATGCTTTCCGTTCGTTGGACCTACTTCCATTTCCATTTGGACAATGAGGAATGTTGACAAGATGGTGACACATCCCTCCGGCAGATGCCTGAGCATTTGACATAAAACTATGTACAATGATAACCAGAGGGCACAAATTTAAAGGTGATCGGCAAAAGAACCAGGAGTAACATGAGGAAAGGCTTTTATTTAAAAAAATGCAACAAGTGGTTAGGATTTGGAATGTACTGCCTGATAGGACGTTGGATACAGATTCCACAGTGATCTTCAAACTGGAACTAGATAAATACTTGGAGAAAATATTGCAGGAATATGGGGAAAGAGTGGGGGAATGGGACTGACTGGATTGCTCTTTGGAACAAGTAAAGACATGATGGGCTGAATGGCTCCTTCTGGGTTGTACTATTCTATGACGCAGCCACATTACCTGAAGACAAGAGTGACGGCGGCTGGCGGACCTGCTCCCTCTCGGCGCGCGCTGAGACTCGAAAAAAAAAACGTAGTGACATCACGGGAAATCTGCAAGGTGATTGGTTGGGTGAGTAGCAGCTGTTAGTGCATTTAAATAGCTTAAAAAAAGGAAAGTTTTTTTGTTGAAAAAACCTCTGGTGATAAGGTGAGTACTACTAAAGTGTTTTTTTAAAATTCAGTGCAACTTATTAAGGACTTTAGATTGGAGTGGGTAGATCAAGACCACTAGCGTAATCAGTATTTTTTAATTCAGGGAGTAACTAATTAATCTAAGGGTAAGTCAAGGCAGGAGAGCTCAGCCCTGTGATATGCTCCTCCTGCGCTCGCTATGTGGGAAATCAGGGACGCTTCCAGTGTCCCTGACGACCATGTGTGCAGGAAGTGGATCCATCTGCAGCTATTGGCTACCCGCATTATGGAGCTGGGGCAGTGGGTGGATTCACTGTGGAGCATCCGCGATGCTGAGGATGTCATGGATAGCACGTTTAGTGAGGTGGTCACACCGCAGGTCATGGCTGCACAGGCAGAAAAGGGATAGGTGACCACCAGGCGGAGTAGTAGGCGCTGGCAGGTAGTGCAGGAGTCCCCTGTGGCCATCCCCCTCTCAGACAGATATACCGCTTTGGATACTGTTGAGGGGGAATGACCTCCCAGGGGAAAGCAGCAACAATGAAGTTTGTGGCACCATGGAGGGCTCTGCTGCACAGCAGGGGAGGAAAAGGGGTGGGAGAGCTATAGTGATAGGGGATTCTATCGTAAGGGGTGCAGACAAGTGTTTCTGTGGCCGCAAACGAGACTCCAGGATGGTATGTTGCCTCCCTGGTGCTAGGGTCAAGGATGTCACGGAGCGGCTGCAGGACATTCTGAAGGGGGAGGGTGAGTAGTCAGAGGTTGTGATACACATTGGTACCAACGACATAGGCAGAAAGAGGGATGAGGTCCTGCAACAAGAATTTAGGGAGCTAGGTAGCAGATTAAAAAGCAGGACCTCAAAAGGTTGTAATCTCTGGATTACTCCCTGTGCCACGTGCTAGTGAGTATAGGAATAGGAGGATAGAGCAGATGAATGCGTGGCTGAGGAGATGGTGCAGGAGGGAGGGCTTTAGGTTCCTGGAGCACTGGGTCTGTTTCTGGAAAAGATGGGACCTGTACAAGTTGGACGGCAGATTCGAAGCGCTGAAAACAGCGGAGGCATTAGAGGAGTATAGAAAGTGTAGGAGGGGTACTTAAAAAAGTAATTGTCAGAGCGAAAAGAGGACATGAAAAAACATTGGCGGTCAATATAAAGGAAAATCCTAAGGCTTTTTCTAAGTATATTAAGGGCAAGAGGATAACCAAGGAAAGAGTAGGGCCCATTAGGGACCAAAGTGGCAATGTGTGTGTGGAGCCGGAGGACATAGGTGAGGTTTTAAATGAGTACTTTTCATCTGTTTTGACTTTGGAGAATGACGATGTAGGTATAGAGATCAGGGAGGGGGATTGCGATTTACTTGAACATATTAACATTGAAAAGGGAGGAAGTATTAGATGCTTCAGCGGGCTTAAAAGTGGATAAATCCCCAGGCCCAGATGAGATGTATCCCAGGCTGTTATGTGAGGCAAGGGAGGAGATAGCAGGGGCTCTGACACAAATTTTCAGATCCTCTCTGGCCACGGGAGAGGTGCCAGAGGACTGGAGAACAGCGAATGTGGTACCATTATTCAAGGAGGGTAGCAGGGATACTAGGTAATTATAGGCCAGTGAGTCTAACATCAGTGGTTGGGAAATTATTGGAAAAAATTCTGAGGGACAGGATTAATCTCCACTTGGAGAGGCAGGGAATAATCAGGGATAGTCAGCATGGCTTTGTCAGGGGGAGATTGTGTCTAACTAACTTGATTAAATTTTTCGAGGAGTTGACTAGATGTGCAGATGAGGGTAAAGCAGTTGATGTAGTCTACATGGACTTCAGTAAGGCTTTTGATAAGGTCCCACATGGGAGATTGGTTAAGAAGGTAAGAGCCCATTGGATCCAGGGAAATTTGGCAAATTGGATCCAAAATTGGCTTGGTGGCAGGAAACAGTGGGTAATGGTCGAGGGTTGTTTTTGTGAATGGAAGCCTGTGACCAGTGGTATACAGCAGGGATCGGTGCTGGGACCCTTGCCGTTTGTAGTGTACATTTATGATTTAGACGTGAATGTAGGAGGTATGATCAGTAAGTTCGCAGATGACACGAAAATTGGTGTTGTAAATAATGAGGAGGAAAGCCTTAGATTATAGGACGATATAGATGTGCTGGTAAGATGGGTGGAGCAGTGGCAAATGGAATTTAATCCTGAGAAGTGTGAGGTGATGCATTTTGGGAGGACTAACAAGGCAAGGGAATATACAATGGATGGTAGGACCCTAGGAAGTACAGACGGTCAGAGGGACCTTGGTGTACTTGTCCATAGATCACTGAAGGCAGCAGCACAGGTAGATAAGGTGGTTAGGAAGGCATATGGGATACTTATCTTTATTAGCCGAGGCATAGAATATAACAGCAGGGAGGTAAAGATGGAGCAGTATAAAATGCTAGTTAGGCCACAGCTGGTGTACAACTCTAGTTGCCACACTATAGGAAGGATGTGATTGCACTGGAGAGAGTGCAGAGGAGATTCACTAGAATGTTGCCTGGGCTGGAGCATTTCAGCTATGAAGAGAGACTGAAAAGGCGAGGGTTGTTTTTCGTAGAACAGAGAAGGCTGAGGGGTGACCTGATCGAGGTATACAAAATTATGAGGGGCATTGATAGGTTAGAAAGAAAGAGACTTTTTCCCTTAGCGGAGGGGTCAATAACCAGGGGGCATAGATTTAAGGTAAGGGGCAGGAGGTTTAGAAGGGATTTTAGGAAATATTTTTTCACCCAGAGGGTGGTTGGAATCTGGAACACATTGCCTGAAGGGGTGGTAGAGGCAGGAACCCTCACAACATTTAAGAAGTATTTAGATGAGCACTTGAAACGCCATAGCATACAAGGCTGCAGGCCAAGTGCTGGAAAATGGGATTAGAATAGTTAGGTGCTTGATGGCCAGCACGGACACGATGGGCTGAAGGGCCTGTTTCTGTGCTGTATAACTCTATGACTCTAGTGCGTCGAAAAGGACTTGATCTCTGAAGTGATATGCAGCGCATTCATGGTGTAACAGCAGTGCAGCGGTCATCACCCTGGAAGAGCAAGCCACCGTCGTAAGTTCAAATCCCACCACAGTAAACTGTGAAAGTGAATTCAATAAGTCTGGTACTTAGTGGACAAGTTCAAGGGAAGGGAAAGAATTCACTGTGAAAGCTGCCGGCTGTCCTAAAAACCCAAGAGGTTCACTCACATCCTTCGATGAAAGAAACCCATCACCGGATCCTGTCACCAGTCGATTGGCTGGTCGACTCTTAATATTCCCTGAAGAAGCCTAGTGAGCCACTTAGCTACAGTGGCAAGTAGCACTGGCCGTAAATGTGGCCCACCTGACGAAATTTCTACACCACAGGCAGACATAGCACAAGGCGGCAAATTGGTGCGGCATTAAACTCAGAAATGCTCACTCGCCTTGAGATTCCAGCCGCAAAGAGGTCACTTGACTAGTTAGGTGCAGAGGATAATTGGAGAGAGAGTCAGGAATACTGCATGTCACAGGATCCTAAAAGTATGTGAAGTATAAATTACATCAATTTTGTTACTTTTTTTCTTTTAAATACTGGACACTCTGCATTGTTCCTTTTGCATCATCATTCGATGAGGTGTTAAGCTGAATCGAACGATACACCAGAAAATACCACCCTGTCCACTATCCCTTCGTTCCTCTGAGATCTCTGCGTTTCCCAATTCTGGTGCTGCTTTCATTGCTTCACTGCTGACAGTCATGCCTTCGACTGCGTAGGCCCCAAGCTCTTGAATTCCCTCCCTAAACCTTTCTGCCTCTCATTTAAGAGGCTTCTTAAAATGTACCTCATTGACCAAGCTTTTGGTCACTTGTCCTTACACCTCAGGGAAGGTTTACTGTGCTGTAGGCACTGTACAAATGCTGATTGTTGCTACAGTGCCCATCCTAATCCTCCCACCATGGTAGCTGTTCAGACCCACTTCCCCGCTGCAGTGAAATCACCCACCAGCCATGCATTATTCATCATTTCTAATCATTCACGCTCAGAAATATCAGTGGAAATAAAAAGACATGTTTCCATAGTGATGAGACGATTGCACTGAAAGCAACAGGGATAACACACGAGCTCACTTTAAGCTCCAGGATTTTGCTTCCAAAAAATTCAAAGGAGGAACAGTCTGGGCTGGTCACATGATGCGATGAACCTCTGCTCGAGTGAGGCCTACCGTAGTCCACTCTCCATCATCGTGCAGCACGTCAAATTTGGGGAGAGGTTTTTTTTTCACCCGCATTAAAAATTGCCCAGCAGTCAACTGGCTTCAAATCGCAGGCAGAATCAGGGGTGGTCACCTGATCAGAGGCCACGTTATGTGCTGAATGACACAGGGTCTGAAATCTCAATTTAATTATAAGGGGGCATAACCTTTAAATTAGAGCCAGGTCGTTCAGGGGTGATGTCAGGAAGCACTTCTTCACACAAAGGGGAGTGGAAATCTGGAACTCTCTCCCCCTAAAAATACCATTGAGGCTGGGGGGCCAATTAAAAATTCCAATGCTAAGACTGATTGTTCCCTCTCCCTTGCGTAACAAAAACCTATGGCGGGTAGACGGAGTTCAGATACAGATCGGCCATGCTCTTAACTGAATGGCAGAACAGGCTTAAAAAGGGACTGAATGGCCTCCTCTGGTTCCTACGTTCTTAAAAGGAATATAAAGAGCTGTGCAGCTGGTAGAATTGGAATGAAATTAGCAAGAAAAAAAAAGTTACACAGCGCTGCCTCGATTTCCCTGCTGATGGTGACTTCATTCTGGAATCAACTGGCCAACGCTCACTGCCTTTAAGCAGGGAGGACATTCAATCAGCTGGCCCCAGCATGGACCCTGTCCTGTGAACACCCTTCGTGCCTCGTAGAGTTTCCGTGGCTCTGTCGAGCCTGTTCACTTGGTGCAAGTCGTTAGGTTCAAACCAAATTGGTTCCTGCATTCTGGAGATTTACCAAATGGCAGAAGCTGAAAGGGAAAAATAAAAAAAGCAGTAATGCTGCACTCCAGCTGCAACGTCCTGCTCGATTCCTTTACGTTCATGACGGAACAGAAATCAGGCTGAAAGGCGAGGTGCAAGAGAAGAAAAAAAAAAGTCAAGAAATATTTGCTCTGAAGGAAAGAGATCCCACAATCTTGCAGAGAGTGCTCAGCATCCAGCCTGTGATTTTCCATCCGTTATTAATTTTAATGTACATAAAACCATGTGAGCTCATTTTAATTGCAATGTAATTCTACAATTTAATAAAGCAATTTTAAAGAATAAAAGGTCATGGCTGCAACCTTCCCCCAGTTTCCCAGAATGTACTTACTCCGAGCATCACTCCCTATGGGATCACTGCCTGAATCCTCACGGTAATTCGAATCCCAGAATGTGTCTACTTTCTGCTGAATTCCCCAGTGCCAGTACTGAGGGAGCACTGCAGCTTTGGAGGTGCTGTCTTTCGGATGAGACGACAAACCGAGGCCCTGTCTGGCCTCTCCAGTGGACCTAAACAATCCCGCGTCCCCGTTTGGAAGAAGAGCAGGGGAATTCTCCCCAGGGTTCTGGTCAATATTTGCCCCACAACCAACATCACCAAAACTAATGATCTGGTCGTGGCCACGTTGCTGTCTGTGGGAGCTTGCTGTGCGCAAATTGGCTGCTGCGTTTCATATATTACAGCAGTCACTACAAAAATACTTCATTGGCTGTGAGGCACTCTGGAATGTCCTGAGGTCATGAAAGGTGCTATATAAAGGCAAGTATATGTATATATTTTCATTGCAGCTCAGAATCCAGGTTAACAATCTGTAGCCTCTGCTTCTCGGGGCTTCATTTATTGTATTATTTGAAAACTTTTTAAAGGATATTAATTTTTTTAAATATTTGGAGCCACAGAATAAAACGCATCCCGCTTTCGGCACCTTGGGTAGATCTGGACTTTGTGTGATGGCGACTCAGCCTGTTTTACTTCTCCTGAATTTCATAGCTGTTGTCGTATGCCATGATCAAAAATGGATTTTACGCCCACCGCACACAGGTTCAGCTTAGATTCCTCAAGCCTCCATGAGCCATTTCCTAGCAATTGATGCTATTACATTGATCCTGCTGTGGGGGATGAAGGAGCCACTGATCCACACGTCACTGGGTCAGGATTAGGACTCAGCGATGGGAATATCAGGGCGGTGCACGACATCAGACACCCAGTGTAAACAAGCACCAGACCTAAAGTGGACATTCGCTCCCAGATCAGGAACAGCACAGATTCACAGCAGAGCGAAGCTCTCCTTGCACTCTTCCAACTTCTCAGTAGTTTTCCAGTTCCCCAAGTTTCTGCTAATTTCCCGACAAACTTAGAGAGTGTTTTGTGCTCTGGACCCATGGCGACTTTCCGAAGCCCACGCTTTCAGTTTGCCCTAAAAGCATTTCACAAGATACTTGCAGACAGAACAGATTTGAACTTAGTTCCCAGAGGTGAAATGCCAGAGGACCACGAGGTTCTGTTATTAATTCATAGACGTGAACAATACTTAGTCCAATATATAGACTGTCACTAGTGTTTTGGTTCACTCAATTCACTTTTAGTTGTCTTCTTTGTTACATTCCATTTCCACAATTCTTGGCCAACCTGAGACTTTTGCACAGACAGTTCTATGCCCTGACTGATTACACCATTGTATTTGTGGTTTTATCAACGTTCTGTTGGCTGACCCAGGAATTTCTGAAATGGGAACAATGTACTTCTTACATGGCAATACCAACATGGGCTTACACTGAAATTTACAGAGAGATTTCCAGGAAACAGAAGAGCTCGGGTCTGCCCAAGAAATAAAAGACTTGCATTCATATAGCACCTTTGACGAGCTAAGGAGATCCCAAAGCGCTTTTCAACCAATGAAGTACTTTGCAACAGTGGCTACACTTCATAATGTAGGAAACACAGCAACCAATGTGGACACAGCAAGATCCCACTAACAGCAATATTATAATCGCCAGATCATCTGTTTCTTGCACTGATGTTGGTTAAAGGATAAATATCGGCCAGGACATCAGGGAAAAATTCCCCTCCTTGGTTCAAATAAGTGGATGTAAAATGACCCCCCCTCCCCACCCCCCGTCACTAAGAGGACAGACAGCACATCAGTTTAACGTCTCATCTGAAAAATGCACTCTACATTGTACTGCACTGGGAGCGCCGGCCTGGGTTTTGTATTTAAGACTTTTTTGCGCCCAAGTTGCTTTTGTGCTCACCGTCCTCTATTATCCACAACATTCCCTTTGCCCCTTCCTGCTTCTTCTGATAACACGGCTCTTCCCTCAATCCAGTAACTGGAAGAGCTTTAGTGTCAATACCCTCGCATGCAGGAGAACTGTATGTTGCAACATGTCCCACAGTACAATTGCCATGATCGCTGCAGACTGTCATCCCACCATCAGCATGCATCATGCAGAGCCGACACCATCACTGCGTGGGCAGATTAAGCCACTTTGAGCTGCTGCTATAAATCATAGCTCCCGGGCTGGGTGACAATCTGCTCCCAACAGCAATTTGCATCCATATCAACCCGCCCTCTCTGCCACTTGCTGGGTAGCAATCGGTACCAAGGCAAAATTCCCAGGGTACCGGCCAGTCTCCATGCGCATGTACTCAGCATGCGTCAGCAGGGTTATTCCACTTTGGAAGGCATCTCAGCCCACCCTGAGATCAACTATACTGCCTCAACAGCTGCCTCATCATAAAATTATTGAAACTAAGTACAAGTAGGGACTCGATTACAAGGTTTGGGGAAAATCCCAGAACTTAATGCTGCAGCAGGTAACATCCATCCTAGATCATTGCTGTTGACACCATAGTTATTCACATTACTAAGAAATCACCATTTTGTGCATTAAGCAACAGTAAATTATTGCCAATTATCACTTCAACTATTATTAATCTTCTTGGGAGAACGTGACTCAAAACGAAAGCAACTGGGCACTAGCATCCTGTTACTTAACACAAAGAAATCCAGGGTGTTATGTGTTGGCACCCGACTGCCAACTATAATTCGAAAGACACGACAAATTCAAAATAGGCCAGTGGAAGGATGTACGGCCTGGTTCATTGCCAGAAATGGAAAAGGAAGATGATTTAGTTGTGCTTATGGAGACCTCATGAACCGTTTCCAGTCAACGCAAAGTTGTCATCGACAACACCAATCAAACACTGGGAGGGTGTTTGACTAACAAGTCGAAGCAAGTCATTCTAATCTTGCATAGATCAATACTGAGGTTACACTTGGAAGACTGCGTGCAAACATTCTACCTTTAAAAAAGGCCATTGATGCATTGAGCAGCGTTAAAGCAAAAGATAATTCCAGGAATTAAGAGTTCCAAATCCAAAGGGAAGTGTTGCAAATTTAAGTGTGTTTTTATTGGATAGATGACTGAGGTCTTTATAGTGAGTGTTGAGAAGCCTCAATAATGGTCATGTGATAGGGCTGGCGAACAACAGCAGGGGAAAAGTTAAAGTTTAATAGCCCTCAAGACAAAAAGGCAGACTTGCATTTATATAGCACCTTTCACCACCCCAGGACATCCCAAAGAGCTTAATAGCCAATGAAGTACTTTTGAAGTGTAGTCACTGTCGTAAAGTAGGCAACATAGCATGCAATTTGCACACAGTGAGCTCCCACAAACAATAAATGATCAGATCATTTGTTTGTGATGTTGGTGGAGGGTAAATATTTGCCAGGACACTGGGGAAAACTCACCTGTTCTTTAATCGAAATAGTGCCATGGGATCTTTTACGTCCAGCTGAGGGGGTAGACGGGGCCTCAATTTAATACCTCATCCACAGACTAGAGATCAGGAAAAAAAAACTTCTGTAGATAGAGGGAACAGATCCAGCAAAAGCAACTTTTGATGTGATTAACCCCATTCGAAAGCGAGAGAAGGATAAATATTCCTGGTAAAAAAAGAGAAGCCCATTTGCCTTTGAAGATGTGAGCATTTATCCCAAATTTTCTCCTCAATTGACTAACTGCTCCTTGTTGTCTATCCAACAATGATAACCTACATTAAATCAACCCTGAAAGTATTTCACAGATGTTATCTCTGCAGCTCGAGTAGCACAGGACTCCTGTTCCATACTGCCCGACTCCACATCTACAGCTTTTAGACTTCATGCCGCGCATACTAGTCTTAACTTCAAAATGCAATGGCAACTATCTAAAGGAAAAGTGTATTTATTGTCAAAAATAACCTCAAATTCCTTTCCTTACTAGATATTATGTCCCTCCTCAAGAATGGAGATTTTCACATTAACAGCTCTTGCTGGGAGTCTCTCGAACATCTATGGCACTATAGAGGGAAAAGGAATTTTCTTTTTAACCTTACTTAATTTTGAACTCATTTTCTCTAGTTCTGCCATCCCTAAATAGCCTCTGGACATCCACATCATCTGTGACTCTCTGCCTTTGAAACACTGGGTGGCTGCACCATTGCGATCCTGCGGGAGTGCCGCACTGTCAGAGGCACCATTTTTCAAATGCGATGCGAAAACTAAGACTCTGTCTGTCCTCTCAGGTGAACGCAAAAGATCCCATTGCACTGTTTGAAGAAGAGCAGGGGAGTTCTCCTGGCCAGTCACCAATGAAACTGATTAAACTTGTCTCAAATCTCATTTGCAGTTTGCGGGGCCTTACCGTGTACAAATTGACTGTTTAGTTTGCCTACACGGAAATAGGGTTTGCAGCTTGAGAACAATGCATTAGCTACGGAGGACTCTGGCAATCCCCGAGGCCATGAAATTTAGGACCCAATCATAATTGCCACATTATTCTGAAATTTCGGCAATACAACAATATCTTTTTGAAAGATAGGTACGTAAAATTTCAAATTCTTTTTCATTTACTCCTGGGACGTGGGTGTTGCTGGTAAGGCAGCATTTAAGACTAATTTATCCTTAATTGCCCGCAAGATGATTGTGGTGAGCCACTTTTATGAATACAACTGAGTTCCTTTCTGGGCCATTTCAGAGGGTAGTTAAAAGTCAACCACATTGTTGTGGGTCTGGAGTCACATAGAGGCCAGACCAGCAGCTTTCCTTCACTTAAAAGGGGCATTAATGAACCAGCTGAGTTTTTAAGGCAATCTGGTCACCAGATTTATTTAATTAACTGAATTTAAATTCCCAGCTGCTGTGGTAGGATTTGAACTCATGTCTGCAGATCATTAGTCTCGGTCACTGAATTATGGTCCAACAACTTAACCACTATGCAACCATACCCCATTTATCTTTACAGGTAGAGCACTTCCAGCTAAAATGTTCCTTTGGTACTGGATTAAACGTTTTTCAGCTTTATTTCCAACATGTGGCAACATAGATATAAAGTTGGCTGAGTGACAGGAAACAGTAGTGGTGAACAATTGTTTTTCAGACTGGGGGAAGGTATACAGTGGGGCTCCCCAAGGACCACTGCTTTTCTTCATCTATATTAAATGACCTAGATTTGGGCGCACAGGGCACAATTTCAAAATTTGAAGTTGACAAAAAATTTTGAAGTATTGTGAACTGTGAGGAGGATAGTGATAGACATCAAGAGGACATGGACAGACAAGCTGCTGGAGTGCGCAGACACATGGTGGATCAAATTTCATCTGGAGAACTGTGAAGTGGTACATTTTGAGAGCAAGAACGTGGAGAGGCAATATAAATTGAAGGGCACAATTCTAAAGGGGTGCAGGAACACAGAGAGACTGGGGGTATATGTGCATAAATAATTGGCAGTGGCAGGGCACGCTGAGAAAGCGGTTAATAAGGCATTCAGCACCCGAGTTTTATAAATGGAGATATAGAGTATGAAAGCAAGAAAGTTATGATGAACCTTTATAAAACACTAGTTCGGCCTCAACTGGAATACTGTGCTCAATTGTGGACACTGCACTTTAGGAACCATGTGAAGGCTTTAGAGAGGGTTATGAGAATGGTTCCAGAGATGTGGATAGATTGGAAAAGACAGGGCTGATCTCCTTAGAGAAGAGGAGGTTGAGAGGAGATTTGATAGAAGTGTTCAAAAATCACGAGGGGTCTGGACAGAGCAGATAGGGAGAATCTGTTCCCATCGGAGAACCAGAGGTCACCAATTTAAGACGGTTGCCAAAAGAACCAAAGGCAACATGTGGAAAAACTTTTTTTTTTAAAATGCAGTGAGTACTTAGCATCTGGAATGTCCTGGCTAACAGAGTGGGGGAGGTAGATTCAATGGCGGCTTTCAAAAGAGAATTGGATAAGCATCTGGAGAAGTAGGGCTACAGGGAAAGGGGGAAGCAGTGCGATTAACTGAGTTGCTCTGGCAGACAGCTGGCACAGACAAGACAGGCTGAACGGCCACTTTTTGTGCTGTAACCATTTATAACATGCCTGGCTAACAACTGGTGTTTTTGCACAATGTGCCAATTATTGTACATTTTCACTCAAAGTGGTCATCAACAATAATGGTGTAAAAAGTTCTGACTCTGCTCTTTTTAAAAACCTCATTCGCCCTCATTCTTATACATCGTATTATTTACAGACTGTTTCCACTCAGATGCGACCTCCACGATCCAAATACTGCCAACAGAAGAAACCTATTCAGAGTCAAGGAGTTCATATATAAAACACAGGATTCAATAACTAGTTTTGGATTTTAATTAAAATACCCTTGAGATGTATGAAAGGCAACCCATACTTGACAGGGTTGTTGATAACTGCTTCACATTGACTATCTTCAGCAAACATCCAATGACCATACAATAACTTTCCACCTTCAAGGTAAAAAAAAACTTGCATTTATATCACCCTTTAAAAACCTCAAGTTGTCCCAAAGCGTGTCTGAATTACTTTTGAACTGTAATCACTGTCGACATTTGGTAAACGTGACACCTAATCAAGATCGCATAAACAGATGAACAGCCAGTTAATCCATAAATTTGAACTCATTCAAAACTCTGCTGCCTGCACTCGAACTTGCACCAAAGGCCGTTCCCCTATCACCCCGTGCTCGCTGACCTACATCGGCTCCCGGTTAAGCAATGTCTTGTTTTTAAAATTCTCATCCTAGGTTTCAAACCCCTCCATGGCCTCAACCCTCCCTGTCATTCTGACCTCCTCCAGCCCCACAACCCTCCGAGATCTCTGCACTCCTCCATTTCTGTTCTGTTGTGCATCCCGGGTTTTAACTGCTTCATCACGGACGGCTATGCCTTCAGCTGCTTAGGCCCCAAGCTCCGGAATTCCCTAAACCTCTCCGCCTCTCTCTTCTCCTTTAAGATGCTCCTTAAAACCTACCTCGTTAGCTCCCTGTCATAGTATCTCCTTCTCTGGTTCCGTGCCAAATTATGATCGATAATGTAACACGTTGGGACATTTTACTACGTTAATGCAAGATGTTGTTTTAGTGTTGTTGGCTCAGGGATAAATATTGGTCAGGACATCTGGAGAAATCCCCTGCTCTTCTTCGACATAGTGCCATGGGATCTTTCATGACTTGGTTTAACATCTCATCCCTCAGTACTGAACTCAAGTGACAGGCTATATTATGTGCTCAAGGCTTAAAGTGTCACTTGAGATTCCATCACAGAGCTAAGCTTACACCTTACTAGTGGACACCAATCCATGTTACAATAATAATAGTTTACAATAATCAACTGAGGAAGATCTGCTCAGTTTGTGCTGTTCCAGAAAGCGTGTATGGGATGAACTTGGGCTGAAAATCAAGGCCAGGCTTAAGGCAATGGTCTTGTCATCTCCATGGCTAAGAGATTTGGACAGTTTACCAGTGCCACAAAGAGTGAAATCCTCTGCCTCCGCACGTCTCCATTACCATGAACAGCGTGGTGTTAAAAGGAACATCAAGAACTGAGCGATCAGAGAGAAATCCAGGGCACAACTTGCTACAGACATTCAATTGGCAGAAAGCCATTCAGCAAGACTGATGAGAGACAGCTTGTTGAAGCTGTACAGGAGGAAAAAAAAAGAGAAAATAAGAGGTAGATTATCCGGGAATCAAATGCAGATGTGCTTGCCTCTTCCTTACTCAACCTCTGAGCCTTTACAGGATCGTGCTGCAAGACAAGAAGGCCCCTGATCAAGATATCACAGCCAACCAAACACATGGATCTCATTTCCTGTTTCAATATGCATAGTCTTACAGCTACCTAAATAAAAAACCATCTGCCATTCCTTAGCCCATCTGCTAAAGTGATCCAATACCAGTCTCTGCTACCTCACCCTCCCCATCTCTAAATCCTCCTTCGGCCCCACAACCCTCCAAAATCTCTATGCTCCTCCAATTCTGGCCTCTTGTGCCTCTCCAATTTTCATTGCTCATTCACCATCAGCATTCAACATAATCATGGCTGAACTTCAACTCCACTTTCCTGCCCCACCCCCAAATCCCTCGATTTCCTCAGTGTCCAGAAATCTATCAGCCTCAGCCTCGCTATGTACAGCCCTCTGGGTGAGAATCTAAAATAGTCTCAACCCTTTGAGTGAAGAAATTTCTCTTCGTCTCGGTCCTAAATGGCAGACCCCTTATTCTGAGACTGTGCCATTCTCTCAGCATCTACCTCGTCAAGCCCCTCATGAATTTTCTATGTTTCAATGAGATCACTTCTCGTTCTTATGAACTCTAGGAAATATAGGCCAGCCTACTTAATCTTTGGGGTGGCACAGTGGCTCAGTGGTTAGCACTGCAGCCTCACAGCTCCAGGAACCGGGTTCGATTCTGGGTACTGCCTGTGTGGAGTTTGCAAGTTCTCCCTGTGACCGCGTGGGTTTTCGCCGGGTACTCCGGTTTCCTCCCACAGCCAAAGACTTGCAGGTTGATAGGTAAATTGGCCATTATAAATTGCCCCTAGTGTAGGTAGATGGTAGGGAATATGGGATTACTGTAGGGTTAGTATAAATGGGTGGTTGTTGGTCGGCACAGACTCGGTGGGCCGAAGGGCCTGTTTCAGTGCTGTATCTCTAAAAAAAAATAAATAAATAAATAATCTCTCATAAGACAATCCCATCATTCTAGTAATCAGTCTTGTGAACCTTTGTTTCACTTCCTATAAAGCAAGTATATCCTTCCTTAGGTAAGGAGACCAAAATTCTACACAGTACTCCAGGTCTGGTCTCACCAAAGCCTTATATAAAAGGGCAGTAAGACTTTGTTACTCATACTCCAATCACTTTGTAATAAAGGCTAACATACCAGTTGCTTTACCAACTGCTTGCTGTACCTGCATCTTAACTTTGTGATTCATATAAAAGAAAACCCAGGTGCCTCTGAATATCAACATTTCCCAGGCTCTCATCTTTTGAAAAATGCTCTGCTTTACTATTTTTCCTTCCAAAGTGGAAAACTCCATATTATATTCTGTCACATTCTTGCCCACTCACTTCAGCTGTCTATATCCCTTTGCATCCTCCTCACAGCTTACCATCCCACCTAACTTTGTATCATCAGCAAACTTGGATAGATTACACTTGGTCAGCTCAGCTAAATCACTGATATGGATTGCAAATAGTGGAGATTAGAACATAAGGGAACAGGAGCAGGAGTCGGCCATTCGGTCCCTCGAGCCTGTATCGTCATTTGATCAAACCATGGACGATCTGATTGTGGCCTTAACTCCTCTTTCCTGCCTGTCCCCCATAACCCTCAACTCCCAAATAGATCAAAAATCTGTTTAACTCAGCCTTGAATATATTCAATGACTCAGCCTTCAGTGCTCTCTGGGAAGAGAATTCCAAACACCAACGACCCTCTGGGAAAAGAAATTCCTTTGCAGCTCGCCTTAAATGGGAGAGACCCCTCATTCTGAAACTGTGCCCCTTAGTTCTAAATTCCCCTACAAGGGTAAACATCCTCTCAGCAACTAACTGGTCAAGCCCCCTCAGAATCTTACACATTTCAATAAGGTTGCCACTCAATGCTCTAAACTCCAATGAGTATAGGCCCAACCTGCTAAACCTTTCCTCATAAGACAAACCCCTCATCCTGGGAACCTGCGTAGTGAACCTTCTCTGAACCACGTCCAATGAAAGGTTGTCCCTCTTTAAATAAGGTGACCAAAACTGTACAGAGTACTCCATGTGTGGTCTCACCAACGACCTGTACAGTTGTAGTAAGACTTTCCTACTTTTATACTCCATCTCCCCTTGCAATAAAGGCTAACATTCCATTTGCCTTCCTAATTACTTGTTGTACCTACATTCTGACCTTTGGTGGTTCATATACAAGGACACCCTGGTCCCTCTGTCTCACAGCATTTTGCAGTCTCTCTCCATTTAAATAATATTCTGCTTTTCTATCCTGCCAAAGTGGAAAACCTCACATTTTCTCACATTATACACCATCTGCCACATTTTTGCCCATTCACCTTAACCTATCTATATCCCTTTGCAGACACTTTGTATCCTCCTCACAATTTGCTTTCCTACCTATCGTCGTACCGTCAGCAAATCTGGCTATAATACTGCATCCAAGTCCCTTCACCGAAGTCATTAATACAGATTGTAAATAGTTGAGGCACCAGCACAGCTCCCTCGTTCTAGTGCTAATCCTTGCTGGACCCCATTAGTTACAGCCTGCATCCTGAAAATGGTCTGCTTATTCCTACTCTCAGTTTTCCACCCATTAACCAAGCCTCAATCCATACTAAAATATTGCTCCAATTCTGCAAACCCTAATTTTGGCAACAACCTATTGTGTGGCAACTTACCGAAAGCTTTTTGAAAACCCAAAATTCACCACAACTACTGGTTCTTCCTTTTCTAGCCTACTAGTTAGAACTTTATCAAACACTACTTCCCTTTCATAAATGACTGTTGATTCTTCCCAATCATATTATTTCCTAAGTTACCATGTTCCTAATAATAGATTCTAGCATTTTCTCCACTACTGATGCCAGGCTAACTTGCCTACAATCTCCCACTCTCTTTTCCTGAATAATGGGGCTATATTTTCTGCCTTCCAATCCACAGGGACCATTCTAAGAGCTAGGGAATTCTGGAAGATCAAAACCAATGCATACACAATCTCTAAAAACCCCAGGAAGAAGGCCAACAGCTTCAGAAGATGTCAGCTTTCAGTCCCAGAAATTTATCCAATTATATTTCTTCACCAATGCTAGTTCTCACTAGACCCTTGGCTCCCCACTATTTACAGAACATTTATGTGTCTTCTACCGTGAGACAGATACAAAAACATAATTTTTTTTTTTTTAAAAAGGTCTCTGTCATTTCCTTATTCCCCATTATAATTTCTCCTGTCTCTGCCTGTAAGAGTCCCACATTTACTTTAGTTAATCTCTGTTTTCATCCCTATAGAAGTTTTTATAACCTGTTTTCATGTTTAGTTTACTCTCGTACTCTATTTTCTCTCCCGATCAATTTCTTGATCATCTTTGCTGAATTCTAGAATCCTCCCAATCTTCAGGCATACTACACTTTCACACATTATAAGCCTCTGACAAAAGCAAAATACTGCAGATGCTGGAAATCTGAAATAAAAAACAGAAAGTGCTGGAAATACCCAGCAGGTCTGGCAGCATCTGTGGAGAGAGAAATAGAGTTAACGTTTCAGGTCTGTGACCTTTCATCAGAACTGGAAAAAGTTAGGGAAATGCTGGGGGTTGGGTGGGGGGGGGGGGGGGGAAATGGAGAACAAAAGGGGAGGTCTGTGATAGGGTGGAAGGCAAGATAGATTAAATGACAAAAGGGATGATGGTGCAAGGCAAAAGGAGCGGTGGGGGTGGGGGGGGGGGGGGTGGTGGTGCTGGTAATAGGACAAGTAGAGAAAAAGAGGGGTTTAGAGGAGCGGTAAATGGCAACAGCAGAATCATTACCAGTAGCTGCTGTCCAAAAAATGGGTGTCAGAGGTGATGATCTGAAATTGTTGAACTCACTGTTGAGTCTGTAAGGCTGTCAAGTGCCTCATTGATAGATGAAATGCAGTTCCATGACCTTACGTTGAGCTTCACTGTAGTGTGGGACACCAAGGGCAGAGTGGGAGTTGGCTGGACAATTAAAGTAACAGGCAACCCGAAGCCCAGAGTCATCCTTGCAGATTGAACGAAGGTGTTCCGCAAAGCAGTCACCCATTCTGCATTTGGTCTCCCCAGTGTAGAGCAGACCACATAGTGAGCAGCAAATGCAATATACTAAATTGAATCACATGCAAATCGCTGTAGTGCCTGGAAGGAGTGTTGGAGATCTGGACGACAGGAAGGGAGGAGGTAAAATGGCATGGAAAGGTGCCGTGGAAGGGGAGGGAGTGTTGGGGGTGATTGAGGAGTGGACCAGGTTGTCACAGAGGGAACAGTGAATGCTGAAAGGGGAGGGAAAGATGTGTTTGGCAGTGTCATCACACTAGAGGTGGCAGGAAATGATTTGTTGAAAGTGGAGGCTGGTGGGGTTGAAGGTGAGGACAAGGGGAACCTTATTATGGTACTGAGGGTTGGAGGGGGGGGCGCGGGGACCAAGAACAGAAGTGCAGGAAATGGGATGGACACACTGTGGAGGAGAATCCTCATCCTCAGTTGAGCAAAAGACATATTGGAAGCACTGGTATAGAAGGCAGCATTGTCAAGGACAGATGCAATGAAGACAGAGAAACTGGAAGGATGGAAGCAGGGTGTGAGGAAATGTAGTCAAGGTAGTTATGGGAGAAAGTGGGCTTATAGTGGATATTAGTTGATAGCCTAACCACAAATTGGAAACAGAGAAGTCAAGGAAAGGAAAGGAAGAGTTGGAGATGGACCATATGAAGGAGATCGAAGGGTGGAAATTGGGAGCAAAGTTGATTTAGGTTTCCAGTTCAGGGCCAGAGCAGGAAACAAAGCAAAAAGAGGTGAGGGAAGGAACCCGAGTAGGTCTGGAACAAAAGGAATGTTCCACGTATCCCACAAAAAGGCAGGTTTAGCTCAGACCCATATGGGTTCTCATAGCAACATCTTTTACTTGGAGGAAGCGAGTGGAGTCAAAAGAGAAGTTGTTCAATGTGAAAATGAGCTCAGGCGGATGGAGACTGGTTGGGCCTCCGTTCAAGAGGCAGCAGCCCTCAGACCTTCATGGTATTGGGGGTGGGGCTAGTGGTGGAGGTGTAGAGGGATTGCATGTCAATGGTGAAAAGACGACGGTTAAGGTGAGGAAACTGGAAGTTGTTAAAGTGGCGGAGGACATTGGAAGAGTCGCGTATGTAGATGGGAAGGGACTGGACAAGGGGAGAAAAATACAGAGTCGAGATAGGAAGCAATCAGTTCTGTGGGGCAAGAGCAGGCTGAAACGATGGGTCTGCCAGGGCAGACCTGTTGGGAATCTTGGGAAGGAGGTAGAAGCGAGCTGCTTGGCGTTGGGAGATGATGAGGTGGGAGGTAATGGAGGGAAGATCTTCCAGAGGAGAGGTCAGTGACAGTCCTGAAAACAATGGCCTGGTTAGGTGATGTGGTCAGAGGGAAGTAGGGGAGGCGCAAGAGAGTTGGTGCTCAGCCCCACCAAGGTAGAGTTTGGTTCACCAAGCAACAGCTGCGCCACCTTGTTGGCAGGTTCCATGACAATGTTAGGGTTCAATCTGAGAGGTAGAGTTCAGAGAATGGTAGAGTACAGTGAGGGGGGCAGAGAAATGGAGATGGCTGATGCCACATCAGCAGTTCTCAAGGAAATAATCTAGAGAGACTAAGAGGCCATAGAGAGGGGTCCAGGTGGAACAAGAACAAAAAAACCAATAAGATAGGAGAAAAGGTCCACTGTGCGGGGCGTAGACTCCTGGCCAAAGAAGTGGGCGCAGAGGCAAAGGAAGAAGAGCACAGCGCGCGCCAAACTCAAAATTCACTGCGGTGGAGGCACATGGGGATGAAGCTGAGGCCTTTGGTGAGGACTGATCAAACGGCTTCAGAGAGGGGATAGTGAAAACACAGCAAAGGGTGAGATTGGAAGAAGGGATGGGATCGGAGGAAAATGAAAGGGAAGAAGGATCTGGAGGGGCATTGGTATCCAAGTGCTGTTGAAGCTCATGAGTTTATCTAACTTTCCTTAAATGTATCTTTGCTAACTGCTTCAACCATTCCCTGTGGTAGAGTGTTTCACATTCTAACCACTGTTTGCCTAAAGAAATCCCTCCTAATTCTTTACTAGATTTATTAGTGACCATCTTATATCTGTGTCCTCTAGGTTTGACTCCTCGATGTCTATCCTATCAAACCCCTTCATAATTTTAAAGACCTCTATTAGGTCGTCCGTCAGCCTTTTTGTTATTGGAATAAAGAAACCCAGCCTATTCAATCTTTCCTGATAGTTATAACATCTCAGTTCTGGTACCATCCTATTTTGCACCTTCTCCAGTGCTTCTGGATCCTTTCTCTAATGTGGAGATTAGAACTGTGCACAGTTCTCCAAGTGTGGTCTAGCCAAGATTCTGTAGAAGTTCAGCATAAGTTCTTAATAGCTTCACATTAAAAAAAAACCCACCATCATGCAGTTTAGTCAGGTGGTCTGTCCAGCGACCTCAAGACGTGAACGAGGATCTCATACCTGTGGCAGTGCGATACTGAGCTGTCTCTGCAGGGACTCCTTCTCGTGTCCAAGTTCTCGCAGGCGCAGCTGAGCGCCAGCCAAGCTCTCCTGGGTCTCCCGCAGGCTTTCCAGCAACCGCTCACGCTCATTCAGCATGTTCACCATGAGCTGCTCAAAGTTGGCGTCATCCGACCCATACTGAGAGCCCCGTCGGTTGTCCTCGTTAATGGTCGGCATCACTTCGCACATCATCTTGTCCGAGTTAGACCATTGGAAACCTCGAGAGATGTGACGGCAGCCAGTGGCAGCAGAGGACTACCAGATGGTTTCTCGATGACGTGTGTGCGTGTGTGTGAGGAACAGCGGGTCCAGGCGGATTAATGCTAAAAACACAGAAATAATCAAGCAAAATATTAATGAAAAGAGATCCGGGACTATTAGCCTTACATTTGGATGTTGATGCTCAAGATCAGAAACTCACTAAGGTTCCAGAAAGCAAAAGAAATCTTTTACAGTTTCATACGTTACTAGAACTCAGAAATATGTAACTGGAGAATGTTACAGAAACCGTTCTCATTGGCTCTAAACAAGGCTCCTCTGTCTCTCTTGCATTGCAACTGGCTGATGGGACTGCCTCTTGTTCCAGCAGATTCCTGTTGGCACTGACTGTTCGTTGCTGAAGTCGCAATACTCACGAGAATGTGTGAGAGAATATGCGAGGTGATCAGTCCATGTCCAGCCTTAAAATGAGGCTGGGGTTGATTTTAAAAGCCAAAGTTTCTTCAAAACCCATCTGAAATCCACAATGGAAATTTTTCCCTCTACCTCTCCAATTCCTTTGCTTCTTTTAAGACAAAAACTTGCATTTATATCCAATCTTTAACACAGTAAAACAGCCCAAGGTGCTTCACAGGAGAGTTATCAAGCAAAGTTTGACACCAAGTCACAGAAGTTTTAGTTTTTAGTTTTAGAGATACAGCACTGAAACAGGCCCTTCGGCCCACCGTGTCTGTGCCGACCATCAACCACCCATTTATACTAATCCTACACTAATCCCACATTCCTACCACATCCCCACCTGTCCCTATATTTCCCTACCACATACCTATACTAGGGGCAATTTATAATGGCCAATTTACCTACCAACCTGCAAGTCTTTTGGCGTGTGGGAGGAAACCGGAGCACCCGGAGGAAACCCACGCAGACACAGGGAGAACTTGCAAACTCCACACAGGCAGTACCCAGAATCGAACCCGGGTCCCTGGAGCTGTGAGGCTGCGGTGCTAACCACTGCGCCACTGTGCCGCCCTTAAGTTGTCAGGAAAGATGACGCACAGTTTGGTCAAAGACGTAGGTTTTTAAGGAGTGACGGAGAGGTTTATGGAGGGAATTCCAGAGCTTGAGGCCCAGGCAGCTGAAGGTATGGCCGCCGATGGAAATCCGGGATGTACAAAAGGTCAGAATTGGCCTCTTAAACGGTCTCCATCAAACCATCAAGTAGACCTAATTGTACTTTTGTAGGGGTTCAGAGTTGGCAATCCTAGGACTGATGTCACTAAAACAGTGGTGTTTACTTAGGTAATACCGGATTGATTCACATGAAGCAGTTTTGAGTCCATTCCTGCCCCCTTTTCACAAGTTCTAGAATAAAACCATTGTTACGACTAGGCAGGAGGAGTGCACTCTCTCTTCTAGCTCCACTTCTCCACAGGTCACAACATGTATATAAATGTTTACCCAGTTAATCATGTACTCTACTCTTTATTGCGGAATAAAATACACCAACCAGGTTTCTTTAATAAACAACAAAATTATCAGATTACAAAACAAGTCTTATCCAGTAATGAAGAAAAGCATTAACACACAGATTGAAATATGAAAGTTCCCTTTTAAAATCACCCACATAACAAAATACAGAAATTCTCTCTGCAGAGGTCTGTTACAAGAAAAAGACAAAGAAAGAATACTTGGGACAAACACTTGCTAATTTTTGAAGAAAACAAAGATGATATGGAAGGATGGCAGTTGTCCCTTTTGGTCTGGGGCCTGGGTAGGCGGTGACGGGTCACTGGGATCTTTTCTGGAGCAGTTCCTATCTGGCAGCATCGAGAATTAATCAGGCAGGTTTTTCCAGGAGAAATGTGGCATCAGAGGTTTCAGCCAGCACACACTTGAATCGCAGGGTTTTTTTTCAAAAGACAGGAGGAAAGAGGAACTGACACACTGGACTTCTTAAGGTCTCTTAGAGAGTTGCAGGGAAGATGAGCTGGGGTGTCTTTTTCCTTGGCAGGCAAAACACCAACTGTCTTCAAAACAGTTCACACCCCAACTGAACTGAAAACAATCTAAACCCCAAACAGCAAGTCAACCTCTTGACCTTCACAAACCTTGACATGTGGCTTCTCTGTAAACATCTTCCCTTAGTCCAAGGTTCCTGTTGTTTATTTATCTTAAGGCAGGTGATCTCCAGTAGAGGTTGTTTTTAACACTCCTTGATTCATTCAGTAAGTGTTTTCAGTCAACTGTCCTTTCAAAGATCCCAGTGAAAAAAACAAAGTCCAGCGTTTCTTCAGGCTTCCAATGAATCAATTTCCACAATTCAAATGAGTCCTTCAAAACATTTTTTTTTTTAAAAAGCCTCTCATCATCAAGCAGCATGAGGCAGATATTCCTGCTAGTCACACAAACCCGCACGTTATTTTATCATTCCAATAGCTGTTCCCACCCCCCACCCAGAACATTGCAGATGAAACAAGCAACGAGGAGAATGAAGGAATACAATTACAGGATACTGATGGAGTGCTGCATTGTCGGAGGCGCCATCTTTCAGATGAGATGTTAAACCAAGTAAAGCTTGGTTACCCGACCCGAACCCGACAAGACCCGACTACATACGTTGGGTTGGGTTCGGGTCGGGTCTGGTCTATATTCCGATTCCAGCATTCGGGCTCGGCTCGGGTCGGGTCGGGCTGGACAGGACACTGCTTCTGGGAGGTCACAGGATCAGGCTTACTCATGATTCCCTACAACTCCATCTGCAGGAATAGCCTGCTGCTAGAATGGATGAACAATATTCATGGGTCATGTCGAGCGCGAAAAAAAATTTAAAGGATTCAGGCCTGGGTCGGGTCGGGTTGGGTTTTAATTTTATACCCAAGCCAGGCTTTAAAACCAAGGCCCTGTCTGTCCTCTCGGGTGGATGTAAAAGGTCCCATGGCCACTATTTCGAACAGGAGCAGGAAACTGCTCCCCAGTATCCTCAATCAATATTGATCCCTCAGCCAATGCCGAAAAAACGACATCTGGTCATTATCACATCGTTACTTCTGGGATCTGCCAGTATGTAAAATGGCTGCCACCTTTTCTACATTGCAACAGTGACTACACTTCAAAAAAAAAATACTTCATTGGGAGGTGCCGAAAGGCACTACACAAATGCAAGCTTGTTCTTGTTTTTAAATCAACAATTGCTGTGCTACAATTGACATCAGCAGCCCTGGGCCAGTGAAGAGGAGGAAAGGGAGGAGGGGGGATAATTAGCCAGGGTTCCCGCTCCTTCCAGTCACCCATTCTGGAAAGTGTGGATAACAAGCGAGACCAGGACAAGGCTCAGCTGCGATGCCCTCAGCAGTCAAATAGGCCACTGGCACTCAACCAAACTCAGGAGAAATAAGTAAGAACTTGCATCTATAATGTACCTTCATATCCACAGGATGCCACAAAATGCTTTACTTCCGAATTTGGAAGCACGGCAGCCAATTTGCGCACAGCAAGATCCCACAAACAGCAATGAGATGAACAACCAGTTTATCTGTTTTTTTTTTGGAGCGATATTGGCTGGGGGATAAATATTGGTCAGGACACTGCGGGGGAAATGCCCTGTTCTTCTTTGCAAAAGTCCCATGGGATCTTTTAAATCCATCTGAACAGGCAGATGGAGCCTTAGTTTAATATCTCAATGGAATGGCTACACCTCTGACCGTGCAGCACCCGCTCAGTACTGCACTGACATGTCGGCCTAGATTACGTGCTCAAATCCCTGGAGTGGGACTTGAACCCACAATTTTCACACTCAGGCGAGAGCCACTAAGGCAAGCTGACACTGGAAGAGGAGAGTGATAAATGAGGTGTGGGGGGGAGGAAGGAGAGAGATGATTTTAAAAACCCTCAGCTCGAGTTCCTCTGGGACAGGTTTCACAATGTACCAGCTTCCGATTCTAGACACAGTTATCTTATTATCACACTTTACATAACAGGAAGCATTATAACTGCTCAGCTGGAATAATCGTTGCATCTGCAATTTTAGTAAGCATTTCCTCTTACCTTTGATAGCCAACGGCAACCTTAACTGGTCTGGCCTACACGTGACTCCAGTATTATGGTCCTGTCATTTTGTCGGTCCTGTCGGAGCAAAACTGGAGAAGGAAACATTGCCCTATTGTTATCCTGACCAGTTACTCGCAGGAGTGTCTGGGAGGTTCAGTTTTTACTCCGAGGAGATTCCAGAAGTTTGGGGCAACCAGTTGGAGATGAGCCAAAGCAGTCCAGGGCTAGAAGCGAGACTGGGACACTCCTGGACTGCATGGCTGAACCACTCAAATCCCCCAAACTAGCTGTGCCACTGACTTTTCCATTCAGCAGGATGGGACACAACTAAAGACAGAAATTACAGCACAGAAACTGCCCATTTGGTGCAAGTGCCAGTGTCTATGTTCCACACGAGCCTCCTCCCACCCCATCTGCATATCCTTCTATTCCTTTATCAAACATGCGCTTAGCTAGCTGCCCCTTAAATGCATCTGCACTCCACCTCAACCACATCTTGTGATAGTGATTCCCACATTCTCACCACTCACCGGATAAAGAAGCTTCTCCTACGAAGTGCCTTGGGATGTTTTATTAGGTTAAAGGTGCTATATAAATATAAGTTGTTGTTGTTGATGAATTCCCTACTGGATTTGTTAACAACTAGCTTATATTTATGACTCCTGACAAGTGGAACATTTTCTTTACGCCTACCTTATAAAAATCTTGATGATTTTAAAGAGCTGTATCAACTCACCCCTCAGCCCTCTCTTTTCTGGAGAAAAGAGCCTCAGGTCATTCAGTCTCTCAATATAGATATAACCTATCATCCTTGTACATCTTTCTGCACCTCCTCATGTGCCTCATAAGAACACGAGGAGTAGGCCATTCGGCCCCTCGAGCCTGTTCTGCCATTCAATAAGATCATGGCTGATCTGATTGTGGCCTTAACTCCACTTTCCTGCCAGCCCCCCATAACACTTGGTTTCCTTGTAGATCAAAAATCTGTCTAACTCAGCCTTATATATATTCAATGACGCAGCCTCCACTGCTCACTGTGGGGGGGGGGGGCAGGGGGGAAAGAGAATTCCAAAGATTAACAGCCCTCTGACAAAAGAAATTCCTCCTCATCTCCATCTTAAAAGGGAGACCCCTAATTTTGAAACTGTGCCCCCGAGTTCTAGATTCCCCCATAAGGGGAAACATCCTCTTAGTATCTACCCTGTATCCCCCCCTCAGAATCTTATATGTTTCAATAAGATTGCTGGTCATTCTTCTAAACTCCACTAAGTATAGGCCCAACCTGCTCAACCTCTTCATCCCAGGGATCAGTCGAGTGAACCTTCTCCGATCTGCTTCCCAGAAGCCCCAAGCTAAGCATGGAGGTGCCGAGACAAGGGCACAGTAAGGTAACAGTCTCAGCAGAGGAAGAAGTGTCATTGACCAACTGAAACAATAGCAAATATATCCCTTAAGGAGACCAAAACTGTAGGCATTCCTGTAGGTTTGGTCCCACCAATGCCCCGTACAGTTGTAGCAAGCCTTCACTACTTTTGTACTCTTTCTCCCCATCTGTTCCCCTAGATCCTTTTACTCCTCTACGCCCTTTAGATTCATTTTCCCACCAAATATGCAGTCTCCTTATTCTTCCCACTAAAATACACTGCCAGAAGGAAATAAAGATAAAAGGGACAACACACAGGGCTTATTCAGAGTCACAAGTATTGACCACAAGTGACACTGCTCCAATTCTCTGTAGTTTTTGACTTTACTACGCAGTTTATTTTATTTATTTATTTAGCGATACAGCACTGAAACAGGCCCTTCGGCCCACCGACCATCAACCACCCATTTTTACTAATCCTACATTAATCCCAATACCCTCTCACATCCCCACCTTCCCTCAATTCTCCTACCACCTACCTATACTAGGGACAATTTATAATGGCCAATTTACCTATCAACCTGCAAGTCTTTGGCATGTGGGAGGAAACCGGAGCACCCGGAGGAAACCCACGCAGACACAGGGAGAACTTGCAAATTCCGCACAGGCAGTACCCAGAATCGAACCCAGGTCGCTGGAGCTGTGAGGCTGCGGTGCTAACCACTGCGCCACTGTGCTGCCCAAGATACTCCAGCCCAGACTGCAAGAGGACAGTGCAGTGAGGGAGAAGTAGATTGCTGTGCAGCCTCTGAAGCTTTTCACAGGAAACTCCCACCTCACAAGCCCTGCAGGTGCACAAGTAACTCTGTGATAATTAATATTTTCAAAGGCCTCTGGTTAAGCTTTTTCACTCAGATGGATTATATAATGACATATGACATTAGTGAGCCACGCACGACACACAAACCACACACACCACGCAGCACACTCAACACACAGACCACAAGTCTCATACAAACACACACACACAACATGCCACAACCCACACACACAACCCCACACACTGATGCGAGATATACCAGCATTCAACCTTGAAGAACTGCCACTTCATAAGACACCATCTGTTTTTCCTGCACTCAAATGCTTCATTCTGCAACACCAGGTTACGTGCTGCGTGCCTGTTTGTTTGCAGCCTATGCCATTCCAAACTCCTTTTGAAAATTCGCTTTATGGGATGAGAAAAGGGGAAATAAGGATGGGGCAAAAATATAAAACCGGAATACACAAGAAAACACCTAAAAAGCAACTTCAAAAAAAAAGATTCTAACTGAAGTGTCAGCCAAGTAGCCCCAAGCTAAGCATGGAGATGCAGAGACAAGGGCACAACAAGGTAACAGTCTCCACAGAGGGAGAAGCGTCACTGACCAATTGAGACAACAGCAAACAAACTGTGGCACTGGGAACAAAGGTACCAACCCAAACAGGAGAGGAAAACTGATCAATGAGGCAGGGCAAGGATGCTAGCAGTCCCTATAAAGAAAAAAAAGAGGGGGGAAAATGTATAAAAACTAACTTGGGGAGGGAGGTGGGAGCGGATGTTTTGTCCGTTCTCAGCCTCCGACAATCTTTGTTCACAAGATTTTTAAAAAGTGCCAATGGGTGTGGAATGATTGTGACAAAATGGTGTTTCTCTCAGTTAATCTCTATGTATCTGGAAGCAAGTTAGTCATTCTGTGTGATCTAGTCGGAAAAAAAAAATCAGCTACATTTACCCTTTGCTGGGAGTTTGAGGCGATGTGATAATAAAAATGAACACATTCTTAAACACTGGATTAGCTCCGTAACTGAACTCCATTCATTCCCATTGAAGTGTCTCTCCCATTCTCCAGCCACTTACATATTTGGCTTGAGGGCGCTCGGTGTCACCGTGTGGAACCATTATACATTGAGAACATAAGAAACAGGAGCCAGAGTAGACCATACAGTCCCTCGATCATGGCTGATCTGTCTCAACTCCACTTTACCACCCAACCCCACATCCCTTGACTAGTAACCCAGAGACCAGGTTAGTGATCTGGGGACATGGGTTCGAATCCCACCAAGGCAAATGGTGAAATTTGAATTCAATTAACCTGGGAATTAAAGAGCTAGTCTAATGGTGACCATGAAACCATTGTCGATTGTTGTAAAAACCCATCTGGTTCACTAATGTCTCTTAAGGAAGGAAATCTGCCTCCAAAGATTGGTCTGGCCTACATGTGACTCCAGACCCACAGCAATGTTGACTCTTAAAATGCCTCTGAAATGGCCTAGTAAGCCACTCAGTTTAAGGGCAATTAGGGATGGGCAATAAATGCTGGCCTAGCCAATGATGCCCACATCCCACAAACGAATAAAATAAAATGGTTGATCCCTTATCCTGATAGTGTGGCCCCGAGTACTATTGTCTCTCTTCTCTCACCAATACTTTATATTTCTAGCTTCTTAGGTGGGGAGTGGGGGGCTAGGTGGTGGATGTGGGAGAAAGCATGGAATTGGCCAGTACTCACCTAGACATTCACTGAAACTACAAACTGCAAATTCATTGCTGTTCCAATCTAACTACTGACTCTACTTCCACTCACTCAGAGCGAACGACTGCTTTTTCTATTGTCATTTTACAGACACTTGCACACATGCTGTGTCTTACTGCATTCAATTGGAGTAAAGAAAGATCCTCTAAAATAGGTGATAATTGATAATTATGGATGGTGGAAAGTGATGCACTTGTGTCACCTGTGTCTCAGTTGGTAGCACTCTCACTTCTGTGTCACAAGGTTGTGAGTTCAAGTCCCACTCCAGGCTGACACTTCAGCGCAATACTGAGGGAGTGCTGCACTGTCAGAAGCGCCATCTTTCAGTTGAATCATTACACCATGGCCCCTTCTGCCCTCTCAGTTGGATGGAAACGGTCCCATGGCATTATTTCGAAGAGCAGGGGAGTTCTCCTTAGTGTCCTGGTCAATACTTATCCCTCAATCTACATCACAATAAAAAAAATTTAATCGGGTCATTACCACGTTGTTATTTATGGGAGCTTGCTGTGCACAAATTGGCTGCCATGCTTCCTACATTACAACAGTGACTGCATCTCAGAAGTACTGCATCAGCTGTAAAGTGCTTCAAGATGTCTGGTGGTTGTGAAAGGTGCTATATAAATGCAAGGTTTATTTTGTTCAAAATCTAAATAGGTGAACAAGATACAGCAGGCAGTAATGGAGTGTAGTGCAGAAATTATGTCCGGGCAGCTGCAGACATTGTGCTCCATCAACATGACTATCAGATTTCCATAAACCACTACCTTCCCAATCTTTACTGGACCTACTGGCACTCCTGATATTAGAATAATTACCTAATATTGATGATGCTGCGCAGAGGGAGCTTTACTCTGTATCTAACGCCATGTTGTACCTGTCCTGGGAGTGTTTGATGGGGACAGTGTAGAGGGAGCTTTACTCTGTATCTAACGCCATGTTGTACCTGTCCTGGGAGTGTTTGATGGGGACAGTGTAGAGGGAGCTTTACTCTGTATCTAACCCCGTGCTGTACCTGTCCTGGGAGTGTTTGATGGGGACAGTGTAGAGGGAGCTTTACTCTGTATCTAACCCCGTGCTGTACCTGTCCTGGGAGTGTTTGATGGGGACAGTGTAGAGGGAGCTTTACTCTGTATCTAACCCCGTGCTGTACCTGTCCTGGGAGTGTTTGATGGGGACAGTGTAGAGGGAGCTTTACACTGTATCTAACCCCGTGCTGTACCTGTCCTGGGAGTGTTTGATGGGGACAGTGTAGAGGGAGCTTTACTCTGTATCTAACCCAGTGTTGTAACTGTCCTATTAAACCTAGATACTAACAAAAGTGCTAAAAAAAAAGTTTTCCATCCACAAAATTTGCCATTTTTCACCCTGGTGACTATTAAAAAAAAACACCAATAAATATACATAAAACAATAAACAAACTTAAGAATAAAACAACAACCACCAAGGATGGAAAGGGAAAATAAAATCAGTTGGAAGGGAATCTTTCCTGTGGTACCATTAGTGACGAGTGACATGAAGAGGACCTCTTGGCTCAGAGAATGGTGCGTGTTGGGGGTGGGGGAAGGTTTTAAAGAAACAAGTGCTGTGTAAGGATATACTTCCTCATTCATTTGTACACAGAGGCTGTTTGGCGTGATTGTGCAGGAAGCAACCACAAGGAGAGACAGAGGGTAAGGTGGCTCATACTGTCTATCAGAGTAATGAACACGCCAAATACTGAGCTGACACTTCCACTCATGTCTGATCATGCGCCAAAGAAATACTTCAAACCATCTTATATGGACCCATTATGCAAACAGTAATATTGTTAGAAGCCTATCTGCTCCTTTCTATTTGCCCGTCAATGGCAGCAAATTAAATCACCATTTAGCAGGAGCTGGATTGGGTTGTGTCCCTCTCAAACCCTCTCTGCTCCACTCTTTCTCCTGGTGGTTTCCAGCTCCCCACAAACAAGGCCTCCTCCTCCTCTGAAGGGCATTTGCGTGCTGTACCCTTCCCTTCACCAATATTAAATGCGAAGAGGTGCGAGAGTGCACATGGGTGCCCTCTCGCTCTCAGGCTGAGTAACCATGACCGAGAACACACAGTACAGATCATCAAAAGCACAAATTCCAAGCTGTATCTCTAAATAAATAAAACCTATAACTGTCACTCGGTGTTCTCTCACAGTTCAACTAAGATAATTATATGAAAATGTGACATTCTATCCTCCACTACCTCGGCCATGTCACTCTGGCCCTCTTCCCATCAACTTCAAATTTCTCTACAGCCTCCACTACAACCCTACATCCTAAACTCTTCCAGATTCTGGTGCTTTGTTCAATTCCCCTTCACTCCTCCGCTTTATGACGATGGCAAACCCTTCAGCCATCCTGCCCCAACACTCTCCCCGACAGCCTCAGTCTCGATACATCTCTACCCATCTTCGAAAGCTGGTTTAAAATCCACACCTCCTGGATGACATCTTCGGCCCACCTGCCTTAGTCCAAGAGAGAACAAACTAGCATTTATACAGAACACTTCATTACCTCAGGCCATCCCAAAGCACTTTAAAGCCAATAAAGTACTTTTGAAGTGTAGTCCCTGTGTTAATATAGCAAACTGCTCCAGAATCCTGTGATGTTTCACTATGTTAAAGGCACTGTACAAATGCAAGTGATTGTTGGTCTTCATTAAAGACCCAGTGGGGAATAAAATAATTATACCTTGACTTTTGCGCTTTCCCAAAATCCCAATGACAGTTCTGACAATTCTACTGGCACCATCTGGCATCCTCCTTTTACCACATCAGGATCATTTCCATCAAAACTTGTTTTGTTGAATATTAAGAGTTGATGTAGATTGCCCCGAGGGTGATCCGGCAGTAATGAATTGCTGACAAAATTATTTTATCCTAAACACAATTTGTTTCACAGAATTCAGGGACACCTTAGCTTCCTGCAGACAAACACAATTAGAGCACTGCACAATAGCAGGTTAACAGTGCACCGAACAAACTGCCATTGTTCATCTAGATTGCGTGTTAACAAAACTAAAGCTCACTCAGTGTGTACTTGGTTTTTGGACAGTTCTCAGACACAATCTCATTCACCCAGTAGAAGCTACTCTCGTACCTGTAGCCTCTGACACGTCAACCCAATCCTCTTGCCATCTACTTCACTGTGAGCTATGTTCACTGCAACACAACCTGAAAAACACTAACTACACATTTATTAATTCTTTCATTCAAAATTAATGAATTAATCATTAAATGAGCTGAAAGGGGGAGCCATTAGCTCATAACTTGGAGATTAGAGTTCAAATCCTAGACATTTCCCTGCAAAGGAAGCTGCATTGTCCCATTGGAAGGGGGAAAAGGGGGAAGTTCCGAGAGGTAAGCAAGAGGTCAGGGAGCAGTCTCTTCATTCACCAGTCAAGCCCATCTCTAGGCAGACCGACTGGTGACAGCATCCAAGAGTATGTCTGCGAGCTACACCATCCTATTCATCCAGCGAGGAACGCCAGGAAGTACCACATAGAATAACGCACAGCACAAGAAACAGGTCATTCAGCCCAAATAGTCTATGCCAGCATTTATGCTTGAAAAGAGCCTCCTCCCACTCCTCTTCATCTAACCCCCATCAGCATCTTGGGAAACGATTTTCCTCTTTTTAAAAAAAAAACCCTCAATTGCTAAAATAATTAACTAACCATTGGTATGACGAATCACTTCATAAACCTCAAAATTCAATTATCTCTATTTGTCAATTTTTTTTTAAAAAACACACTGATGAAGCAGCATCCAATCATTGTGTATTTAATGCCAATCCCACGTCCTGAGTATCACTGTGCCCAGTACACTGTGTGCACATACACATGGATCAATTATGTATTGGTTCGCCTACAGACACAGACTATATGAGAGGAGACTGAATACTGACACCAGTCACCTTATAAAATGCATCTACAGGACTCCTAACTGTTTCTCAAATGCATCCATCATATGGTCTACAGCCCAACACATCTTCCGAGTTAATCACTGCAGAGAGGCCATTCAAAATACCAGTGGAACACAATATACTTATGACAAACCTAGCGCGTTAAAGGGAATTATGTGTGCTATGTAGTTGCTGATAATAAATTGCTCACCTACAAATCGCGACTAGCAGCAATAATCCTCGAGACAAGCTCGCTGGAGATAGCCACATGAATTCAAATCCGTGCATTCTGAAGTGGCAAAGAATTTGCTGATTTAAAAAAATATATAAACACTGCATTTTGAAAAGGGAATGGTCGGGACTTGGTCACCAACCAGTAATGGAAGCAAGTCAATGATATATAGATATAAATCACTGTGGCAGGAGGTGTTCGCAACTAAGGCGGCGCAGCAAAATGCAGGTATTGAAAAAGCATCACGTTTTTACAAGGCTGTACAATTAAATGCAGAAGGCAGGAAAAAGAATATATAAAATCGTCCCTTTCTTTAACTAATCACTGAAACGGAGCATCTCTTTTTAGACTAGATTTTTTGGATGCACAGGAACCTGAAACCCAGTCCATTCTTGACATGACAGGGATCCAGTTGAAAAACACAGGGTGTGTTTTTTTTAAAAATCATTGCAACATAGTCTGATCGCCCGCACCCCACAGATTCTTGTTATTTCTAACATGAAACTATTTGCATTTGCAAAAGGATACCTGTACAGATGGATAGATTGTATCTGGCTCCAGATGGGTTTGATCGAATGTAAAGTGGATGTAATATACAGAAATGCTCTCTCTCACCCTCCCCTTCCAAAAAATAAAAGGCAGGCAGACCGTCTCCACTGCTACAAATCACTGTACTCTCCCTTCATTCTAAATCAGGGGTCGGCAACATCTCCCTTAGCAGAATGTTAGGGAGTAGGGAATGGGATTGGGGGGGGGGGGGGGGCGGGGAGGGAGATTACAACATAAAACAGAACACATACATATATACATACGAAACAGATTCCAACCTTTCAGCAAGTGGTCATACTTTCCTGCACGTTTAAAAAAAAAAGAGAGGAAAAAAATGAAATGGTGATTATGATGGGCACAATGCAGAAATCACAGCCTGGAAGCATCACTCACACCCTCCCCAAGCCAACCCAAACACAGCAGATGATGCTTTGCAATGATTTAGCATTGAACCATGTTTTTTTTTTAAAAACACCCTTTCATCAAACCACATTTTCAATTGCATGCATTTAGATATACTCACAGCTGCGAGAGGATTCCAGCTTCTCGCCCTCTCCTGTTCCCAGTTTTCCCCCTTTTTTTCCACTTTATCCCTGCATTCCTCCCCCCCCAACTCCTTTAACCTTAAAGGGGAGGGAGGATTTCAGGCAACTGAAATTAAATCTCCCCCCCCTCCCAAAAAAATAGCCCTCTCACTCATCCACTACTTCCCATTGAAAAAAAAGGGAGACAAGATTCCCAGAATCCGTCCCTGCAATTCCCGCCCACCTTTACTCCAAAGGGAACGAAGTTGAAGCCATTTCTGATCAGCTGCAGATCCCGCTGGACGTCAATCACGGTGATTGACAGCCGGGGCGACCAATCGGCGGCGCAGCTATCCCCCCCCCCCTCCTCCACGTTCACCAGTGAACACTGCAGAGTGCGGGGGGCCGGGGGGGCGGTGACCGCTCTGACTGACATCTGCACCGACCTATGGAATGGGTGGGAACGGGCAGCAGCCAGCCAATGAAGGTTGAGCGGGGGCGGGGCTCCAAATAGGGATGATGTCATGCTTAAAGTGTGTGATGTCATTCCAGGGCTGGGCCAGGTGCGGTAACCTGGGGAAAGAAAAAACTCAGATTCCTGAAGCCATCTATTGTGTGATATTCTGCAAAATAGATCTCCTCCAAACAATGCATTCAGGGCTTAGAAAGTATTGTGAGGAGGGGCAAAACACAGCTATATTAAAAAAGCATTGGTATTCTTTTGCATGCAGCCAGCCTGAATTCCCCATTCAGAAATAAATGACTTTTAACTCAGACTACTGTGCAGGGGCCATTCAATTAAAAGGTCCCTCCCCGCCCCATATGAAATGCACTGATTCTATTTGCAACACATCTTGGGATTAATACTTGAGCATTCAACACAAACTCCTCTGCCATCTGAATATACATTGAGTTAACGCTTTGGCCATAATTAACTGAAGGGGCACTACCCAAAATTTAAACCTGCCTCGTCTCTTTTTCTGGTGTTGCCAGACCTGCCCATGCCTTTGCAGCATTTTCTGTTTTATTTCAGGTTTCAGGCACGAGCAGCTTTCTTTTAAAAAAAATTGTACTTCACTTGAAGATTGTTCTGCTGCACTGATTGCTCGTAACATCAATTTAATTTAGGAGGTCCAGCCTGGTGTACACACTGCAACACAATCACTTCTGTCATGTTGTCTTCACTCCCTCCTCCTTCCTCTTTCCAATCTTCGGATTGGTCAGGGCTCTGTCACCCTACAGTGAAAGCACCTGGCAGTTTGCAATGTATTATTCCCACTAATCGACCATATTTAATCTTGTTTATAGATGCCCTGTTTTTGTTTATTCTGGTTAGTTTATTGTGTTGCAATCATCATCCCCTCTGTTCCGAAAACCGTTTTCTAAAAATGTTTTCTCTAATGCCTTAGTCATTACCATGATTATCATGTACAGCAGGGCACTGAAAGCAAAGAATTAAAATAGTGTTTACCTGTATACATTATTACAATTCATCGCATTGCACAGATCTCAGAACATAGAAGCATAGAATGGTTACAGCACAGAAGGAGGCCATTCGGCCTGTCGTGTCCATGCTGGCTCTCTGTAAGGGCAACTTAGCTAGTCACATTCCCCAGCTCTTTCCCCGTAGTGCTGCAAGTATTTTCTCTTCAGGTGCTTATCCAGTTCTCTTTTAAAAGCCAGGATTGAATCTGCCTCCACCACACTACACCACACCGGCTGTGCATTCCCGGTCCTAACCACTTGCTGCGTAAAAATGTTTTTCCTCATTTTGCCATTGGTTCTGTTGTCAATCGCCTTAAGTCGGTGCCCTCTGGTTCTTGACCCTTTTGCCAATGGGACCAGTTTCTCCCTAGCTACTCCGTCCAGACCCCTCATGATTTCGAACACCTCTATCAAATCTCCTCTCTACATCTCCTTCCCACAGGAGAGCAACCCCAGCCTCTTCAATCTGTCCATGTAACTAAAGCTCCTCATTCTTGGAACCATTCTTCGTAAATCTTTTCTGCACCCTCTCTAAAGTCATCATATCCTTCCTAAAGTGTAGTGCCCATTTGGTTGGCACTACACCAGGGGGCGTCCCGATTGGTACAACATATTTCCTTACACGCTGGGCCTATTTATGAAACTACATTCCCAGTGGCATCTAGAAGCACATGCATGCACTGAGTGCTACCTCTTGACTTTTCCCATGACTTCTTAGCTGCAGTTCAGTATAGTACAGGTGGGGGTCTTGACAAGGCACTCAACACAGAGTAAAGCGCTTCCATACGTTAACATACAAGTGCAATGCATGGTGCCAGTCTTTTCAAATATTAAAATAAGAACAGCCACCTCACATCAAAAATTGGTGTTTTATTCTTTCATGGGATGTGGGCATTGCTGGCAAAGCCAGCATTAGTTACCCATCCCTAATTGCCCTCAACAGCTGAGTGGCTTGCTCGGCCATTTCAGAGGGCTTGTAAGAGTTAACCACATTGCTGTGGATCTGGAGTCACATGTAGGCCAGACCAGGTAAGGACAGCAGATTTCCTTCCCTACAGGACATTAGTGACAATCGATAATAGTTTCATGGCACCATGACTGAAACTAGTTTTCAATTCCAGATTTTTATTAATTAATTCAAGTTAAATTCCACCAGCTGCCATGGTGGGATTTGAACCTGTGTCTCCACAGCATTAGCTGCCTGGATTACTGGTTCAGTGACATTACCACTACACCACTGTCTTCAATAACCCAATATGCTTACTGTATTGGAGTTAGCCATGGCTCAGTGGGCAGCCTTTGAGTCAGGAGTCCAGAGACTTGAGCACAAAATCTAGACTGACACTTCAGTGCAGAACTGGGGGAGTGCTGCACTGTCGGAGATGCCGTCTTTTGGGTGAAATGTTAAACCAAGGCCCTGCCTGCCCTCTCAGGCATTAAAGTTCCATGCCACTATTTCGAAGAAGGGCAGGGGAATCCTGCCCAGTATCTGGACCATAATTTACCCCTCAACCAACATTGCTAACCAAAAAAATCTGGTCATTACCCCTTGCTGTTTGTGGGAGCTTGCTATGCGCAAAAATGACTGCTACATTTCCTACATTGCAACAGTGACAATGTTTCAAAAGTACTTGGGGTGGCACAGTGGCACAGTGGTTAGCACCGCAGCCTCACAGCTCCAGCGACCCGGGTTCAATTCTGGGTACTGCCTGTGTGGAGTTTGCAAGTTCTCCCTGTGTCTGCGTGGGTTTCCTCCGGGTGCTCCGGTTTCCTCCCACATGCCAAAGACTTGCAGGTTGATAGGTAAATTGGCCATTATAAATTGTCCCTAGTATAGGTAGGTGGTAGGGAAATATAGGGACAGGTGGGGATGAGGTAGGAATATAAGATTAGTGTAGGATTAGTATAAATGGGTGGTTGATGGTCGGCACAGACTCGTTGGGCCGAAGGGCCTGTTTCAGTGCTGTATCTCTAAACTAAACTAAAACTAAATTGGCTGTAAAGCGCTTGAGATGTCATGAAGTCATGAAAGGCGCTATAGAAATGCAAGTCTCGCTATCTCATGCAGGGAGGGGGCTACTCACTGCCGAACAAGCAGTTAATGAAGGAACTGCTCCCCTCTGCCACTTCTCATCATTCAGTAAGTGATGTCCAACTTCTTTATCATTTCTAAAGGCGAAGAAGGTGATAGCAGTGGGATGAGATGATGATGCTAGTTTTTACATTTTCTCCCCTCCTTATCCGAAGACCCTGACTCTTGCTGGGATGTAATTCCACAAATGCCAGCAGCCTCAATACTTAGTGCAAATGCCTCATCTAGCCAGCGAATGTTGGCTGACCATTCAGGGCATCACAGCCAAGCATAATGCTGTTTGCGTTTAATATCAACTGCGGCTCGGTGAGTAGCTCACTCGTCTTGGAGACAGAAGGTGGCAAATGGAATTCAGCCTGGAGAAGTGTGAGGTGATGCATTTGGGAAGGTCAAGCAAGGCAAAGGAATACACGATAAATGGGAAAATGTTGCAAAGTGCAGAGGAAGTGAGAGACCTTGGAGTAAATGTCCACAGATCCCTGAAGGTAGCAGGACAGGTCAATAATGTGGTTAAAAAGGCATATGGAATCCTTTCCTTTATTAGCCAAGGTATAGAATATAAGAGCAGGGAGGTTATGCTGGAACTGTATAACTCATTGGTTAGGCCACAACTTGAGTACTGTGTGCAGTTCTGGTCACCTCATTACAGAAAGGATGTATTTGCACAGAAAGGGTACAGAGGAGATTTACGAGGATGTTGCCAAGACTGGAAAAATGCAGCTATGAGTAAAGATTGGATAGGCTGGGGTTGTTCTCCTTGGAACAGAGAAGGCTGAGGGGAGATCTGATTGAAATGTACAAAATTTTGAGGGGCCTGGATAGAGTGGAGGTGAAGGGTCTATTCACCTTAGCAGAGAGGTCAGTGACTAGGGGGCACAGATTTAAAGTGATTGGTAGAAAAATTAGAGGGGAGATGAGGAAAAACTTTGTCACCCAGAGGGTGGTGATGGTCTGGAACTCACTGCCTGAAAGGGTAGTTGAGGCAGAGACCCTCAACTCATTCAAAAGGAGTCTGGATATGCACCTCAAGTGCCGTAATCTGCAGGGCTACAGACCAAATGCTGGAAGGTGGGATTAGAATAGGTGGAGTGTTTTTCGGCCGGCACAGACACGATGGGCCAAGTGACCTCTTTCTGTGCCTTAAACTTTCTCTGAATCTTTAATGCTAGTACTGAGAGAGTGCTGCACTGTCAGAAATGCTGTCTCTCAGATGAGAACTAAACCAAAGCCCCATCTGCTCGCTCAGGTAAAAGACCCCATTGCAATATTTCAAAGAAGAGCAGGGGCGTTTCTCTCTGGTATCCTGGCTAATTTTATCCCTCAACCAACATCATTAAGAACAGTTCATTCTGATCATTATCAGATTGCTGTTTGTGGGAGCTTGCTGTGCGCAAATCCGCTTGCGAGTTCCCCACATTACAACAGTGACTGCACTTCAAAAGTACTTCATTGGCTATAAAGTGATTTGTGAAAGGTGCTCTATAAAGTCTTTCTTTTTCCCTTTCATCCAACATTCACTTTCCAGTAGAGAGTAATGAGTAACAATCAGGAGTGGGAACTCCAGTTCAGGGAAATTAGAGCCAATTTTAGCTCTGCAATTGCTGCTGTGCCTAAGATGAGATAATCAGTTATGACAACAAACTCAAATACTTGTTTACATCTCAGGGTAGATACTCTCACTGGCAAACTTTGTGTACACATACTATTAGAATGTTGCATTAAGTTTTGGTTCTGTCGTATGTTGATATAGAAGTTATTGGAAAGGTTCAGAAGAGAGCTACAAGAACCATCCAGCTTAAAGAAATGGATCTATTCACTTTATCCATCCCCACCCCATCAATGTATTCTCCACTGGCTGCCATTCCTTCATCTTTCTTGACCCTAAACTCTCTACCTCTCTCCTCCTTTAAGACACTGTGTAAAAGCAAGCTTTTGATCAACTGTCCTCATATGTGGCTCGGTGTCCTTGTTTGTTTGGTTGTGAAGCACCTTGGGGTGTTATATCAATGCAAGTTGATCTTGTTGATCGCAGGTGGATAAGGTAGTCAAGAAGGCATACGGCATGCTTGCCTTCATCGGTCGGGGCATAGAGTATAAAAATAGGCAAGTCATGTTGCAGCTGTACAGAACTTTAGTTAGGCCACACTTAGAATATTGCGTGCAATTCTGGTCGCCACACTACCAGAAGGACGTGGAGGTTTTGGAGAGGGTACAGAAGAGGTTTACCAGGATGTTGCCTAGTCTGGAGGGCATTAGCTACGAGGAGAGGTTGGATAAACTCGGATTGTTTTCACTGGAACGACGGAGGTGGAGGGGCGACATGATAGAGGTTTACAAAGTTATGAGCGGCATGGACAGAGTGGAAAGTCAGAAGCTTTTTCCCAGGGTGGAAGAGTCAGTTACTAGGGGACATAGGTTTAAGGTGAGAGGGGCAAAGTTTAGAGGGGATGTGTGAGGCAAGTTCTTTACACAGAGGGTGGTGAGTGCCTGGAACTTGCTGCCGGGGGAGGTGGTGGAAACAGGTACCATAGAGACGTTTAAGAGGCATCTTGACAAATACATGAATAGGATGGGAATAGAGGGATACGGTCCCCAGAAGTGCAGAAGGTTTTAGTTTAGGCAGGCATCAAGATCGGCGCAGGCTTGGAGGGCCGAATGGCCTGTTCCTGTGCTGTACTGTTCTTTGTTCTTTGTTGTTTAGAGATGAGTAGAGTTTAGGACGATTTAATTGTCGGATATAAAATAATTAAAGAAACAGATTACATTCCTAGTCATAGATTATTTTAATTAGATTGGAAAAGTCCAAGGTATAAGTTACACAAGGATAGAGATAGGTTAGATGTCAGGCACTCCTCCTTTCCCTGAGGACAGTAGGCTTTTGGAACAACTTGCCAGCTAGTGCAGTGACTCTCAGACCCTCTCTGCAAACGTACAAAAGAGAGCTAGCTGGGGAGGAGATGACGTCATATAAAAGGTAGACAAAATTCCAGGGTAATATAAGCAGGCTCAATGTGGTCCCCTGGACTAGTTTTTGACTGCCTGTGGGGGTGTTGAGGGGCGGGGGGGGGGGGGAGTGGCGGTGTTGGGGAGGGATTTTCCAGATACTTCTACTGCATAGTGGCCTCAGGCTTTTATTTGGAGATTACAAGGCTGCTGGCGGGTGTGGAATGTCTAAACGTGATGCTTCAGACTGTGCGAGGCAGGCTTAATGGTCTTTTCATACCTATCATTTTTTGTATGTTGGTGCTACATTCTCATGTACATTACAGTTATGTAGGTGTTAACTCGTTTAAAATAATGAAAACCAACACCGCTCGTTAAGCTTGCGGATTGCAGTTTCTACCCTGAGATGTTTAGAACTGGTCAGATCCTTGATCTGATCTGAGTTCACTGATCTTAGCAGGACCAGCAATGAAAATAAACAGTTTAACACCTGTGTCAAGGGTGAAGTATGATCATTTACTGTTGGTATTGTGAAGCTGCCAATGGAACTTCATAGAATCATAGAATGTAACAGCAGAAGAAACAGGCCCTTCAAGACCGCACCAGTGTTTTACTTCACGGGGCCAACTAGTCTACACCTACTCGCCATCTGGTTGGTCCCAACTTTCACATGACTAAACCAGCCATGTTTCAATAGCAGCTTAAACACAACCGAGTAATAACAGTTCTCATAGGTTAACAATTGTTATCATTAATAATAATGGGCTGGTATGGGCTCATGTGTAATAGGATAGGTTACAATGGGTCATTTTAGGTTATCATAGATTAAACAGGGCTAAAATGGATTAGTAGTCACAGGTTAGGAAGCTATACTATAATTGGTTTATAATGGGCTATTATAGATTACTGTGGGCTTAGATTAGAACGGGAAGAGTTTTATATGATCTATTGGGAAAGACTATTTTCTCTATTTAGGGAGTAAATGTTGAGCAGTCTTCAATTTAAGATTCATTCAAAGAGTGAGGAGAGAGATTAGCAAAAATTTCTTTGTAGGTCGATAGTTGCTAAAGTACGGAGAAGCTTTGCCACAGAGAGTAACTGAAACAAGGATCACTGCAGTTTATAAGGGAAAAGCGGATTAACATTTGAAACAAGATGATGGGGAGAAAGCAGGAATATGTTACCATTTTGGATTGCTGTAATAAAGAGCCAGCATTGACCTAATGGGCTGAATGGTCTCCTTCTGTGCTAGAAACCTGTGGCTGTACATGAGACTGCATTAGGAAATATTCTTCCAAGAAGTTCTTTTTTCTTTTTTTCTTTTGGGCCTCCTTATCTCGAGAGACAATGGATACGCGCCTGGAGGTGGTCAGTGGTTTGTGAAGCAGCGCCTGGAGTGGCTATAAAGGCCAATATAGCCACTCCAGGCGCTGCTTCAATTTAAGATTCATTCAAAGAGTGAGGAGAGAGATTAGCAAAAATTTCTTTGTAGGTCGATAGTTGCTAAAGTACGGAGAAGCTTTGCCACAGAGAGTAACTGAAACAAGGATCACTGCAGTTTATAAGGGAAAAGCGGATTAACATTTGAAACAAGATGATGGGGAGAAAGCAGGAATATGTTACCATTTTGGATTGCTGTAATAAAGAGCCAGCATTGACCTAATGGGCTGAATGGTCTCCTTCTGTGCTAGAAACCTGTGGCTGTACATGAGACTGCATTAGGAAATATTCTTCCAAGAAGTTACTTGACTTAAAAGCAAACCTTCAGGTAGGACTTCCCTGTTTAGTTCTATAACCAAGTCTTTTCTAAAGATTGGAGTTGTTCCTCAGTGAACAAGTCATTTTTTCATTTGGCGGAATGCCTCATCACCAGAACTTTCAAACAAGCATCAAGATGTAGCTTGGCTGGTGGTGAGAAGGGCCCTCCCCGTCAGATCCTTCCTGCACGCCCGAAGTCTCACCCCCTCCGCACAATGCCCCAGCGGTGGCTGTGGTGGGGAAGAGACGGTTGCCCACCTCCTTCTGGAGTGTGTCTTTGCAAAGCAGGTGTGGAAAGAGATGCAGTGGTTTTTGTCGAGGTTCATCCCAAGCAGCTCTGTAACACAGGAGTCTGTGCTCTACGGGCGGTTCCCAGGGACGCACACCAAGACAAACATCAACTGCTGCTGGAGGACTATCAATTCGGTGAAAGACGCCCTTTGGTCTGCCCGAAACTTGCTGGTCTTCCAGTGCAAAGAGTTGTCCACCACCGAATGTTGCAGACTGGCACATTCCAAGGTCCAGGACTACGTGCTGAGGGACGCACTAAAGCTTGGAGCAGCCGCAGCAAAGGCTCAATGGGGAAAGACCACTGTGTAAGGTCCCCTCACCAAGCTGAACTGAGGGGCTGGATCCATGGGAAACCCCTTGAACTGTATCGGGAAAATTTTCGTTTGCTGTAAAATGTAAAAATATATCTGGCACGACAAATGTGAAATGGAAGGGTTGTGAGGCAACTCATGATTGTAATGAAGCAAACGGACCTCCTTTGCACTGTTTGTAATTTTTGACTTGGTGCTGTTTGAAACTCTTTGGTCATGTACTTTTTACAGATTTTTATGAATAAAGTATATTCTGGAAATAAAAAAAAAAGTCATTTTTTTTTTGATAGCTACTGTGCTCTTGAGGATACAAAATTACCTTCCATCCTTGTCCCTTGAGTGTTAACTGTAAGAAAGACCCTCACCCCACACTGGCTTTCCCTTGGTACTAGCATCCCTCCAGCTAATTTACAAAGCAGCCATTCTCCCTCTATAAGCCTAAGTAGTCGGTGTCAGTGGGCTATTTGACTGTGTAGTCATCACAACCAAGCCTGATGCTGCTCTCATCTGATTGCCACACGTGCTCTTCCAACTTGGGCTTTTGCACAGGAAGTAGGAGTAGGCTGGTTTATCCCTTCCTAGTCTAGGAAGTCAAAAGTTACGTCTAGCATCATAAAGGAAGAAACACTTGCATTTATACAGCAGAAATTCTAGGCTGACACTCCAAGTGCAGAACTGATGGAGCGCTGTACTGTCGGAAGGACAGTGCCAAGGGAGCACTGTACTGTTGGAGGGTCAGTACTGAGGGAGTGCTGCACTGTCAGAGGGGCAATACTGAGGGAATGGTGCACAGTCAGAAGGGCAGAACTGAGGGAGTGCTGCATGTTGGAGGGGCAGCACCAAGGGAGTGCTACACTGTTGGAAGGGCAGTACTGAGGGAGTGCTGCACTGTCAGAGGGGCAATACTGAGAATACACTGCACTGTCAGAGGGGCAATACTGAGGGAGCACTGCACTGTCAGAGGTGCCCTATCTTCTCCCTCAGGTGGACGTAAAAGATTGTGAGGCACTATTTCAAGGAAGAACAGGGGAGTTATCCTGGATTCCAGGGCCAATATTTATTCCCTCAACATCACTACAAAACAGATTCAATGGTCATTATTACATTGCTGTTTGTGGGAACTTGCTGTGCACAAATTGGCTGCTGCGTTTCCTACATTATAACAGTGACTATATCTCAAAAATACTTGATTGGCTGTAAAGTGCTTTGTGACATCCCAAGGTCGTGACAGGTGCTATACAAATGTTAGTCTCTCTTTCTTTATTGGGAAAGAAGTTTACCACACGTGCAATGTTTCTAGATAACAGAGAATTAGCGAAACAATACTGGATAGAAGACAACTGGGACAGAATGAGCAAGTGGCTGCTGTCCGATATTGCACATTAGGAAAAGACCATAAAATCCACATCTCCTTTGGAATCTGAGTCATCTTTCTGTGGGGCCCAAAGGTGGCTGTGGATAACAACAACAACTTGCATTTATACAGAGCCTTTAAAGCAATAAAATGTCCCAACACACTTCACAGGAGCATTATCAAACAAAATTTGCCACTGAATCACGCAAGAAGATATTAAGACTGGTGAAGCTTGCTCAAAGAGGTAGGTTTTAAAGATGCATCTTAAAAGGGGGGGTGGGGTGGGGGGCAGAGAGGTTTAGAGAGGGAACGTCGGAGCTTCAGGCCCAGACAGCTAAAGGCCAGGCCGCCAATAGTGGAGCGATGAAAATCGGGGATGCTCAAGCAGCCAGAATTGCAGGAGTGCAGAGAAAACAAGGGGCAGGCTTCAAGGGGTCAGCAACAGGACACTGACGAATTAAACCAGCTTTAGTGCTGCCATCATTTCTGACAATGTAAAAATCTTTAAAGTCCTGCCTTGTGGCGTACAGAGTTACTTAATGGTGTAGATGTTATTTTTATAATGGGATTGCAGCATAGAATAGTCCCTGCACTTACGAACTGTATAATAGTTTGTTTATTCTTTCCTTATATGAATCAGAAGGCAGTATCATTCTGCTGTGGTGACACCACGATAACTTCCCACAGTGTTCCCCTATCATTACAAGCCCTTGTTCCCTATCATTACCATGCTTTTGATTAATTAGACCATAATATTTTTATAAACTTAAATACATAGATGGGAGTGAGTAACAAGGCAGTCATGTAAATGTTGCATTCCAATTGTGTCTATAATCCACTTGCTGCAGTCGAGTGGTTTGTGCCTTGACAATTACCCACTCCCAACCATCCATAACTCAATATATCTTAACTGTCATGATCCAACTTTATTCACCGTGAAATGCTGGGTTAATTATCTCCTGCTAAGACATTCCTTAAAATCCACCTGTTGACCAAACTTTTGGCCACTCCTCCTAATCTCTCCTTTGGCTCAGTGTCAGTTTATTCATTACTACCCCTGTGAAGTGCCTTGCTACGTTTTTATTTCTACCTAAGAATCATACAGCACAGGAGGGAGACCATTTGGTCCAACACGCATGTGCCAGCTCTTTGAAAGAAAGATCCAATTAGCCCCACTCCCCTGCTCTTTTCCCCATAGCCCTGCAAATGTTTCCCCTTCAAGTGTATTTTCCACTCCCCTTTTGTAATTTACTATTGAATCTGCCTACAGCACACTTTCGGGGGGTGCATTGCAGATCATAACAACTCGCTGTGTACAAAGGCATTATATGAATACAAGTTGTTGTGTTGCAGTAAACATACCGGGTAAAGATGCACATTGCTCCCTGAGTCACCAACAAATAATCTTGTCAGCTGCTTTATGTGCCAAGTATGTGCCTGAAACTCATTGTCTGACAGTCTCACCAAGGAACTGGGAGAGATTGATAGATGGCTAGTTGGATGAGACTTGCATTTATATAGTGCCTTTCATGACCTCAGGACATCCCAAAGCGCTTTACAGCCAATGAAGTACTTTTTGAAATGTAGTTACTGTTGTAGCGCAGCAGGCAAATTTGCATACAGCAAGCTCCCACAAACATCAATGAGAAAATTACTAGGTAATCTGATTTTAGTGATGTTAGTCAAGGGATAAATATTAGCCAGAACACTGGGGAGTCCTTCCCTGCCCTTCCATGAATACTCTTCTTCATAAAGGTTGAAAGAGGTTTGCCTAGGGCAATGATTGGGGGATTTTGTGAAAACGATGGATAAATTAGTATAAGAAGTGGGAGAGGAACCAGTGATGGTTATATGTATGGGGATTAAAGACTTAAGTAAGTTTGCATGAAAACCGAACATTTTATGTTTTCTGAGATACAACTCATGTTTCAAAATGTAATGAGATCATTCGTAGAATTTTGAGGTAAGTGGTTTGCCAGATAGTGCTTGTGGAAGGTGTTTGACTTACAGAAAAACGGGGACTCTTGATTTTGGACAAAAAATAACATTGAGCGTTCCTATAGCATTTTTAATGAAGGGATGCCCAGAGTGTCTCACAGAGCTAAATAAAGAAATGGACACAGAGTCTCAGTAGGGGGCTTAAATGGGTGGCCAAAAAAAGGTGGGATTTTAGAAGGATCTTAAACTGTGGAGGGAAGTGGAGAGGCAAACAAGCTTAAGGAGGGAATTCTGGTGCGAGGACATAGAGGCATAGCCCACCACTGGTGAGGTGAAAGGGGTTGGGTGGGGGAGTAGGGGGGGCACCAATACAGAAGTGGAGTAATTCCTCAGTGCCGCACTGCAGTGTCTGCCTAGGATAATGTGCTCAAGCCCTGGAATGGGGATTGAACTCACAACCTTCGAACTCAGGGGCTTTTAAAAATCTATCAGAGGCTAATGTAAAAAGTGGCAATCGTCAGGAACGAGCAATAAAGTTGCAGATAAATTCTTTCTAACATTTATGAGTGTAAATGTGAGAACTTCCACATTGTAGAAATAAAAACATATACCTTCATACCTAATCCTTTTGTTGTTTTAAAGGGACAAAATGAAAATAGACCTCAGTTTTGACCAATTCCCAATGAATGTTTACTTAAGGTAGTCAAGAAGGCATACGACATGCTTGCCTTCATCGGTCGGGGCATAGAGTATAAAAATTGGCAAGTCATGCTGCAGCTGTACAGAACTTTAGTTAGGCCACACTTAGAATATTGCATGCAATTCTGGTCGCCACACTACCAGAAGGACGTGGAGGCTTTGGAGAGGGTACAGAAGAGGTTTACCAGGATGTTGCCTGGTCTGGAGGGTAATAGCTATGAGGAGAGGTTGGATAAACTTGGATTGTTTTCACTGGAATGACGGAGGTGGAGGGGCGACATGATAGAGGTTTACAAAGTTATGAGCGGCATGGACAGAGTGGATAGTCAGAAGCTTTTTCCCAGGGTGGAAGAGTCAGTTACTAGGGGACATAGGTTTAAGGTGAGAGGGGCAAAGTTTAGAGGGGATGTGCGAGGCAAGTTCTTTACACAGAGGGTGGTGAGTGCCTGGAACTTGCTGCCGGGGGAGGTGGTGGAAGCAGGTACGATAGCGACGTTTAAGAGGCATCTTGAAATACATGAATAGGATGGGAATAGAGGGATACAGACCCTGGAAGTGCAGAAGGTTTTAGTTTAGGCAGGCATCAAGATCAGCACAGGCTTGGAGGGCCGAATGGCCTCTTCCTGTGCTGTACTGTTCTTTGTTCTTTGTACTTAAAAGAAATTTGTCTGGTCCAAAATCTGCTTCTTGCAATGTTTTATTCCTGAAAAAAAATATTGTTTCTAAAGTTCTAGATCTTCCTCTTTTGTGATCCCTTTCTTTCACCTATTTAAAACATTGAGGCCTTTCCCTTCAGAACAACACAGATTACATGGTGATACAAGTGTTTAAAATTATGCAAGTGTGAGGCAGGCTAGATAGAAGCAAACTCTTTCCAGTAGTTGAGAAGTCTAGAATGGGGGCACCAGAGGTACAAGATTAAACATAAAAGATTTAGAAAAGAAAGCTTCTATGAATTGCTGTGACTCCTCGTAGAAGAACTTTATCTTAGAGCCATTTATCCTTTCGAAGTAGGTGTGAATTGTATTCTCTATGTTAGATTATTGCTAGATTTTAAAATTCTCACCCTTGTTTTCAAATCGCTTCATGGCCTCGCCCCTCCCTATCTCTGTAACCTCCGTCAGGCTCTATATCCCTCTAAGGTTTTTGTGCTCCTCCAATTAGAGCCTTTTGGGCATTTCCCGATTTACATTGCTTGGCTATTGGCGCTGTGCTTTCAGCTGCCTTGACCCTAAGCTCTGGAATTTTCTCCCGAAACCTCCCCATCTTTCTTCCTCTCTGTTCCCCTTTAAGATGTTCCTTAAAACTATCCTCTTTGACCATGCTTTTGGTCACCTGTCCTGATATCTCTATATGTGGCTCAGAGTCAAATTTTGTTTGATAATGCTCATTCGACTTAAAACATGAAAGGTGCTATATAAATGCAAGTTGTTGTTGTTGTACATGGGTAAGACATTTAATGAGAAAGCCTTAATGAAGTGTTAAACCAGCTACGATTCTAGACAATATGCATTTACCTCACTAAAATCTCCAGGCGCTCCTTCACAATCCTGCTATCCTCAAGAAGACTAATAGCATCAGTACTATTGTCATTTGTCAAAATAATATTGTCACTTTGATCTTCAAAGAACTTAAGGATATAAAAGAAGTTGATCTTGCTGCATTCTTGCATAACTAGTGATCATTGAAGGATGTCCAGATTGCTTTACATATTTCACAAGAAAGCCTCTATCTAAATGATAGAGCCAGAGATTGTGCTATCCCAAGAGGCTGAAGTTAAACAAACACAGAACCTAAAGTACAAGACAGAGCAAGATAACTACTTTAAGATAAGCCTAGGAACACAGATATATTGGCTTGTTTCCCAATTCAGTTTATGGAATCTTGCTGCTCACAGACTAATTTGAACTGAGATAATAAAGATGAACTGATTTATTACAAACTCATTAAGTCAGGATGGTCCCCATTCATTTTGAGAGCAGTAAATGATTTATTATGGAGAGGAAGCTGGATTTATTGGCAGGCCTACTGGTGAATCACTGAATGGGGAAGAAGTTTTGGGAGGGGGCAGGAGACCTGCGAATATAGAGAGAGAAAGGACAAAGGAGCACATGTTAGTCAGTTGGGTCTAGGGGAGTGACACTGACACAATAGTGGTCATATTAAACTCAGAGACGCTCAGAATCAGAAGGCTGACCATGAAAAAATAGACAAATCAAGCCACTAACATAGGGTAATTTGGCAATGGTTTATGATGGATCCAATGGACATAGAGCCAAGCGAGGTTGAGCAAAGTGAGATTCAATAACAACTGTATGTTCACTTGCTAGTCTTAGAGAAGAACACGTGTGAAAAACACAATCAGGTCATTAAACGGCATCCCCTGGGTTGCATGATCAGATGTCTAGATACTGGGTAGTACAAGCAGGACTCCTGAACATTAGACAGGGCAACAACTCGCTGGAGTGACCTGTTAGAGTATCTAAGGCAGACCCAAAATTTGTAACACAAGGATTTGAATCAATGCCAAAGCATTGTTGCTGGGATGGGACGTGTACTTAGCCTGACGAAATCTGGAATTTGTGAACAAGGCATGAAATGCCCATCCAAGATAGTAAGGTTCTGCTTGGGGCCATCCCAACTAGTCCCGTCACACAAGCAAAAATTGGGTTTGGTGTTTCTTTCAAGATATCAACAAACGCCTACTTGAATGTATGCAGTGGTCAGACATACAGAACTGTGCTTTGCTGAGTCCTTTCAGGTGGTCAGGGGGCTTTGATTGATGCTAAATATAATTAGTCATTCCTTCAAGTTGGAAAAGAAACTGCGTCATGGCATCAAGGGAAAGGGCAGCACAGCCTGGCTACAAAGGTCCCCTTCATAACTGAAACTACTGATCAAGAAAATGGTTTGCTCTGGGATATATTACTGAATTCTGAGTTGTCATCTGATATAGAAGATGGAAATATCATTAGATGTTAGATGGAAGAACCCTCATGTTCCTGAGGAGTTGATCAGTCCAAAGACCCTTCAAGGTATTAGATTGCACATTTGATCTCTGCGCTCCTCCAATTCTGGTCTCTTGCGCATCCCCAATTTTCATTGTTCCATCATTGATAGCCATGCCTTCAGCTGTCTAGGCTCTAAGCTCTGAAATTCCCTCACTCTCCTCCTTTAAAATTCTGCTTAAAACGTACCTCTTGGTCGAAGCCTTTGATTATCCATCCTAATTATCCTTATGTGGCTCAGTGTCAAATTTTGTTTGATCACGCTCCTGTGAAGCACCTGGAGATGTTTTACTATGTTAAAGGTGCTATATAAATGCAAGTTGTTGTTGCTGCTGATACCAACCCACGAGGAGACTCACCCACTATCTATACTATAGTCACACTGAATGGAGGCAATTTTCTTTCATTATTACAGTGACGTACAAGGTCAACCATTTCCTGGAATACAACATTGTTTACTATGAGTTTGAAGGTTATTTCCAAGTATGGGCAGCACAGTGGCGCAGTGGTTAGCACCCCCGCCTCACAGCTCCAGTGACCCGGGTTCAATTCTGGGTACTGCCTGTGCGGAGTTTGCAAGTTCTTCCTGTGACTGCGTGGGTTTCCGCCGGGTGCTCCGGTTTCCTCCCACAGCCAAAGACTTGCAGGTTGATAGGTAAATTGGCCATTATAAATTGCCCCGAGTATAGGTAGGTGGTAGGGGAATTGAGGGAAGGTGGGGATGTGGTAGGAATATGGGATTAACGTAGGATTAGTATAAATGGGTGGTTGATGGTCGGCACAGACTCGGTGGGCCGAAGGGCCTGTTTCAGTGCTGTATCACTAAATAAATAAATATATAGCGTGGTTGCACACTTTGTGCCTGACATGTTAACACAAGTTGCTGGGAGGAGCACATTTGCGGTGTTGCACTTGCCTGGGGCTATATCAAAATTCAGAGATTATTTGAATGAAAACATTGAGCACACACAGGAACAAGGACATGTCCAAACATATTGAAGCAATGCTCTAGCTCTAGAGTCACTAAGTTCCATCTTTATCAAATATAATGGAACCCACATTTCAGAAAAGCCCATATTTAAGTTTATGAGGGCTGGTGTATTTCTGGAGAAGTAATTACTGAGCAGGAGAAAAGCTTCCTCCCACCCCAAAGATAACGACAGGAAGAAAACAAAAAGGAAGAGAGACAGTGCGAGAGGATGAGAAAAGAGTGCAAGCATGACAGGAAGTAGATGGCGATTATACAAAACAAGAAAGCAAGAGTTTGAATGTCCGAATGGTAGAAAAACAGACCAGAAGTGCAAAAAAAATGACCAGGAATGTAGAATAGAAAGCAACAATGTGCATTTATACAGTGCCATTAGTGCAGTAAAACATTCTAAGGCACTTCACAGGTGTGATCAAACAAAATCTGACACTGAGCCACATAAGGAGACATTAGGGCAGGTGATCAAAGGCTTGGTCAATGAGACGAGTTCAAAGGACCATCTTAAAGAACATACGAGCACACGAATTAGCAGAAGTAGGCCACTCGACCCCTCGAGCCTGCTCCACCATTCAATAAGATCATGGCCGATCTGTTTGTGTCTCGATTTTCACACTCCCATCTGCCCCTGATAAC